>NC_141136.1:90466052-90786469 GCF_053477565.2 Lygodium microphyllum | reverse complement strand
AATCCCCTGAGCTTCTCTCATGTTCATCACTCATACACAAAAGCTCTATCAAAATCCACCAAGCTCATCTTCTCATTATTGCTTCTACAGCTACCTTTGGTAAATCTTGCATTATAAGCTAGCATGAGGAAGGGCTTTACTACTTTCTAAAGCTAGCTGCTGGAAGTTGCTTGATGCAAAGTTTCAAATATGATTAAACATATAAGCAAACATGAAGGAGGATTCTCATTATAATCCAATGTCTACGGTTTTGGATACTCTCAATTCTTGTTACAAGCCTATCAAAAGCTTCACCACAAGCTTACTATTCTATGATGGAGTTGCTATTAAGATCATATTTCACATATACAAGGTAGAGGACACAAGTAGGAGGCTTTTCTAACATTTGTGTTATTGAGAAAACTTCCATGCTATGTTGTGCATTGGTGACTGTATACTTGCCATGGGAGCTTCTAATAACCTCCAACAAAAGGGTAGAAACAGAATAGAACTGACATTGTGCTACTTATGGAGAGGATTTGATTGAGAACTCCTACTGTAAACAACACAACATTCTCTAGTAATGCAACAGTATTCCAAGCTTGTTAGTCAGCCATAACTTGAGCTTCTAAAGCTCCTTTGAAAGCCACATCATTACCATTATTCTTGGCCTCAAGACTTAGAAGCCATAGCTTCACTCATGTGTTGTCCAGAGGGTGAAGGTGTTGAGATATCGAGCTCCACTCGTGATACGCCAGGGTGACCGTTGTGTATTTATGTCACCGACTTGTCAGTTGCAGATGCGGTTGGTACACCGCCCCTAAATAATAGCTACATGATAGCTATCCTTATCTACTCTAGTTCGTGGCTCAGTTAGTATGCCACCTTAGTTAGTTGAGTTTGGTTTGAGACCCATACATAGGGTTCTTCTATTTCTTTGTACTTGAGTTCTTTTGGCTTACACAACTAAGAAGAGGAAAACTGTTTTCAGCCTCCACCCTTGTGTGTATTTCCCCATTGTGCAAGCAAGAAAGCTACAATTGAGACTCCTTCCTTCTCTCCCACAATCTTGACAGAAGGTTAGTCCAAGACAAAGTCCAAGACAACAAGTGCCATTTTCAAGGCAGGTCAATGTGAAATCTAAGTTGTAACTAGGCCAATAAGGTTGGTTTCAAGATCCTCTTGATGCCAAGATTCAAGATATGAAGGTTTTTGATATGATAGAGGCCATGGAAGAGAGAGAGTTATAGATTTACTCCATGGAAACTCCAAGTAAATCTTGAAAGGGAAAAGGGAAACCTTACTTTAGAAAAGGAGAAAAAATATACTCTTCACTAAATCCCTTGAGCCCTTCTTTATCTACATGTCTTCAAAATATCACTAAAAAATGGTCATGACCTATTAAAATGGCAACCCGACCGCCATTTCTTCCAAGATCTTGTCAATGTCTTCCAAAATGATCATTGTTTACCATAATAGAGCCTACCTGTTCACAATTACAAGGAATAACTAGACAAAGACTAGATCCTCAACTAGTGTAATCAAATCTTTGATGCACACAACCACATAAAAGCATGAAAATTACTTCACTATTGGATCAATTACTTGCTCCAATATCAATGTAAGAAAGTGAGCATCTAACCATACAATACTTGCAAATAAACTAAGAAAAGATCTATGGAACCATAACCACATATCATTGACATATAACTAGGAAAGAAACCATAGACATTTATCAAGAATCACATGGGGATGTGAGATGGAAGATTGACAAGGAACTCACCTCTTGAAATGGTGGGGTTACATACTTACCTCCAACCTAGGTGTGACATGAACACACCCATGCCATGGTGGAAGAAACCATGAAAGGTCCTTGAATCTTGAAAGTGATAAAATTTATAAGAGGTCCCTATATTTGGCACACTTGCCCCTTTTATAGCAAACCCCAAAAGGCTAACCATATTTTAAAAGGATAAGGCTAATTATCCATACATTACACTTGTTTTGATAATAGTGTTCCCCTCCCCACACTCCAAGAAATTCATTCAATAGAGGGTATCCCCTAATTATTGGAGATTTGCTTATATTTTCCCCTACTCCAACAAACCAATTCAATAGAGGCTACCCCCTCCATGTAGGATTCCCATCCCCCATCCTCACCTATAAAAGAAAGGTCAATTGTGAGTAAACAATACGAGAGATAGGTGATAGAAAAGTGATTCCATAAAGAGAGCAGGGATAAAATACTATAGCATTTTGAGTGAGAGTGAGAAGGTGCTGGTTAATATGTCCAACAAGGCATGACCTTCTAACATGGCAAGTCCCATCTTCAGTATAACGATCAACATAGGGGAAAATGTGGCCAATGATGCTATTAGTTCTAATGCACAAAATCAAGTATTGTATGCTAAAATTGTTGAGAATCTGCCAATCACACCCTATGTATGCCCCTTTGTATGGAACAACTAGGCTAGGAAGATGCAGTTCATTCTAGGAAGAGAGACAGATCCCATAGGCACAGTGATGTAGTGTGCTACCAAGCAATCCTATATAATGATGTACTTGACTATCACTTTCATATGATGATAATGCAATAGTACTTGTCTCTTTGTGTCAAGTCTCTGTGTCATTGTCAGTCCTACACAAGATTGTGTTTATGAGTTCAAGTCTCAATCTTGAAACCTAATTCACTTGTGTAATAGTTGTCTTCTTTGTCAATGTCAACATGAGTAGTATCTTCATCTTCCATCCACCATAGCTTCCGCCTTTGCCATGCTCTAGATCCCGCATTTCTCACATGGTATCAGAGCCCAGTCGGGCATGGCATTGCTTCTCCAGCCTCTCTTGATTCCTCTCAACCTCTATCCAGCTCACATCCAACTCAATGTCAGCTCATGACTCCATTTTTCAACTTGACCTTCATCTTGAACTGTGTCTGCCATAGCCAGGACTGCACCCTGCCTCCTTGGAGCTTCTTGATCTCCTTCCACACTCAATATTTTGACCCGCTTTCTTCTTGAGATATCTTGTCTAGGTCAGGGCAAAGAATCCTGGTACATCACAGTCTGACATTGGTCCGTCTATGCTCCAGCATTGCTCAGATTCGTGATTGCTGTCCAGATCTGCGCCTGTGCTGGTCGTACGTCCGACTCTACCTCTGCGCTGCGCGATTTACCCTGCGGGCTTAGGGCTTTTGAAGCTTACCCCATAGGCTTGCTTCTCATCAACCAGCACGCCGAATAATCCATCCCACGAGTTGCAGCAGCCCAAAAACCAGTCGGCCTGACTGCAGAAACCCTAAAGCTCCACCATAGCAATGTCAAGTTCAAGCTCATAAACCACTTGAAATTTTCACTTCTGTCAAGCTATTGGCACTTAGACAAGGCTATTGCAACTCAGATCTGAAGCTTCCAGCATCAAATCAGTAAAGGAAGATTCGAAGACATCAACACCAAGTCTCAAGCTTCTTTCTCCATTTGGCAAAGCAAGTACTGTCACTCTGATCCACTGTGTTACTGAAGTTCCCAGCAAGAAAAAGATTCAAGAAGATAAGCATCAACAAAATCAAAGCATCAAGAATCATCATCAAGTTCAACCATAGTATCTTTTGATACTACATAGTGTGTTTTTCACACTGCCATTGGTTGTGTCTTCTGACACATTAGATTTCAACTCTGTGCTGGAAGGTTCCAGAAATTTTAAGCTGATTCCATCATGGAATTGCCAAGCATGAAGTCTCTTGGGTGGTTACCTGTTATAAAGAGTAACATTACTCTTGGTGCCCATTTACATTGCATGCAAGACTTGGCTATCTTAACTGCAGAAAGACATGGAGCTGTCTACATCAAAGTTCAATCAATGAATCCATCAGAAGATTTTGAAGACATTTCCACTACCTCAAAGAGGATACCTTTGCTTGAGGAGGACATCGACATGAAGACTAAAGTTGCAAGCAAAGTCAAAGAAGAACCAGAACAAGAAGACCATAAGATCAAAGAGCAAAGGAAGAAGGATAATAAGAAGATCAGCCATGAAGACCAAAAGACCACATCATTCAAAACTGAAGAACCAAAGATGAAAGACAAGAAGATTTTCCATGCTGACAAAGAGAAATCATATGCTGAAAAAGACCACAAGGGCCTATCGGTCCTTGTCTCTCATTTTCTGTTTTAAAAGCATTATACCTGCCTTAATGTTCCTTTCATAAGCTTTGTAAACTCCTCATGTAGCCTTGTACTACAGCCTCTGTACACTTTGTGAGGTCCCTGTTACAGCCTCTTGATGTCCACCATGTTTATGGTACCCACACTTAGCCTTTTCTGCGACAGCCTCTGGTGTTTTGCCATGTTTGTGGTATGCCCACACTTTGCAGGTACTGCTCTCACTAAAGCCTCTACACACTTTGTACTTTCAGGTTGTGATTGAGGAGGGGTGTTGAGAATCTGCCAATCACACCCTATGTATGCCCCTTTGTATGGAACAACTAGGCTAGGAAGATGCAGTTCATTCTAGGAAGAGAGATAGATCCCATAGGCACAGTGATGTAGTGTGCTACCAAGCAATCCTATATAATGATGTACTTGACTATCACTTTCATATGATGATAATGCAATAGTACTTGTCTCTTTGTGTCAAGTCTCTGTGTCATTGTCAGTCCTACACAAGATTGTGTTTATGAGTTCAAGTCTCAATCTTGAAACCTAATTCACTTGTGTAACAGTTGTCTTCTTTGTCAATGTCAACATGAGTAGTATCTTCATCTTCCATCCACCATAGCTTCCGCCTTTGCCATGCTCTAGATCCCGCATTTCTCACAAAAATACTCAATGAAAATTTAGAGAATAAAAGATTATATACATCTTTGATAGCATTTTTGTTAAACAATGAAAAACGTCATTAAGTCACTCACACATGCACATCATGAATTTAGGTGTTAGCAATTGTATAAGACATGCATCAAGCACAAAAAATAATACCTAGTCTTAGGTAAACTCTTCAATTCATATATTTAATTGTTTTTTTTTAAATCGTGTCTCATAGAAAATAGAATAGTTATGCCCATCCAATGATTAGAAATCATGAGGCCTAAAGAGCCAACAAATATTAGCTAAACTACATGCTAGGCAGAATTGGCAAAAAGTCAAGATGATTTGCTCCTTATAAAATGCATATGTTGATAGAAGCATGTAATTCTAGCTAGTGGTGCATGGATAAACTATCAAAGGACTAAATAGTCGAGTTTCTAGTCGATTTGATACAACCGCTTGGATTAGAAAAGTGCAATCATATTAAAGTATAAATCTCATTTCTCAGTAAACAAAACAATTTTCCTTGAGAAGGATTGGCTAGTTATTGGTTGATTAATATGGATTTATTGTTCAATGGAAGTGTCTTAGTTGGAATGAAGGCTAGTGGTGGAATTACTACTTGATAAAGATGTTTTGGCCTAGTTAAAGCCATTTCTGCTTATGGATGAATGTGGCTAATTTCTCATGTGTTTGAAACAATGTATGCTAAAATTCAAGCAGCTAAGATGTATAGATGTAATGTAGACTCACCACGGGAGGTATCATTATGATAGTGCAGATTTGCCACAAAGAGGCATCACTATGGTTGGTGTAGATTTTCCACAGGAGGAAGAACTATGGTAGTGTAGAGTCGTTGCAAGACATAGCTCTATGATCGATGTAGATCCACTACAAGAGGCACTATGGTAGTGCAAATTGTTGCCGCAAGAGGCATCACTATTATCGATGTAGATTCTTTATAAGTGGTAGCACTATGGTATTGCAAATTCATTTACAAGAGGCAACACTATGAGTAGTGCTGATTCATCGCAAGAGGCAACACTATGGTAGTGTAGATTCATCACAAGAGGTAGCATTATGATCTTTGCAAATTTGCCAAAAGAAGAGGTAGCACTATGATCAATATAGATTGGTCGCAAGAGAAAAAACTATGACAATGCAGATTCACTACAAGAGGCAACACTATGGTCAACATGTAGCCTCCCCAAACTTTTGCTGATACATCTTACACCCGATTGATTTGTATATGTTTGGAGTATAGATCGTCATCTAGATGGAAGGTCAAATATATGCAAGGTTCATCCCTTAAGGTGGTACGAGAATTAGTGAGGTTCTGGTAGTAATACTCAAAGCTGTTCCTCGATAGGCATAGTGCGATGAGCTAGTATACTAGAGAGGCCCCAAGAAGAAGAGAGGATGCATGGTGAGAAAGGGACCTCAAGTTAGGTTAAAAAATGCCTAATGGTGAGGGTGAATACCCAATGATGAGGCCTAAAGTATCAAATGTGAGACTAGAGTCAATGATCAAATTTATAAAAACTAAATTAGCTTGAAAATATTATTTTTATTGTTTTTATGTATGTAATTAAGTGCATGAAATGAACATTGTGAACAAGATAATTAAGGAAACTACTTTTGAATGCCAAAGACTATGTTATAACAAAAGATTTGGACCTAAGGAGTTACTTTTCTTATTAGATTTTTATATACCATGCCTAAATTATGTGTAATGAACTTTGTGTAATGGGACAATAAAAGGAAGACGCTTTTATCTCAAGGGGTGCATATATAAAAAATAATCTAGATAACATGTATTCACAGGGTGTTAAGAAATGCCCTTTCTTTGCATGCTATAAGGCCATAAAATAACCCCTTTTAATTTACTAAAATTATGGATTTTATTAAAATTTTTAATTTAAAAATCCCTTTATAAATATAACCTTGAAATTTTTACTAAATAAAATACCTTTTCTTTTGAACTCAAGTGGTATCTTATATATTTTACAAGTTGCACCCTTAGGACTTGTATATATTCTCACAGCATGGTAGCATGTTTTACTAATTAAATAATTAAAAAAATCCATCGAGAAAAGTAGGAGGCATTCATCCTAAGGACAACTAAGTCTATGGTTGTGTAGACCCGATTAGTCGAGTATATTTCCTAAACACTAGATAGAGCTGCTAGAATGTGACTTACAACTTAGTGAGACAACTAACCAACTTAAGACCATTTTAGGGAGTGGAGTTGAGATTTTACCTTATGGTAGGGGGATTGAGTTACACTCTCCCCATCTCTGACTCTCTTTGAACCAAGTGCTCGAGGAGGGGGGGTCACTATGTATAAAAATGTGTATCACATGAGTTCAAATAAAGGGAATATAAAAAAAGATAAGCTTATAGATATACATTCACAAATGAAAATATTTTAAAACAAATAAACTCACTCACATAAGGGATTTTTATTTTTTATGTGTAGATTTTCCATACAATGATATCATTAAATTCTAAATTAGACCTAGATTCTATATAGAAGGGTAAAACTTAATGACTAAACATAGTATCTTCGTTTTTCAGGTACTATGCACAATTTCAAAAATTGCAATCTTATAGAGCCCAAGTAAACACAATTAGCCATTTGTGTAGTGTTCAACTCGATTACATTAATATATGTAGGAGAGAGAGAGAGAGAGAGAGAGAGAGAGAGAGAGAGAGAGAGAGAGAGAGAGAGAGAGAGAGAGAGAGAGAGAGAGAGAGAGATACTATATGTATATCCTCTACATCACTTGAGTTCAAGGCCTATTTATAAATATCCTTATCTATGAATTTTTCTTGAATAAAACATAATCCTTTTCTATTTAATATGTAAATAACCCCTTTATATTACACCCTTCTATATGTAAAAAATGTATAAAAATGGTATTTAAAAAATACCTTATTTTGAACCCACATGATGCACACATATATTCATGATTAACTTACCCGAGAGAGAGAGAGAGAGAGAGAGAGAGAGAGAGAGAGAGAATATATATATATATATATATATATATATATATATATATATATATATATATATATATATATATATATATATATGATTAATGGCACAATTCAAACTAGTTACATCCATCGTAAATATGTTTTTTTGGATAATTGTCCCTTAACTTCAAATGTCCTTTGATGGATGAGTGGAGTATACAATCATGGTGACAACTTTAATGTAATGAGGAATTCACCATGGAAAATTTATAGAATCATGTTAGTTCATGAAGGATATTGCTTTGAAAAAATACACAGATGTTTACTTTATGCTTAGATCTTCATTACTTGCTCCCTAAGCTTAAAAATAAAGAAGGGGGTGGGTACTTGGGGGGTTCACTATACATATATCCTCTATATAACATGTGTTCATGGCCTATTTATAAATATCCCAATTTATCAAATTTTCTTCAATAAAACACAATCCTTTTTATTTAATTTGTAAATCACCCATTTATATGACACCCTTCTATATGTAAAAAATGTATAAAAATAGGATTTTAAAAACCTCTTATTTTGAACTCACGTTATACACACATATATTCATGAGTGACCCCTTCGAGGGTGGGTACAAGTTAGGGATAATTATAATGACTAATATTTGCCAATTGGCTAAAATTTTACGTTGAGTAAGATGAGTTATGATTTTGAGATTTGATATTCACCCACATTTCTAAGGTACATAGAGGTTATGAATGTCTTTTTGCCATTCATGTTAATTTTTTTAAAAGGAAATAGGTTAAAATTTCCTCGAAATTTACAAGTTTTAGGATATATGTAGAAATATTCATAATAAATTTATATAGATTATCATTAGTTAACTATTTATGAGCGAAAACATTTGAGTATTTCAAGAGAATATCACTCGAATGTTATTATAAATGTAGCTCTAGTATAGTTTAGTATTTTTGTAGTGAGACTACCTTGAGAGTAAACTTTTAAATTTTTGTAGTGAGACTACCTCAACTCTTCTTCTCTCTCCTCTCAGCTTCTTTCATTACAAGTGGTATCAGAGCTTTATGCTTTGGTCCTTTTCTCCTTTCCCCTTTCTTCCTTTTCAAATCCCAAAAATCCTAGTTACTCAGCTCATAGGTACATGTACAACAAGGACTGTAGTTAACTTCAACTTTTTTGAGCAAGCAGGAGCTATAGCTGGAGACTCAGACATATCCAGAGGTAAAACTGTTAAAATAGCAGGTTGTCACTTCTTTTCATGCAAATTTTAAGGGTTCCATGCCAAGTTTAGAGTCCCAGGAGTTGGAAAAGGGCAAAATCTCAGTTACTTTTTGCCCCAATCCTCTCTCTCTCTTCTCATGCAAGCTGCCATGGCTGCCAGCCCAAAGAAACCCCAAGATCTCACCTGAGGGTGCTCCCAACATCAACCAGCCCCGAAACATCATCCCTAACCCCCCAAGCTACTGATCAAGGCATTCTCACATTGGTGGCAGAGCATGGAGAAGAAACAGAATGCACAGGCTCATCACATGTTGATGCCCTTGAGCCTTTTGAAAGCCTTCTTCTTTTACCAGTTCCTGGAAAAACCTTGGAGCCTAGGAATTCTGTGGGTTCAGACAAGTTTCCAACTTGTGCCGATATGGCGCGATAAGACCGAAACGCTTCAAAAGGATGCCCCCTCGCGCCGTATCGGTGATTCCAGTAAGAACCTTAACGAAAGAGCCGCAACCGTGATCACCCGAGCTTGGGCACTATGAGCTTAGGAGGCAAGCTGAAGGAAGACTCTGCAGAACCTCCAAAACGACGCGAATAGACAAAAGCAAAGAAGACAAACACTTGCTCTCACGCCGTATTAGGAGAAGAGATAGAGGTCCACAAAAAACCGAAAAAAGCCGTACGGATTAGGGACACACCCTTATGTAGGCGCGGAATAATGCCACCTGGCATTATCCGTTGGGCTTCGACACGTGGCAGTAGCCGTTGGCCAACACGTGGCCGATAAACACGTGGCAAACACGTGGACCGGTCGTTAGTCCACACGTAGCATATGCACGATATGCGCAGACACGTGGCACAATCATCGTCAGACACGTGTCTAACACCTGTCATGATTGACGTGGGTATATAAGGGGTTATTTTTCCTACGTGTACACTTTACATTTCTCGAGCTCTTCCGCCTTGCTTGCCAATATGGTACGATCCAAGTCTTGCGTCTTCTGCGTTTCTAATCTCTCGCGTTGTATCGGTGGTCTTTTTGCTGAGTCCTTTGCTTCGTTAGTCAAAACAAGGTGTGCCGATACGGAGCGAGGACGTTCGTCCGAGGCTTTCGTAACCTCCCCCTCGCATCATATCGGTCTTGTGTCATTTCCAATACGGAGCGAGGGCTTCTTTACGTTGTCTTCGTTTTCTCCATATCGCGCCATATCCACATTGTCGTCTCCAATACGGAGCGAGGGCGTGGTTCCATTGTCTTCGCATTCCTCCTATCGCGCCATTTCGGCATTTCTCCTCTTGTAATCTCCAATACGGAGCGAGGGCGCGCTTCCATACTGTTCGTATTGTTCATATCGCGCCGTATCGGCATTTCTCTTTTCGTCCCTTCTCGCGCTGTATAAGGCCTGTTGCGTTTATAGATTTTTGCTATTTCAGTTGTTGTCCTTCTGGTTCTTGTATTTGCTTCTCTAGATGGCAAGGACAAAGCAAACTGCAAGAAGAGTGTATTTGGATAGGAAGGACAGTGGGGGTAGAAGAAAGTTACAATTTGATGAATCTGAGGAGGAGCCCTCTTCAAATTTTGCTGAAGCTGGGCCATCGCAGGCCCCAGAGCATTTTACCACAGAAATCCCCCCTACACCAGGTGTTGGCCCTAACATCTTCCATGGAGTTAAAGAATTTCAGTGCAGTGAATGTTTCTTCTCCTGAAGTTGAGGAAGCAAAGGGTGAGACTTGCCCTGTGAAAGATTCATCCCCTACAATTGCACTTGAGCCTACATCTGCTGAAGCCACTGGACCTCCCAAGCCACAAAAGAGAAAGAGGAAGTCCCGATTCTTCTATATGTAGAGATGTTTCAGTGAGATCAGGAAAGCCCAGAGAGCTACACAGCATGTCATTCCAAAGGCTGCTTTTATAAGAGTCATTAAAGAGATCTCTGATAGATTGTCTCAAGTGGCATCTGTCTCTGGTCTAAATAAGAAGTGGCAACTCTCAGCCATTATTGCCCTGCAAGAGGCCGCAGAAGATTTTGTTATTAATTTCATGAACGATGTTTACATTGCTGCCGCCCATGCTCATAGAATCGCCCTTATGAATAAGGATTTCACCATCATCAGCAGAATCAGGTATAGGTTCGATAAAGTGCTGAGGCCCTTGCCTTCCAACGATCAAAAAGCCCTTGAAATCCTTAACATTCCCCCGAAATTGTCCAGGAAAAGGAAAAAGCTTAAGGTTGAGGATGTAACTCACCTTTACTCTACAAGGGGTGCCACCCAGCAGGAGTCTTTCTTGAGTGAAAAAAATCAGGAGGTGTTGGAAACTGAAGACGAAGTTTACAAGAGGAAAGCCGCATCACTTGCTCCCGTCAACAGCGAGAGGATGGGCAAAGTGTATGGGCAAATACTTGTGAATGTTTCTGCGGAACCTGAGGAGGAATATCTTAGTATATCTCCCGAGGACAAGCCCATGTTGGAAAAAAGGGATGTCCAACTATCTGACTCCATTATTTTTTGTTGCATAAGGTAAGGCTTATATTTTTTGGTTTTTTTTTTGCGTAAGTAAAGTCTTATAGGTTCAAGTATATTTTGGATGTAATTTGTATTGAATAGCTTTTGCTATTGACTGCAGGGCATTGGTCTCCTCTCTCACTCTCGATATCCGTAGAACCATATATATTGTTGATCCACTTCTCTCTGTGGAACTATTTGCAAAATCTAGTTCTAATATTTCACCATTTTTTCGTAGCTTCGATAGTGTGACAAATTACCACATCTTTTTCCCTTATGTAGAAATGTATTTTTCTTTTTCTGTAGAGGAAAATTTATCTTCATTTGCTTTCACCCTTCTACTCACCTCTTTTATGAATTTGCAGAGGGCATTGGAGTCTCATCTACATTAATTGTCTTACAAGAGAAATTATCTTTATGAACTCTCTCAGCGGTGTTCATGGTCAAGCACGAATGTATGTTGAAAGAAAATTACTTACTTTGATTTTATTTACAAAAAATATTTTGAACTTACAAAGCTTCCTTTTGCAGTGCTGGTAGACTTGTTTCTACATTTTTGGATACTACATATGAGGATCTTGCTGATCCTCAAAGGCCTTATACGTTTCTTCTACAATAAGTTCCATTGCAAAGCGATGCGCATTCTTGTGGATGGAGAGTTATCTCAAATATTTGCAGAACAGTGGATTCAAAGTTGTTACAAATAGAAGGAGTGAATGTAAGTTAATTTCATTTGATGTTTGTGTAACCCTTATCATGATTTCTTTTCACTAACTTATAACATTTATTCTTACAGTGTAGAGACTATCCTGATTCATATGTTTGGTGGATAAGGGAGAGATGCATTGAGCTGATTGTGGACAAGGCAATCACACCATATGATCCTGACTCCCCTCTTCCTCCCAAAACTTCAATGGCCAAGGGCACAAGCAAGGGAAAGGGCAAGATAAAGGGTAAGGACAATGGCAATGGTAAGGGCAAGGGCAAGGGCAAAGGCAATGGGACCACTACGGCAGAGTCTAAAAAAAAAGGAATGCCAATGCTTTCTCCTCTGAAATTTGATCCATCCCCTCTTAAGCCCCAAGAAAAGAGACTACCTGTAAAGGTGAAATTCTTTCAACAATCAAAGAAAGGCCCTGTGAGAAAAAATGTCTTTGAAGAAATCGATAAAGAATCAAAATAGCAAACATAAGCATACACGAGCCTTATTATTTTGGCTTTGTACATTTATATGAAATTTTTGTACCTCATGGTGCAATGAAATTTTTCACTTATAAATCGAATGTAATGTACATTTTATTTATATACATTCGAAAGGCAACTTGCTTCATGATAGCTTATGAGTTCCCACTAAAAAATATCTTAAGGACAGTCTATTAAGATAAATTCCTGCAAAGTTTTCATTCTCAAGGCTCAAAACTCACAATTGTGGGAGACAAACAACTCGTACAAGAGAAAGAGTGCTCGGCTCTTTTACCAATTGTTACGCCATTCACTTTGAACTTATATCTAGGGGATGTATTGTCTAGCAATTCCAAGGTATCCCTCACATCTTTCAGACTCCAATTGGAAGTAACATTCACCTTCTTTACTTCTTCATGCAGCAAAAGGTGCACCGCAAGTTTATATGGTGTGCAATCTGTATCGGAATCCAAGGGAACCCAAATACCCAATCTTAGTTTGTATCTCCTGTAATCAAAGCCCAAAGCAAGAGTTTGGCGAGGGATACTGTAAGCCAAAGACAAGGATTGAGGGCATGCACTGCACCTCAAGATATCACCCTTATGGTCGCACTCTCTAGATTGCCAAAGCGTCCCTATAGTGTTGTCCAAATCCTCTTCCGAAAAGTTTCTACTTAGCCAGGATACCTTCGTTCTTTGTAAATCTGTTGTTTTGAAGCAAGCCATGAAGATATGGAGGGGTACAAGCCATGATAAACGTATTCTTCTTGAGATCCTTCCAGCTATCATGGACTTTTTAATATCCTGAGATATTTTGAATTTGAAACTTTGCACCATTACCTTGTCAGGAATCTCCTGGTTTAGAGATGAAAGACTTGGCAATGGCAAATCTTTGATATTCCCATACCTATCCGCTTTAGAGGGAACCACATACTGTGCATAATATATAAAAACCTTGCATTTACTAAAAAAAGACACAGTTTGATCGGCATAAATAATGTCTGCCAATACCTTATGAATGGCATGGAAAGTCCCACTTAGGCTTTCCACAGGTTGCCATTCAATACTTGTTGACGGAAAGATATCTACAATGACGAATCGTTTGTTAGAACTTGCATAAATGGAAAAGAATTATATACGTTATTCAACTAATAACTTACAATGTGTTTGTTGGGGAACACGTTCGTTTGGAGGCAAGTGCATATCCTTGGCCATGTAAACATGTTGCACCTTGACAAACCAGCCTTCGGGCATAATTTTGAAGGCAATGATACACCCCTTCCATTGATGTTTTATATCATCTCGTTTTCTTCTTTTCACCTTATGAGAGCCCTTGCAAGATGGCAGCATGGTAACCCAATCGTTTACAGCAAAGGTTTTGGGCTCAAAATTTCCATCTACTCCCTGGCTATAGACTGTGCAACAGTGTATTAAACGAGAAGGGCGCCTGGAGGAAGCCATGAAAAGAATGAAAGCGCAGAGAAAGAAGCTCAAAGAGGGGTGAATGAACTAAAAAGTAGCGCCAAGAACAGAAATGAGTATGTATTGGGAGCCAAAAACAATATTGAAAGATCTCTCGACTTTCAAAAAACTCATTATTAATTTCATCACATCTCTGTCACGTATTTTGTCAGATTTGTAAGTAAATAACGTCTTTGGGACTCCAAAACATGTCAGACTTTAGGGGTTTTGGCTAAAAAAAAAGAGAGAATCACGAAATGGACTCCACTATCTCTAAAAAAGAGGAGACAAGAATACCATATTCTTGCACACGTGGCGAACTCTCTTTGGCCCTTTCCTTAATCCCGTGATTAACAAAAGTGCATTTTTTGAAGCATTTTTGGCCCTAATGGGTTAGAACCCTGAATCATACCGTTTTAGAGGACCGGAATGGGACTATGCCCTACGGGCAGAGAGGTCGAGCGATACATCCCTCTCGTTTCCCATTCTCTTTGAACCAAGTGCAGTATGAGTCTGCTTGGGTCCAGTTGTATCTATGCAAAGTGGAGCGGCTGAAGACCGACGCTAGAAGGCTTTCACGATCTCCCGTAGCTCTCTCTCTCTCTCTCGCTCTCAGGTTCACAGTCTTCTCAGAAGGCAGGGTGTCAAATGTGGCCTCCCCTGGTCTACTGGGCCCCTTATTACCTCCCTTAGTCTGCTGTAGACTCAGAGATTAATCTCATACACTCCTCTAGCCAAATGGCTGAATCTGCATCCCAACTTCCCTGTCTCCAGCAGCAGCAGAACCCTCCTGTTCCCTTATTTTTCCTATCCTACCCTTAACCTATTGCAACAGAAATCAGAAATAGAAAATGGTCCTACTCTAACATCCAGCAGCGAATCAAAATACTTACTTGCTCTAGGGATTAAAACCTCCTAATCCTCCTAACTATCTCGAGCACCGGTTCAGGCTGCAAACCCTATTGCCATGCTCAATTTGATGCACATGGCGCTCAAGGCTCGATTCTGTCAGTCCCGGCAACGGAACCAAAATGTAGGGGAGCTACGAAGCTCTACCCCGAGACCTACAGACCGCTTATTGATCAAGCATTTCAAGCCGAGCGGCCATGGCTACTTCTCACATAGCCAACGTGCAATACCTACCTTGCGAGTGTAGTGAGCTTACCTTGACGTTCGATCAAGTCCCCTCCTCTCTCTCACACTTCGGTAGCTCCACGATCCTTGTGGCAAGTTCAAGAAACCTCAAGCCCCCTCCGTCAAGCTCCATCCCCCATAGCCGCGCGAGATAAGAGAAGAGAAGAAGGGAAGGAACGATGAAGGGAGAATATGGGGAGCTTCTTCTCCATGATCCCTCACTCTCACACACTCACTTCCTCACTCCCTCACACTCCCTCAATCCCTCACTCAAGCATAAGCATGAAGGTAAGAAGCAAGAGAGGAAAAAGAAAAAGCTTTAGCCACACCCAAGAATGAGCTTCTCATTCACTTTTGAACTTTATATACATGCCCTACCTTTTGGGCAGTCATCCACACTTTTTTACATGGCCGGCCATTGGCCTAGGCCCTCTTTTCCTATTTCCCATCGTTCCAACTTATCCCGTTCCCACTAATGCATATAATTTGCACAGGAGTGAGCCCGATGCTCTTTTTACAAAGATTCAAGAGTGCCTTCATATTTAATGGCACGCTTTTACTCTTTTCTTTTTTCGACAACGTCATTTAAATCATTCAAATTTCCAGGCTTCCATTTTTTCTGCACTTCTGCTCCATTTTCCGTTCCTCTGTGCTGTGGTAAACAACTTGGATTATTTTACTACAACCACCTCCTCCTCATGTGAGACTCTTAATATTTCTAAGAGCCTTTTGTCAATTTCGAAGTCCTAAAATAGTTTTCTTTTGTTGATAAGATTTGATGCATTTCTCCAACAAATGAATACTATGTTGATAGCCTTCTAGCTTTTGTAGTAACTCGTTGTTATATTTTGATAAAAGATGGTTCTCCAATTTGAGGCCATTCTTTTCTGAACCAAGTTAAGTGTATAGCCCAGAAACCCATTATAACCATCACCAATGAACCTCAATAATGAAGAGCTATTATAGAAAGGCAGAGTGCTATTTTTGCTAGGATCTTTGGGATATAGCCTGCCATCTAATTAAAGATCAAGATTCTTCTTTCCTTCAAACCTGAGTATATGTTTCATAGACTTTGTAATAGTAATGGGTGTTGTTCTCTTCCTTGTTGGTTCATACTCACTATCCAACTCAATATGAAGATGATAGAGAGGCCTTTTACTAGAGCTACAAAGATCATTGGATGACGGATCCATAGCTAAGGATGTGATTAGAAGATTGGATTGAAAAAGTATGCAAATTAGAAATAAGAAGGAAAACGAATAAGAAACTAGTAAGGATGGGAAATAAAGAAGAGAGTGAGAATGGAGGGAAGTAATCAAATATTGAACAAAATTCAAATTGAATATTAGTTTTCACTTTAATGAGGATGAGTAAGATCTTCATTATTATGACAATCTTTGTTACCTTTATGGCGGCCTAGATTTCTAGGTTTGATGTGACCACGAGAATATCACGACAATGAATTATTAATCATTATTTATTTATTTTCTTACCAAAAAATAAAAGTTTTAAAAAATCTAAAAATGATTTTATGTTCTAAAATATATTCTCTCTCTAGGATCACTTACAAGGCATTTTCGAGACCTCAAAACTCCCATAATGAGAGAGAGAGAGAGAGAGAGAGAGAGAGAGAGAGAGAGAGAGAGAGAGAGAGAGAGAGAGAGAGAGAGAGAGAGAGAGAGAGAGAGAGAGAGAGAGAGATGATTAATGAAATAATTCAAACTAGTTACATCCATATTAAATAGGTTTCTTGGATAATTATCCCTTAACTTCAAATGTCATTTGATGGATGAGTGGAATATACAATCATGGTGTTTAATGTCATGAGGAATTCACCATGGGAAAATTATAGAATCATGCAAGTTCATGAAGGGGGTTGTTTTGAAAAAATACCAAATGTATACATTATGCTTAGGCCTCCATTAATTGCTCCCTAAGCTTAAAAATAAGGAATGGGTGGGTTACAAGTCAAGGATAATTATAGTGACTAATATTTGCCAATTGGCTAACATTTTATATGTTTACAATTTTTTAAAAATGTTGACTAACTTGAGTTATTGAGATTTTATATTCACCCACATTTTTAAGGTATATAGACATTATGAAGGTTTTTTTGCCATTCATGTGAAAGAAAACTTTAAGGAAATAGGTTAAATTTGCCCTAAAATTTACAAGTTTTAGGATATATGTAGAGATATTCATCATAGATGTACATAGGTTATCATTAGTTAATTACTTATGAGTAGAAACATACTAACATTTCAAGAGAATATCACTCAAATGTTACAATAAATGTAGCTCTAGGATAGTTTATTATGTTTGTAGTGACTACCTTGAGAGTAAAATTTTAAATTTTGGTGAAGATAGATGGCTGGGATTTGTGAGAATAATATCCTAAAATAGAGCTCATATAGTATCCTCAAATAGAGTTCATATATTACCCTCAAATAGAGCTCATATATTACATAAATGCCTAGATAGGATGGGTTCAAGTTTGCTGACAGGTATGTTATTGGATGTTAAAACATATGTCTTTGAAGAAAGTTAGGTTTGTAGTGAAGGAAAAAAGATAAATAAGTCAAAATATGAAATACAAAGCTTAATAGCGACAATAATACTCATCTAGAAAGAAGGGTCATTATACTCATAAGAATCAATGCAAGATGTTTAAAACAAGTCAATAATACACTAATTCCGGCCTAGGATTCATGGATAGTGAGAAAATGAAATGCGTGTCTCTCATTGCACATGTAAGGATTTTGAGATGCTTGACTTTCAACTACAACACATTATTAACTGCTCCATTACTTCATACCATAGTTTAGTTCATATATACTTGCATGTAAGTCCACAACATTGTACACACAGACACACACACACACACACACACAATGTTGTGGACTTACATGCAAGTCCACAACATTGTAAGTCCATAACACTATAAGTCCACAACTAACACACACACACAATGTTGTGGACTTACATGCAAGTCCACAACACTATAAGTCCACAACTATAACATATTATTAACTATTCCATTCCTTTATACCATAGTTTACTTCATATATACTTGCATGTAAGTCCACAACACTCTATGCACGCACGCACGTTGTCAGAGCATTTGGGGTCAAAAGTCTATCACAAGGGTAAGAGATAGCAGGGTGAAGGGAGATTCAGGGAGAGGAGTAGACGGAAGAGAATGGGTTCAAAGAAATAGAAGATGTAGAAGAATACTCACAGATGTGAAGCCTATCAATTTATTTTTGCATTATGAGAAGATAAATCTCTTGTAGAAAAAAACATGCATAAAATAATACCTTCCTCTATGCATGTCAAATCGCCAATCTGATGCTTCCATTGGCTTTGAAAGGGGGGCAAAATACTAGTATGACTAATCAGAATACTCCCAGATCACTCCTTCTTCATCTCCCACTTCAGAGTGTTGTTCACTGCCTAAAAATTGCAATCACGCATCGCACAATTTTGACAAGCCTTCTTTTTACATAAAACCTTCCTAGAATGGCTAAAAGCTACATGCTTTCTTTTACATGTCATCCTACTCTTGAAGTTGTCTCTAGCTTTTGGATATTTACAAGAGATAATATCTGAAATATCCAAAATTGGCTAAAGTTATCCAAAAATCTAATATTTTTGGACCATCTACACTAAGGACACTGACATTAATGACTAATATGGCATTGGCTCTCTAGATCAATAAGAAAGCCACACTTTAGAGTTTTTTAGTATGTGTGCATGTAGCGGCACAACATCTACCCCTCCTAACCTGCACATCCTCCAGCACGTGCCAAAGTCTTACGGATCTGCAGTGTTAGAAGAAGTATCCTATGCCATGTAAATGCCTTCATCTTCTACCTCTTCTTTTTCCATATTCTCATGTTCATGCTCAGCAAACTCTTGAATGCCTTCATACATCTCTAAAGTGTCAATATAAATAACCTCTTTTTTGCCATGTTTTTAGCATTAATTACTACATAAATTTCAACCATTGTATCAACATCAATTAGCCTTGAAATACTTTCATTTGTAGCTATCGAATCATGTCTTTAGTTCTTTTTCAGCCCCATTCTACATATTTCTTTTCGATTTTTGCACATGGCTGAAATATTCTTAAAATTGCCAAGACTACATGCTATCCATTCCCGCAATACAGACATAAACACAATTTTCCCCTTTCTTGGAGGCATAATTATCTTCCTAGAGGTACTGCCATAGCCTCCACTTATAGTAGTGCTATCTAAAAACCCTTAAACTTGCGTGCATTAGGTGGCATAGGATTATCTTGCAACCTATCCCAATCACACAAACAATGAGAAATTGTACTACCTTTGTATTGTCTTGACTCCGAATCCGTGCATATGAAGAATCATCATCCAAGGCCTTTGTTTTTGAGCCTTGATTTTGAAATATAGGACTCCCCAATGATAACTATATGAATTGTGCACAAAAGAATGATATTCATCCCTAATATCTCCAATAGTCATGGGTACATTTGGACAAGCTGCATAAAGATCCCCTCATGAATTATTTGCTGCTTGCATGCGCCATCCCAGATCTACATCAATTAGCCAACCTCCATTCTCATACAAGCTGTGTGATAGTGCTATAACATTGATTTCAGAACCATGATCTAAGAGAGCTATGCAAGGCATCTCTCTTTCTCCCACTTTAACAATTGTCTTTGTTGTAGCACGAGCTCGATGCATTCGTGAATAATGACTACTTGGAATAAAATGAGCATCTTCTTCTTCATGTGCTTGTTGATGGACATCCCTATTATACATAGCCTTCTCTCTATGCTTAGTGCTACCTATAATACCATTTTTAGCCACAAGCTTGCTGTCTACACTTCCATTTAACCCATTTTAAATATCACCCTCTTCCAAAACAACATTACATGCATCATCATATTCCCTCTGAAGATGTTTCGCTATGTCTTTGTCAACCTCCATCAATGCTTGCAAAACTTCACCATCAAGCTGTCTTTTTCATTTTAGCATATCAATGATTGCATCATGAAATTCACGCTTTGATTCCAAGAACTTTGCCAAGTGTGAATTCCACTCTACTGCCAAGTGTGTGATCTTCCAAGACATTTTTAAAGTTTGTGGCAGTCTCAAGATCTGATTGTAACCTATAACCAGGCTGCTTGCCCATTTTCTTCCCTTCTTGTTTCTTCTCTTGAGATGCATCCTCTATAAAATGCTCAGGTATGGCTTTTTCAGCCTCTTTCTGTTGCTCCATTTTACTTCATGTTGTGCGTTTAGATGGACTTGAAGAGGAAGGACTAGCAGTGTCCTCATCTCTTCTTCTCTTTTCCTCCACAAGAGCTTCTTGATTATAAACCTCAGCCAAATAAGCATAGGCTGAAAATGAATCCAATGGTGCACTCCATCTTGTTCTCCCTCTCATATATTTTGACTTGCATCAACCAATTTCAGACTTTACTGTTTTTCCCTTTTCCATGCAATATAATGCTTACATCCAAACACGAGATTTTGCTTTAGTCAGGCCTCCTTTACAATCTTCATCAATCCTTTCAATTCTCAACCCATAAGTGGCTGCATCTATGGCAACAAATGTTGTCCTTGCAGCCATCTCTTCCAATCTCTTCTACATGCCACCATTTCCAAAATTTGACTCTATTGGAAGACCAGTTTCTGTTGCATGTATTTTACCATCTTTCCAAAAGACTAACCTTTTTTCTTTCACTTTGCGGTAGGCTGTACAATCTCACTTTTCATGCTGTAAACTATCACACCAAATGTGTCTCCTCTTGTATCATTCTTTGTATGGTCTTTGGGCTATTGCTCGAGCCTTCTCTTCTACCTTGACATCCAACTTTTCAACCTTTGCATAGATTTCTATCAAATTCATCCTCAAATCATGCATGCCTTTGATTAATTCATCCACATAATCACCTTTAAGAGTCAGACCAACAAGTATAGCCGCTTGTTTCATCATAGCCACAAGTGCATTGGCTGCAATTTTAGTCCCCTTCTTAGCACTGACCGGTGTGGTGCTTGTACCCTATCTTAATTTCATCAACTCTCTCTTTACCAACATATGCAGTGCCTCAGCTACATTAGTCCAATCTGATTTCAGCCCTGTTTCAAAAGAGGCATCTTCTAAATGATTAGTCAGCTTCTCCTGCAAGACAGGATCTGCAACCTTTAGAAACAAATCAAATGATTGTTGCTCATTGGCATCCAACTGCGTATAGCGACTTTCAAATTCACTGAGCAAAGCTCTAGCAAGCAATCCTTTATTGGGCTTTTCAATCCAATCTGTAAATGTCTTTTTAGTTACCAATCCTACATCTTCCAAGAAAAACTATTCTCTCAAAGTTTCTTAAAAACTGCCCAATTAGCATCTCTTCTATGTAACTCATCAATCCGATCATGCAATTCATGGATGGCCAAATGGGAGAAATATCGACTCCATGCATACTGCAGTACCATATGAAACAACATCTTTTCTTCATACAACTGATGAAGGCCGAAACATTTTGACCTTTAAACTTCTTCAATTCTTGTTCCACTACCTGCAATACATTCACAGCTAAGGAATCATTTCTTTCTGCTTCCTACCGAGTTTGCATTTTCTGTTGTAACAACAACTATTGATATTGCTATTACTACAACAAAGGAATCATCTATTGTAAAGCATCACCACCACTTGATCCAACAGAATTTCCCATTTTTACACACCTCTACTGTCAACTTTCACATTGGGTTTACCACTGTCGGATCTTTTGGGGTCGAAAGTCTACCCCGGGGGTAAGAGACAGTAGGGTGAAGGGAGATTCAGGGAGAGGAGTAGACAGAAGAGAAGGGGTTCAAAGAACTAGAAGATTTAGAAGAATACTCGTAGGGGTGAAGCCCGTCAATTTATTTCTGCACCATTATGAGAAGATAAACCTCCTGTAGACAAAAACGTGCATAAAATAATACATTCCTCTATGCTACTCAGATCACCAACCTGAGGCTTCCATCGGATATGAAAGGGGGGTAAAATACTAGCACAACTGGTTAGAATACCCCCAAATCACTCCTTCATCTCCCACTTCGGAGTGTTGTTCACTGCCTGAAAATAGTGATTGTGCATCACGCAATTTCATCAATCCTTCTTTTATATAAAATCCTCCCAAAATGACCGAAAGATACATGCTTTCTTTTACATGTCATCCTACTCTAGAAGTTGTCTCGAGCTTTTGGATATTTACAACAGATAATATCTAAAATATAAAAAATTGGCTAAACTTATCCAAAAATCTAACATTTTTGGGCCATCTACACTACGGACATTGACATTAATGACTAATATGGCATTGGCTCTCTAGATATAGAAGATATAGAAGAATACTCACAAGTTGAAGCTTGTCAGTTTATTTCTGCATTATGAGAACACAAATCTCTTGTAGACAAAAACATACATAAAATAATACCTTCCTCTATGCTACTCAGACCGGCAATCTGATGGTTCCATTGGCTCCGAAAGGGGGGTAAAATACTAGCACAACTAGTTAGAATACTCCCAGATCAGTCCTTCTTCATCTCCTACTTTGGAGTGTTGTTCATTGCCTGAAAATTGCGATCATGCATCGTGTGATTTCGCCAAGCCTTCTTTTTACATAAAATCTTCCCAAAATGGCTAAAAGCTACATGCTTTCTTTTACATGTCATCCTACTCTTGAAGATGTCTCCAGCTTTCCGATATTTACAAGAGATAATATCAAAAATATCAAAAATTAGCTAAACTTATCCAAAAATCTAATATTATTGGGCCATCTACACTACAGAAACTGACATTAATGACTAATATGGTATTGTCTCTAGATCAATAAGAAAGCCACACTCTAGAGTTTTTTAGTCTACATGTATGCAACGACATGACAATGCGTGCACGCGCGCGCGCGCGCGCACACACACACACACACACACACACACACACACACACACACACACACACACACACACACACACACACACATACACACACACACAATAGCATGCATACAATCAAGCATAAGTACACATGTAAGAAGATCCATGCATGTGCTATAAATATTGAGCTGCATTGATCGTACAAAAAAAAAAGATAAACAAAAGAATGGGCCTAGAGTGAGGGGTGGGTATTTTTTCAAACATTACATTGATAGAGATACTGAGGGATGATGGGTGAGAATAGGTTGTTTGTGATCTAAGATGTATGAACAATAAAAGCGTTTTTCTTTTCTAGATTTTGAGATATTAATGTAGATATAGCCATGTGTTTTTGTGTTATCTAAGATACTATTTTCTTTTCTTGTTTATCTTTTGAGCCTACTAGCTATATGTACAACTTGTTTGGTATTTATGGTGGCTCTTTTTAAAAAAAAATATACAGAGGTGTGTAAAAAGGGATTCTAACCCCTATCAAAATAGAAAAGGAAAGAAAGAAAAATCCTTGAGTTGTTATTTATCGACTTGCAAAGGCCTGGTAGGTTCCTGGGGACGAGACAAGACCCGGGGCCGATGCCCTATCTTCCGAGAGGTGGCGTCTAGCTGAACAACAAAGAATACAAGAAGGTTGGAGCGAAAATAAAAGTGAGCATTAGAAAAGGATTCAGTGTCGCCTTGTGAGGGCTTGGTAGATTCTTGGGTACTAAGATAGGACCTGAGGCCGATGCCCTGTTCTCCTTGGGTCACTATACTCAGCTTCCTCCTTTTTACATGCCCGAGTATGGAAAATAAGAGGCTAAAAGAGCAAATTGCTAAAAGAAACTATTTCTTGATTAGGCTATAGGAGTTCTCGCCTACTAGAAGCTTCTAGTTGAGTTGTCCTTAGTTAGGTAGGTAGTTCAGACCACCACTTAGGATGACCTCTTTGATAGTTCTTTTTAGCTTGGTTGTGTTACATCAATTGGTTAGTGACTAGCTTTAGACTTTCTGTCAGATTATGCTAGACCTACTCCTCATGGAATCATGCCTTGGTTTTGATAGGGGGTAGGGTGAGAGCTCTGATGTGTTTTGTTGTGTATCTATTTTGTATTAGCTTGATGCTCTTTGTGGTTGTGTTTATGTATAGATCTGTTTGCGGGATTTGATGGGCTGAGTCGCCCTATCCTGTGGTCGCCAATCACGGATGATTTTTGATGCCAAGAAGTGCTTAAAAATAGCCAAAAATTTTGAATTTTAGGGGAAAAATAGACTTCGTCGAAGGTGGCGGTTGCAATTAGTACAATTTTAAGTGGCAAGACCCGAAAGTGCTTAAAAGATCCACTCGACGACAGTGGTGAATTTTCATAATTTTTTGGCATGTCAGACGAGACCCTGGGAGATGCCCGATAGTGGAGGACTTCAAGACGGATGCCCATGAGTTTTTGGACCGTGAATCGGATACCAGACGAATAAGAGGGAGTGCCCGAGAGGCCAAGGCCAAATGGCAAGTGGAAATAGACTAAAGAGAGCCTAAAAGTCATGCCTTTTGGGGGCTCCCTTTGGAGGGCCCCTAATAAAATCACATTCATGGGGGAGGGGGGGGGCATTTCTTTTCCATGCCATGCAGAGAATGAAGGTGCCATTTTTCCCACCATTGATGGAGATGGGCTATGGCACTTGAAAAGAACCCCCCCCAACTACCTGGATGCTTGAGATGCACTCTATCTTCACTCCTCATCACCTGTCTTCGCACGTGGAATGGCTGGCCGGATGGATTGATTAGAATTCAGTCTTTCTCTCTCCTGCATAGAGGCACTTCATGTGGCAATAATCAAGAAGAGAATCGAGAGATGGATGCTTGTCCAGGAGACACCAGATTGTTCCAAGAGGCTGAAGGTTGAAGATTTATGCTGAAATCCATGGCTAGTTGGCTGATACATAGTCCCAATTAAATATTCAAAAAACCTGAAACACGCAAAAAGGCAGTATGCTCTATTTTATGAAAGAATTTTGCTTGTTTTTTATCGTTCATGGTTTAAATGGTATGCACATGAGCCGATATTTTATTTGAATGTTCCTTGCATTATGTTTGAGGGCTACAATCACTGTTATGCAGAATCCACATTGATTTAGAATAATTATAAATTTTCAAAATCTGAAAAAACAAAAATTTTGATGGAAATTGATAGTTTCTTTGATTTTGAGTGGGGGAAATGAGTGGACATGGGGTCAAATAAGGAAAAATGCCGAGTTTCAGTTCCAATGATCAGTCATCATAAAATAACCAGAAAATACTTATTTTTTACTAAAAATAAATAAGAAAAATAGAGAAAAGCGAGAAAAAATGGATTTCTTGCATTCGAAAAAATGAAAAAATGAGATCTATGTATGTGAATGTCTAACGGGGCTGACACATGAGGTTAAGCCTCAGTTTGGCCCTTATCCTTTGTGTTAAAATGTGTATTTATTACTTTTACATACAAAAAATGACAAAAAAGAACCTCTACACCTATGCAACGCAGCAAAATTTAAACGGTGAGGGGGAGGATGATGTTATACAATAGTTTAAGCGCTGAAATAATACAAAGTCAGATTGTTCTCTTTATGCATAACATTTAGGATGCGGTTTATTTGGAAATAATAGATCTAGCAGCACGAGGTTTGCCTTGGTGCTAGGTTCCTGCAACGAAGCATTGCGTATTAGCGAAAATTCATTAAAAGGGTTGTTTTCGCACAACACATAGGCTAATTTCAAACCATAACTGTTTGTGCACAATAAGGCATCCACTATTGCATGAATCATACACATGGTATCTATTCCTAGCATGCATAGCAATTGGTTGAATTATAAATGACCCACGCTGGAGAGAGTAAGCCACCCAAGCTGTAGGTCTAGACGATTGGTCCAAGGGGATAAGTAAGTGAGGACTGATACATTCCTAGAACGATATAATATTGGTACCAAGAGCGGAGTCTATTTCGTATGTGTTATATGTGTTAGCGATGCATCGAGGGGCCAATCCCTAAGGTGTAGGAGGGTTGTAATGGGGCCGCGGCAATCAGCCGAGGGGTGCCTCCTATGTTGTTCTACGTGGTGAATTACACCAAAATGTGTAGGGTCTCCCTCTGAGGAGTCTAAGAAGGTTAAGGGTTGGACTACAAACACGATACAAATGCAAGATGTACATACAATGGCAGGGGAATGTGTCCTGTAGATGCTCTTGGCCGCGAGGTCGTGGGGTTGTCTTGTGCATGTCAAAGGTCCAGCTAGTGCTATAGCCAGTGTGAGCCCATTTTAGGTCCCATCAACTATGCCTGTTGGTTTATGGCAGATGCGCTATATTGTTTTGGCACGAGAAGATCTCACAAATCAAGTGGAAGGAAGAGCATTACAGACAAAGTCTACTTCAGTGGTTTGTAAGTTTCTGTTGGAGGATGTTATTTGCAGGTATGGATGTATTGGGAAAATTATTGTAGATAGAGGTAAGTTGGATGCCGATGAGGCTAGGGAGTTTTTCTCTCACCTTGGCATGAAACTTGCTTTGATTTCAACATATAATCCAGAAGGCAATGAGAAGAGCAAAAGAGGCCATCTGTCGATTGTGAAAGCCTTGGCCAAAGCATGTAATGGAGCTGCCTAGGTTGTTTCCTTATGCCTTATAAACTGATTGCACTACTCACAGTGTGACTACATGTTATATGCCAGCTGAGTTGATGTATGGGCAGAAGCCAGTCATACCTATAGAGACTTGCACACTTACTTGGAGTGCTTTACCATGGCAGCAAGAAGAGATGACTAAAGAATATCTTTTAGCTCTTCGTATTCATCAGTTGGAGAGAAGGCCTGAAGATATTGAGAGAGCAATTCAAAATCTCAAAGAGGCTAGGATTCACAATAAAGATTACTTTGATAGTAGACATAGATTGAGGCCTAAAGAGATCAAAGAGGGAGATTGTGTGTTAGTCTATGACAACAATCTAGAAAACCAGCATAGTGCTATCCACAAGGTTTCGAGATGATGGTTTGGGCCCTATTTAGTGCAGCATGTCCATTGCAATGCTACATATTTCTTGGCAGAGCTTGATGGTACGGCCTTGCAGATTTTGATTGTAGGGAAGATAATTAAACTATTCAAGAGAAGAGATGATGCAGCTTATGCAATTGAGGAGTTAGATGATGTGATTTATGATGGACTTGAGCTACGAGATAATGAAGATGAAGATGTGGACATTGCAGATACTTTTAGAGAAGATGAAGAGATTGTGTTGATCGTTGAGCTTGGTGGTGAGGAGGATGGGTAGTTGTGGCCCATCCAGAGGATGTGCAGGTTTGGAGGGGGCAGATGTCATGACGCTGCACATCCACCACTGCAAACTTGAGGGCAAAGTATTTTTGGCCAAGGATTTTAACACATTAGTCAGCATAATCAGGATTATGTTTCCCATTGTGTGTATCTTTTGTGTTTGAATTGCATGACGCACGAGCGCCTGTAGTTAGGCTAGGCACAAATTCTTCAATGCATTCATAATTTTTTGTAAGCATCGCTCGATTGATTACATAGCATGGATTCTAATTTGCAAACTGCACGAGTGATTGGGCATGAAGTTCTTTTTTAAAACATATTCTTGAAAGGGCACATTTCATGGAAAAACATGTAACTGTTTTGAAGCCTCAAGGATCCAAGGAAAAGACTAGCTTGGTGTTGGACTTTCCTCATGCAATAGTGCTTTGGAGAGGCTGAACTCATTGACTAATAACTTTGGTTCTCAAAGGGCTTGCAAGATATTTTTACTAGCTTCACCATTGGTGAAATACTTTCTAGAAGAACACAAATAACAAGCTTTGAAGATGGAAGTCATGCATTTGAGGCCATTGAAATGCAAGATCTGCCAAAGAATAAGCAAATAGAGTTCTTGTCAACCCTTCTGGTGCCACTGTGTAGCCAAGTGGATTCACTGCTAGTCAATCCTACACTAGGGCCGGACGATCCCTCTGATGAACCTCCTGGTATTGTAGTAGCTTTGCACCAAGTTATTGTAGCAATCAACACTTTGAGCAAGGGATTTGGTAAACAACTTGTCACCGCTACTCGTCCAAGAATTGGTCTTTTATTCAAGAAGGCATTGGATGTTCTTCTTTGAGTATTGAAGGCATTTCAAAAGAACAAGGTCTTAAGAAGAAAGCTTATATCTTTTCTTCATCAAATGGTTGAAACACTTGGTAGTGCCATGTTTCCATTTTTTCCGGCTGCTTTTCAACAGCTCCTAATTGAGAGTGAGCCAAGAGAGATGGTGGATGTCTTGGTTCTTATTAATCAACTCATGAGCAATCTCAAAGTCAACATCAAGGACCTTGTATAGGAGCTTTTTCCTTTCATTGTTGGAAAATTTTACTGTATATTTCCTAAAGAGATATTTCCAGAGGGTCCTTGTTCGCATACTGAGGAAGTGCATGCATTACAAAAACTTCAGTGGGTCTTCTTTATATTTCTGCAAGCTATTGTTGTGAATGACATCTCATTAGTCCTCCCATCATCCAAAGGGAGCCCATTTTTTAAATGACATTATCCAGACTGTTTTGGTTGCATTATGTGGGTACAAAGATAGGTTTGCATTAAGATATTTGTTCTCAACACCATATTATAGATTTTGGGAATTTCCCAAGTCCCACTTTGAATGAATGTCTTACTTTTGTGAATGAAAGAGAGCACTATGTTTATGTTTATCTTTAAAGGGCACTTTGTATGTTACAAATATGAGATCACACATCTTGAGAGCTTAAATGATGAATGTAAGCTATGTGGCTGTTACGAGATTTGGATTTCACCTCTATCTTTTCTAGCATACTAACAAAATATGATGTTGTATGGTGGTGGAAACATCAAGGAGGCTTAACAAGTATATACCTAGGAAATTTCCAAGTTTAATGTAAGAATACAAAGGTTTGATGGAGTGGAGAGAGAATTTAGAATACAAGAGTCTTAAACATTGTATGAAAATATGTTATCATGGCCAAAATTTATAATGTTATGGATTTGAAGATATTATAATACGAGTTTTTTCTTTTAGATATAGCATCATTTAAAGTGACATGTATAAGTTTCATGAACTAGGACCTTAAAAGAGTCACCACTAACTAGGTGTGGTTTAATAACTTGATCTAATACCATATCGTAATAAGTTTGGATAACCTATGATGTGATGGTTCTTTTTTTGTGTAAACCAATAGACACAAGTATGTCAAATAATTACTCATCCCATTTACATTTTTTGTATGTATATGCATGATATATAAATATCTTTTATTCAAAATTTCTATCTATCTTGACAATAATATATGGACAAGATGGATATTGACTTTGGCCAAAATTAACTAGCTTCACACTTTGACTAGCTAAATGAATTTTCATATCATAAAATAAAGATTTATATACCAAGCTAGAAGTTTATGATTTTTCTAAGACCAAAGATTTAACCTTTGACCAATGGTTTGTGTTTCCAAAGAAATAGACATAAATTTTATTATCAATCAAGACTTATTTGTTAGCTAAGACATAAGAAATTTCAACACAATTAACTAATGTTATTGAAAGAATAAAAAACATTAAGTAGATTCTCTCATTGATATTGGTGGCGTTTAAAAACACCAAGGTAACTACACAAAATACTTTAACTTTTTAACAAGCATATATTTTATACACATGCAAAAGCCCTTAATGTAAGGGATATATTTACTATGGAAGTCAAAATTAGTCCATATAGAGTCACTGTCTTGTTGCATCATGTATATTGAAAAAATACAACTTTTGTAGATAGCTGCACTACCATTTATGAAATGTTTGTGATATCCTAACTCATGAGCAAGTTGCATTGCTTCCATATCTTTCAAAGTAGAGACTAAAGGAGTCTACTTCAACATGGATAATTGTGAGTTGTTCAATGTAAGTGATAGACGATGTGAGGCATTTGTTGAGTATGCTTGTATAGTAGATGGTTATAAAGTACAAAATAGGATTTAAACCACTTTAAAAGAAATTACAACACAATTAACTAATGTTATTGAAAGAATAAAAAACATCAAGTAGATTCTCTCATTGATATTGGTGGTGTTTAGAAACACAAAGGTAAGTACATAAAACACTTTAAATTTCTAACAAGCATATATTTCATAGCCATACAAAATCCTTTAATGTAAGGGATATATTTATTATGAAAGTCAAAATTAGTCCATATAGAGTCAGCGCCTTCTTGTTACATCATGTATATTGGAAAAATATAAATTTTGTAGATTTTGTATAAAACATATAGCTACACTACCATTTATGAAATGTTTGTAATATCCTAACTCATGAGCAAGTTGCATTGCTTCCATATCTTTCAAAGTAGAGACTAAAGGAGTTTACTTCAACATGGATAATTGTGAGTTGTTCAATGTAAGTGATAGACGATGCGAGGCATTTGTTGAGTATGTTTGTATAGTAGACTATCATAAAGTACAAAATAGGATTTAAACCACTTTATAAGAAATTTCAACACAATTAACTAATGTTATTGAAACAATAAAATACATCAAGTAGAATGACATAAAACACTTTAAATTTCTAACAAGCATATATTTCATAGCCATGCAAAAGCCTTTAATGTAAGGGATATATCTATTATGAAAGTCAAAATTAGTCCATATAGAGTCAACACCTTCTTGTTACATCATGTATATTGGAAAAATACAAATTTTGTAGATTTTGTATAAAACGTTTAGCTGCACTACAATTTATGAAATGTTTGTGATATCCTAACTCATGAGCAAGTTGCATTGCTTCCATATCTTTCAAAGTAGAGACTAAAGGAGTTTGCTTCAACATGGATAATTGTGAGTTGTTCAATGTAAGAGATGGATGACGTGAGGCAAAGGATGTTTGTATAATAGATGGTCTCTTGAAGCAAGATGTAATTGAAGGTTGAACATATATACCATCTTTATCAATCATGGTCTTGTGCAGTGCTGATGATGAAGATGAAATACCATCATTCTCTGCTCTAGTCCATTCATCAATGACAACCTTGAATTGAGCATACAATTCATGTCCATATTGAACTGGATCCTGTCCATATCGATCAAACTTGATGACTTCATGTGCATCATGGTATTTGCTTAAGCGAGTCAAGTATGGTAGAAGTTCTTTGATCAAGATAGAGTCTTCACGATCAATATCAAATGTTTTTGGATAAATGCAATTCTCAATAGGATTTGGACATCCTTTATAAGGACTATCATCTATGAGAATAGTCTTGGTATGCTGACAAACATCTCCATATTAATCCCATACATACTTCAGAGGCTGAACATTGCTTCTACTCCCATCTTATTTGGCCTATATATGATTTTGAGTCGATGTCTATGACATTGTTCTTGGCCCCAAATCATGAAGAAAGGATACTTCCTTTTTGCATGGATCTCCAAGCACTTAATAACTACCATGACATTCTTATGTAAAGCTGTTGACCAAACTCCCACTTGGAATCTTGCAAATAAGGCTTCAAGAAACTCCATACATCCTGGTCGAAGGACAAACCATTGCTTTCCCATTTGAAAGCTTTGAAACCTTTTAGACTTAGCAAATCATCGTTGTAAAAGAAGACCATTGAGATCAAGTATTACACATAATTGTGTTGCATTTCTTATCAAGGAAACATCAATCACATCATCGTGCTCTACTGTTGTTGAATCTGTTAGATATCCAACCATAGATGTCTTAGTTGAAGTTACAAAGAAGAAAAAGAAGCACATTAGATTCATTTACTTCCTCATCATTCTACCTAATGTTTGAGCTATAAACTGGCATAGAACACTAAAGCAATTTAACTTCACATTGATAAATACATAAATATGTACTACTTAAAAAATGATGTCTTAAGAAAAGAGACATTCGACCATGTGGTCAAATCTAATCAAAAGTAATATCATGAGGTGAAAAAAATATATATGATGATTTTTTTGAAGTAAAATCTATTCTAATAAAGTCATTTTTCCATACCTACATTTTATCGCTAGTTATAAGTATACTTGAGATACTAACAATAGATTCTTGTAATTAGTTGCACAAATTATATTATCATTACAATATTTACATTACTCAATTTTTAAAAAGTTTCTTTGATACCCAATCATTGCAAATGCCTAAAATCTTTGTGTAGACTTCATCATTGATATCATAATCATCAACAAGCTCTTCCCAAGTCTTCATCACAGCGCTACTTTCTGGAACTGAAGCATTGAAAAGAGTGACTAATTCCTTCTTTAGGACCCTATCTTGCTGATTTGCTTAGCCATTGTTTCCATGTCAATCATATCTTCCTTGTCCCATTTGTTTCTAAGAAAAAGGATATGACCTTCATTGATCTCCTCTTGTAGTGTAAGGATGTCTCCATCCTTTAAACCCATAAGGCAACAAAATGCAGCAGGAGAAGGTTGCCTTCCCTTTTTTCTTGAACTCTCCTCTTGGGATATAAGTTCACCTCTAGAGTATCTCTTCATGATTTTGATCCAACTATCAAATATTTCTTGGGAGCTAACAATCATATGGCAATCTCTAGATGCACAATTTTCTCCAATGTATGCCACAAATCTCTACAAAAAAAAGATCAAAATAGTGAGCATAGAACAAAAGAAAGAGCATCACACTAATCTTCACAAAAAAAGAAGGTAAGCTTATATGTGATTACCTGCCATGGTACTCTTTGAGAGCTTGTCTTAGAAAGCCCTTGTTGGGGTTTTGGTGGAGAACCAAATGCTAGCCAACTGATCTCTTAATTGTTGAAGTTGCTCAACATAAGGTGCATTCTTCATAACATTATGTGATTCCATATTTGTCATTCGTGAAAGCTCAATGCACATTTCTGCAAGACAATCAACTAATATTCTAGCATTTCTTGTGGTGTATAAATGCTTGGTTGCTAGACAACGTGTAGTATTACTCTGAATATATATCTTTGCTGCATGAATTGAGTGAAGTCCTGATATAATCCAATAACTATAAGTGTCCAACTTATTAGCATCCACCTCATCACGATGCATGGGTCTCTTCTCATTGTTGTCTTGTACAAAAGGCATAAGATATGCTGCTGTTGCTGGGTTCATGGGAGTCTTTATAAAAGAGTGGTTAGTTTCTCTACATAATCCCAACAAAGTGACCTATAAGCATACAAAGGAGGTTCCTCATAACACCTATCAACGAGAATAGGAAAATGTGTTGTTGGACCAAATGGAAAGAATTTTTCAAACATGTGAAATCTTGATTCTTCCTTCTTTCCCTTCTTCTTAACTATTTCAGGAAAATCGAATGTTCTTTCTACTCCCTTGACCTCAAGAGAAATTATTGGCTTTGCAGGTGTAACTTCTAACATGGAAGGTAAAGTGGCATCATTCTTAGTAGTGTTAGCAGCCATACTAACAACAAGAGCTTGTGACAAGGGACTTTGTTGAGGCAATTTTGACTTTGAGCTTGTGGGATTCCATGAATTATTTTCTTCTTGAGGAGAAGGTGAAGATCTCAAGTCTATTTGTTTATCTTGGAGCTTCATTCTTTTGTTGGGACGATCACATTTTCTTGATAGGGAAAGTAGCTCATTATTTTGAATAGCTTGGAATGCTAATATAATGTCTTCTGTGCCCTTTACCTCCTCAAATAAGGTCCATCCCATTGTTTTCAAAGAGTATTCTTCATCCTCTTTAATACGGGCAAAGTGAAATGACAAAGGATCAAGTTTGTATACTACATTTTTTTCCCTTGATCTTAATAAGATTACATGGTATTCCCTCTTTACCAGCACATCCATCTGTTATCTTCTCTATGACACCATCTTGTTCAAAAAATGCAATATCACTCTTCAAAGTGAATAAGAGAATATTGTCAGCCCTTTTTCCTTGACTATCATAAACATCCACATACCATGGATACACAAAACCACCACTAACTCCATCAATGGTTTGGGTCTCCTTTTTGGATGTGCTATCTTTCTTTGCCATTGAATAGTTCTACAAAGAGAAAAAGTTGTTAGACAAAAGTGGATTTAAAAATATTAAAAATTCACAAAACCCAAATAAATGTATAAGGTTTATAAGTTGAAAATTGAAAACACAACAACACAAGATTTTACAAAATACAAGACAAATGTACTCGAAAGGGACTCTTCCATAAAATGAAATATTGAAATTTGAGGTTAAGTGTGGTATGAGATCCAACCATAAATATGTGTGCTTATGTATCAAATCTCATGGATTATCCTAGCCCTAAGTTAGCATTAATTATGTTTCTCTTGCAAGAATCATATAGTAAAAACTTTGCTATGGACTTCGGTGAGAAGATAAAATTCTATTAATAGTGAGACTTGACCATGGGCTTAACCAAATGGTCAAGTGATAATGAAATGTTGGGTGTGAGTGTGGTATGAGATATAGTGAAAAATCATTGTGGTTATGTAGAAAATATCATGGATGATTTTGTCCCTAAGTTAATATTGGATTTCTTCTCCATGTAAGTTTCCTATGCAAGGATCATACTCTAGGAACTTTGCTAAGATTTTTAGCCATGTGGTCAAATCCTATTTAATCAAAGAATGAGATTTAGTCCAATATGAGATCCACCTATATATCAATGTGGTTATGTGGCAATCTCACAATTCCATTTGGCCCAAAGTTAACATTTTAATTATTGCACATGTAAGTTTTCCTTGAAATGAGCTATATTGTAGAAACATTGTCATTGGTTTTAGCCATGTGGTCAAATCCTATTTAGTCATAAGACTTATCTATCAAATTAGAAACTTTTTCATGGTTTTTTACCATAGGGTTTTTAAAGGCTAGTTAAAGAGAGGATGCGGTTTATTGTGATATAAGATTCACATATAAACAAATATAGCTATTAGCAAATCCCATAGATATCAATATAAGATAAAGTGAAAAACACTTGAAAGGTGGAGATTTGATCTCATGGCAAAACCTACAAGATAAGACAATTTCTATAAACTGGTTTTAACCATATGGCCAAATCTAGTTTCATAACCATATGAAGAAAGTGATTCATTTGTTGTAACATGCTGTGAAATTGGATTTGACTATATAGCCAAATATTGTTTTATAATGGAATGAAAAAGTGGTCTCATGGTTTGCAAGATTTATGAGATTAGATTTGATCATATGGCTGAACAAAACAAGAATGGGGGATTCTTGGATGCTAGCATTGATAACAAAATGAAAGATTTGACCATATGGCCAATTTTTATTTTGTAGTGAAATGGAAAAAGTGGCTAATTTGTGGCAAAATGATATGATATTTATAGGAAGTTATGAAAAATTGAAATGAAAGAAATGGTTTATGGAAACAAAGTGGTTTGTTTGTTGCACAACAAGTTTTGACCACATGGCGAGACTTCCTATAAATATAGTAGGTAATCAAGGAGTTTCAAGTAGAACATGGTCTTCCTTTTTTGGAGATAATATAGAAGATGTTTTTCTTAGAACATTTTTCCATACAACCAAATCTAGCATACCCAAAATTTGTGTGATTGAACCCACCATAGATTTAGTCTTAATTTTTTAGGATCAAATTCCAAAAAAGTAGTTTGTTTGTTGCAAGACAAGATTTGACCACATGGTCAAATTATAGAAAGTAAGGATTTCTAAGTAGAAACTAGTCTTTCCTTTTGGAAGTAAGCAAGGGTTGATAATATAAGAAAGCATTTGACCAAATGGCAAAATGTCATTCTTGTAGTAAAATGAACAAAGTGCTTGATTGGTTGCAAGATATTGTGATACTATAAGAGTCCTTATTTTGGCCAAGAGATAGCTTAAGGAGAAGATTTGGCCACATGGAAAAATCTCACAGTATATTGGAAAAAAGAACATAAATTACTTCTTATATTATAAGAAAAGATTTGACCTCATGGCCAAATCTCAGATTGTATTGAATAAAATAACAAAAAGTACTTCTTATCTTGCAAGAAATTTTTTGACCATATGGTCTAATCTATAAATTGATGAAAGATCATGATATGTGTTGTTAGAAAATCAAATTACATCCTATGGATAAATCATATTGAGTATTTGTAAGAATTTTATAGCTTTATGCTTATTGAAAATTTATAAAGAGTGCAACCATAAAAACTGATGGTAAGGCTTTTACTATGAAAATACAATATAATGGAAAGTTCTATATAGTAAAATATAATACAATTTATAAGAACTTGATAAAATGCTCTAATATTACGGAATGATACAACAAATATAAGGGTAGGTTTAGCCTTGAGGCAAAATCTTGAGGTATATAGCATCACAGGATAGAAAGAAAGGCTAGTATTTTGAAAGCACTCATCATTGATAAAAGCATTGCACAAACCATTTATTCCATATTCACATCTAAGAGACTTTTTTCAACATTACACAAATCGTATATTTCATATTCACAACAAAAAAAGTATTTTCAACAGTGCATGAAGTCATGTTTTCAATATTGACGTAGAGTGAAGCTATCACTTGCAAGGTAGTGGTTGGACAACAAAAAACACAAGCGCTCCAGGAGATCAATCAAGCAATCGAGAAGAAGAAGAAGACATTGAATTCTCAAGAGTGAGTGCCTAATCTCATTGCTACAAAAATACATATACAGAAATACATATTGCATTTAGTTTTCATACATGATTCTTATTTAGAAAATGCTTTTGGTGTTTAATCTTAATATTATTCAATATTAATCATACAAAAGAGTAGTAGTGTGATTTGTAGTAATTGTATGGATTGAAATGGTCATAATCAATGTAGTTTAACTCAAAATCAGAAATGAAGTAGGGAAAAGTTAAAAACCTGTTGTAATTAGTAGGTCAGTAATGTGTGCCAACGTAACGCAAATCACCCATGAAGTAGGAGCAGGCACGGTGTGGATTGGCGATCATTCACTACCTTGTTGAATTGCTGAAGCCTTGGAGCAAAATTTATGATTTGCAGATGCACGTAGTTTTGGTCATAATACCCTGATTCGAACTAGAAATTGCACTGCACAATCTATTTCAGTTTGAGAAAATGAAATAGTGGAGAGTAGTCAAAGAAGAGGAGGGGGATAGAACCACCAAAGATGAGGGCTGCAACACCTGTAGTAAGAGAGGGGCGACAGGAGCAGAGATAAAAACACAGAGGATCAAAGATACGAAACCTGCAACTGTAAAAACACAACAGAGAAAACACTCAGGTTAGAGAGCTGCGTGGAAGAGAGAGGGAGGGGAAGAGAAACTCATTTTGAAAAACGTCATGATTAGTTGTAAAGATCGACTCATGAAACGAATCATTTAATGTATCACGCTATTCGAATAACCATAACTTGTTACAGAATACGAGTAGATTTAGATCTTATTTTTGTGTCTATTTTTTAATTTAATTAAAGATTTTAAGTCACGATTTTTTCAAAAATCACGTAATGGCTATACCGTCGGCCGTCGGGGTCTACCGGCAACCCCCGGACCCTACCGTTGGGGGTGTTGCCCCCAAACCCCCATCGGGGGCACTGCCCTCGAACCCCCGCTGGGGGCGTTGCCCCCAGATCCCCACAGGGGGGCGCTGTCCCCCGGACCCCCCATCGGGGGCGTTGCACCCAAACCCCCACCGAGGGCGCTATCGAAGGGTTTTTGAAAGCAAAGTCGTGACCACAGAGGACCTTGATGAATTTCAAGATAGAAGATCAATCAAGCGAGATTAGGCTATGCAACAGTAAACTCCAGACTCTTCATATTGAATGCAAAGATTGTTGATTTAACATGCATCTGAGAGATTTCCCAAAAGAAGAAGACCAATTCTAGTTTGCGCAGTGCAGCTTAATCTTAATTAAAGCTTCGAACAATGAGTCCTGCTAAGAATATGCTTAGGTGTGTCCAAAACCACGCATATACATCCAAGTCTGTAGCATCACTGGTTCCAGTAAATCAAAGGCCAGTTTATGATCAACAATTATTCGACACCTTGCACGAGTATAACATACACTATGGCAATGCTTTATTGCTGGGTTCTATGACTCTGTAGGAGGCTAGGTTTGTCTCCAAAAAGCTCTCTTTCTCTTGAATAACATCAACAATGATCTCCTATTGCTCTGGAGTAGGATCAATTCCTGTGGGATTGTGTGCACAGCCATGTAACAGAATGATTGAACCTGCAGGGGCAGCCTTAATATCGAATATCATCCCATCAAAATTTAGACCAACTGTCTTTGGATTAAATTATCTATACTGTGACCATGGAACACCACCATCATTCAAAATATTCTTGTGGTTTCCCCAAGTTATGTTTCTCCAAGCCGAGTTTTTCTGGTGTGCCCAGATGCCTTATTGACATGTAAGAGCCACAATGCATAGTGTCTGGTTACATGTTGCTGTGATATGTTCAGTATTGGCTATGTACACAAGCATCTGGAGATACTGTTTGCTTTTGTCATCTGACCAGTTGAAGTGTGGTGATAGAAGTCAGAAGTTGACATTGCTGCTCAGGGAGAAACATGTTCTGCCCGGATGGTAGAAAACATTGCATCTTGCAGAGAGGTTGGAAGTCCATTCAAGTGAATCTATTGTGGAAAATCTACTCGAATACTGGAGTATTCATACACCTTGTCTTCCCATGAAACATGGACACAATGGAAGATTGGTTCAAATAATGTCACAGAGTCACCTTCCTTGTTCACTCCGTCACGCAAGGCATACACAAAAAGAACAAAGAAGTTTCCTTCTGAGTCTAACATAAGAAAGAACCTTATTGGCTACTGAATCATTCAACTTGGCTAATAAGTTCACTAACTCCTCAACTTGTTCTTCGGCATGAAGCCCAGGATCCCTCATACTGGCTACTTTGAGCCCTTTCAAGGCCCATTCATAGTCTTTCAAGTATTTATTTACAATTGCACTGTTGAAGTAGAGATCTGGGTATGAAGAAGCTGTGCCAATCAGGAAGCCGAAGAAGCCACCTTGCCCTCGTATTTGCAAGCCTTCACTCCATCATAAACCATGTCGATCAGCTTGGACTATAGTATCTCTCCTCCCCCAGCATTCGATCTTCCTCTCATCAGCAAATTCAATCTTCCTCTCATCAACAGATTCGATTTTCCCCTCATCAACAGGAATCCAAGCAGGTCGAAAAGCCCTCTTATGCTCCTCCCCTCTTCTCCTTTTTTTCCTGAGGCTTTGGAGGCGTTTTTCCAACATCGTCGTCTCCTCCCAACATAGTTTTCTTGTCTGCTAATTTTGTCAAAGATAAATGCTTTTTCAAATAGCTGGCTAATTTCTCTCTGAATGACCCAATTCTGCTATCCCCAAGACCTTGAAAAGGAAAGTGGTCAGGTCCATGAGCAAGGGCAGAATTGATCTGAACTACTCCAGTCTACATTGCGTCGCTAATCATGATTGATTTGTTAATATCTCTTGTGAAAACACAACCCTGCAAAGCAAAAATTGTTTGCATTACAGTGGTGGATTCCTTCCTCCACATTGCTGATTCTAATGACTGGAAGCACAGGCTCAAAAGGTTCTTCCCACGCAATCCTCATGTCAGGGCGAACTTTATCAATAAGAAAAGGCCATATCAGGTTTCCATCTCTTTTGTACTCGTGGAAGAATGTAGCACCTTTTTCCTTGGCACCCAAAACCAAACCTTCTATGTACTTTGTAGATGACTCACTGACAACGGCAGTTATGTCAGAGTATTCTTCTGGTGCACCGACAGTTAGCTTACTCATCTTTGAAACTACCTTCTAAACTAGCACATTTGCTACTGGTTCCATAACCAAAACAACTTTCACAGTAGTACAGCGCTGGCCACTGTATGAGAAACCACCCTTTACAATATTTGCTGCTACAAGATCAAGGTCGACATCAAACATATCAACATGATTTAGTTGGGTATAGATTCTTTTTACCGTTTCAAGTGCTGACTTGCTATGACAGGCTCTCAGAACATTCAAAAAGGTAGCACTATCTGGCATATTCCCTTGGCACAGCATCTGGGCATAAAGCATGAAGGCTCCCTCACTTTCCTCTTGCATAACATAGCCCAATATCAGAGTATTCCATGTAACTACATTTAGATACACTCTCTCCATTTGCATTTGTTCAAAACAGTTCAAAGCTTCAATAGCAAGTCCATACTCAGCATATCCTAAGATCATTGCGTTCCACAAGATTATATCCCTTACCTGTACCTGATTGAACAATTCCCATGCTTTTTCAAATAAGCCACATTTTCCATAACCTGCAATCAATGCTGTCCATGAGACAGTATCTCTAGTAGGCAGTTCATCAAAGATGTCCTGTGCTTCTACCATGTAGCCATATTTGTTGTACATATCAACCAAACTGCTGCCATGAAAAGGCTCTCTCTCAAATCGTTCTTTAGCAATTTCAGCATGTACTTCTCTGCCCTTACTTCTGAGTTCCCCAACAGTGCATGTTTTCAAAATGCAAACAAATGTGACAACATTGGATAATAGTCCACCTAAATGCATCTCTTCCTAGCAATTTAGAGCTTCCTCGTAGAGCCCATTCTCCTTCTAAATTGTTTGTAACAAATACCAGATTCACTCCCAAACAGCACTTATCTCTTCTGTGAAATTGAACATGAACCAACTGAAGGCAAAACATTTAGGCAGAGCAAAGCACAACGTCTAAATATGTATAAAGTAACAAATGTCACACACACAACTTTTTGGTGGATTCCACACCTCGGATGCGCAGCAATACGACATCCACCCCCTCTGATCCTGTGCATCCTCCGGATGGGCCAACTACCCGTGATCATTATCGTCAAGATCCATGTACAGATCAATCTCTTCATTGTCTATTTTTGGTATATCAGCAAGGTTATCTATCATATCATCTGTCTCTTCTACTAGAGTTTCTTCTCGTTGCTCTTCTCTTGCAAATTCTTCCAATGCATAATCCTCATCATCTCTTTTCTTGAAAATCTTGATTCTTTTTCCTGCAATGGGCACTCTAAGCACTGTCCCATCCAATTCTGTCAGCTCATATATTGCATTGTAAAAGACATGTGTACGGCCCAAACCGTATTCTCACCATCTTCCGAAGTGCAATATGCTGATTTTCAATGCTGCTATCAAAGACTAATACCGAGTCTCCCTCTTTTATTCCTCTAGGCCGTAAGCGATGCCTGCTATCAAACCTGTCCTTATTTCTAAGTCTAGCAACCTTCAACCTGTCAATAGCTAGCTGAATATCCTTTGATCTTCTCTCCAACTGCCGGATCTGAAGATCTAAGAGCTCCTCTCTCATCAAATCCTCCTGCCAAGGTAAAACTGACCAAGTCAAAGCACAAGTCTCATTCTGCGTAACCGATTTTTGACCATACATCAACTCTGCGGGCATATATCCTGTGGTAACACTGTGAGTTGTACGATCAGCCCACAAAGCGAATGGTAGAAGTCTCGGCCATTCTCCAATCCATCCTCTACATGCTTTGGCTAATGCTTTCACTATCAGCGGATGCCCTCTTTCACTCTTTCCATGTCCCTCTGGATTATATTTGTGGTTAGAGCCAACTTGATTCCTAGTTGAGAGAAAAGCTCCCTAGCTTCATCTGCATCTAATTCACCGCAATCTACAGTGATCTTACTCACACAGCCATACCTGCAGAAAATTTCTTCCAATAAGAACTTACACACTGCACTAGTGGTCTTCGTTCTCAAAGGTCTACCCTCAACATGATTGGTAAGATCCTCTCTAGCCAAAACAATATACCTCATCTGCCATAGACCCATAGGCATAGTAACCAAGTCAACTACCCACTTATAATGAATGCATTAGCGGATAGGTCTGATGAAGCTCATCTCAATGACGCACTACGGAATACATCTAACAGTCTTTGCAAGTCTCTACAAATTGAGAAACATCTCTGTACATGCCTTTCCACCAATATTTTTCCTTGATTTTCTCATAAGTAGCCCACACTCCTCTATGACCAGCCCAAGGACTCTCATGAAACTCTCTCATCACCTGTAACTGGGTCTCTTTATTGCACACAACCCACAAGGGTAATCCACCTCTTTTCTTCGGGTGCTTCTAAAGAAATCCGTCCTTGAGAAAATAACCATAGGATTTTCTTATGATCTTCTTGAACTCTTCATCTATCCATTCATCTCTTTTCCGTAGTGTACTAAGGTACTTGCCAATTTGCAACCAATCTCCAACATAGAGTTCTTCTATGAAAGCCACAATATCATAGACATGGCAAACATGATCAACCATAGCGGCTAAAATTTCTGCATCATCCTCTTCTGCAAGTAGTGTCTCCTCATCATCATATCTGGCTCTAGACAGCATATCTGCCACCACTGGATTATCCTTTCCTACTATGTGTTTAAATTCTGGATTTAATGACTTGATGTATGCAATCCATCTCAGCATAGCTATATCCGGAGTAGAGCAACTCGTAATCATATCTATCAATGGCAAGCAATCTGTCTCTACCACAATTGAGGCTCCAATAAAATACTCCTTGTCACATTTGAGAGCCGTAAAAATTCCCAATAATTCCCTCTTGATTTGCAGATACCTCCTTTGTCTCTCGTTTAGGACTTTCGTCCCAAACCGAATAGCGTACATGTTTCCATCTGCATCATCTTGACCCACAGCCCAACCTATGCCAATTGGACTAGTGTCAACTGTCAATACAATAGGTCTTCCACAATTATAATCCGCTTTCCTGAGAGTAGGAGCAATCTACAATAACTTCTTCAATTTTCACATGGCTCTAGTGTGGCTCTCGTCCCAATAAAATTTTTGCCCCTTTTGAAGCAGTTGATATAAACAATCTGCTATGTGTGCAAAATGGGGTATCCAAATCATGTAAAACACACAAGCTCCAATGAATCTCCGTACCTTTGAAGTGGTAGAACAATACTCCGTAATCTTTCCTATAGCATCCACCTTCGCAGGTGAAGGTTTCCTGCCATAATACCCACACATATGTCCAACAATGACAACCTCATTTACTCCAAAAACAGATTTTTGCCCTGATAGTATCAAGTTCACTTCTTCTGACGTGGCCAAAATATTTTCACAAGTTGTAATATGATCAGCCACAAAGTATCTGCATCCCTGCTCATTTAGGCTCTCATTCTTCTCTTCTTCTGCACACCCCTTAATGGGCACATCATCCAAGAAAGGCATGGTAAGCTGAGGTATGTACTCATGAAGGACCTTATGCATGGCATTCATCATATGCGCAATAGAATTAGTGGCACCTTGAGGCAAGGTACACATCATATGCGCAACAGAATTAGTGGCACCTCGAGGCAAGGTACACATCCTGACAAGCCCAATAGGAGTTCTCATAGTGGTTATATCCCTGCTTTCCAAGGCCAACTAAAACTGATCATATCCCAAATACAAGTCACCTAAAGAATAGATGGCACATCCAGCAAATGCTTCTGCAAACTCATCCACAACTGGACCTATATCAACATTCCTGATAGTAACTCTGTTTACTGGCTGCATGTCCTATATAAATCAGAGAGTACCATTCTTCTTTGGAACCGTAAACCACCTATTTGAGTATGGTGCAGATGATGGCTCTAGGATTCCCATCCCGATTTTCTCATTCAACAAGTCAACTAGCTTTGGCAGGTGTGCCCTAGGCACTGGAATAGGTCGGAGGTTCCATGGAATATGAGGAATAGTAAAGATCACCATAGGGGCAACAATATCCGGATTCACACATCCAATCTCATGCGAGAAGAAAGCAAACCCCCTTCCATGTTGCTCAAGCATATCGTGAAAGCATTGCTTCTCTGAGGGTAGCAAAAAATCACCATTTTCTATTTTTAATTCAGCAAGAGTCTCTGCTGAAAATGTATGCCCTATATGCTTTGGATTCCTCAAAATTGGCTACTTGGCAAACCTCTCTATTTGTTGATCACTGTCAAGTGGAAGCGGTCCAGCTACCGACTTCACCTTCTTATCCATAGTCTTGTATTTCGTGTCAACCCTAGCTTCATTATGATCCTCTGCATTACTCAAATCATGCTGTAAATCAGCAATTCTGCCCTCTGGTGGGGCTGAATATCCTCAGCCCTATGCTCTATGGACTGCATAGGAACAACCCTAAACTCTGTTGGGGCTGAAAGTTTTCAGCCCTCTGTGTCTCTGTAGGCTGATCATAATCAGCCGAAAACTCTGTTTGCTGAATTTCTTCAGCACTCAACACTTTTTGCTGAGTCACCTCAGCCTTTGACTCTATCTGTGACACAAAATCTGAAATTTCATGAAACATGTCCAGGGACTGCACTGATACATTACTGAGACAACTCTGCATATCAGTTTTTAGCATATTTTCCATCTCTGTCATCGTATTGCGCAAACCATACTATTATACATCCCATCTATATGCTCATCATCCTCTAAAATACCTGTATTTTTCAAATCTTTCTCCTTCGTGCATATGTACTGCCTGGCAGCTCTAGGAAACTTAGAAATCTTTTGATAACTCATTGAATTGTTTCTAAAATTCCAACAAAATTGGAGGAGAAAACACTACTTCCAAGAGGCGAGAACTCCAATCTCCTCTGCTTTGTACCACCATCGTCTCGCGGGACAGCGGTACCTAATGAAAACCCGAATCCCTCGCAGTGGGCAAAGGTGCATCTCGAAGAGTATCCCTGTTTCTAGCATGATTTACACACACAATCATAAACTGGACTGCTCTCATACCATCTTTACTGCGAATCCGTGCATAAGGAGATCCATCATCCATTACTTTCGTCTCCATGCACATCTCTGTGATGAATGGCTATCCTAGGATTATGGGGTAAGAGCATGAATCTTGCACAAAGAAATGGAAATCCTCTTCTACATCCCAATAGAAATCCTGACACTGGGACAGGCAGCATACAAATCACATGCAGTATTGTTGGCGGCTCTCATACGTCACCCATGCTCTGCATCCATAGGCCATCTATTACTTTCATAAAATCCACAAACTATTAGATTAATCTCTGAACCATGATCCACCAAAGCAACATAAGGCACCTGTTTCTCTCCAATTTTTACCATTGTTTTTGTAGTTGCCCTAGCCCAATGACTCTGCGAAAAGTGACTGCACGGTACCAAGATAGGCTCATCAGTTTCAGCATAATGCATAGGATGAACCCTCTTCTCTGTCTGCGGAAAAATAGAAGCATTCTTAACCATAACCTCATCCTCATCCTCATCCAACTCACCAATCAAAACTCCCTGTGTATCAGTAGTAGGCAATGTATGTCTTTTTCTCTTCAGGACTTCTTGGAACTGATCTTGAAACTCCCTTTTCGAGATGCCCAAAACCTCAGAAATAGTAAAAGTTACCTCACTGCCAAGTATCTTGTCATTAAATATTTTCTTCATGTCCATTGATGTCTCAATATCGGACATTAATCTAAATCCTGGCTGCTTTCTCTGTCTAGGCTCATGCCTCTTTTCTTTCTTTTGAGCATCTTCCATTTGTCGTTCTGTCCCTGGTCTTAAAGACGGCCCTGTAGTAGGTGGAGTAACAAACTCGACCCCTCTAATCTTTTTAGTTGCATTTGGATTCTCTTCATCTCTCTTACGCTTCTCCTCAACAAGTATATCTTCTCCTTGAGACTTAGCCAAGTAGGCATAAACAATGTACTTGTCAACAGGCGAATCCCAACCTGTCTCAGATCTGATGCTAGAACCTGCACTAGTCAAAACAGTCTGCTGAATTTTCCCCTTGTTTGCCGTCTCCATAGCATAGGTCCATAATGCTGACTGACTCTCCGAACCTTTCTCAATTTGGACTCCATATGCAGAAGCATCTCCTCTAGCTGCCACATAAGAAGTACGCGCAGCCATGTCATTTGCTAATTTCTTCATTCCGCCTTTCCCAAAATTGGTAGCAAGCGGAGCTCCTGTTTTAGTCAACCAGATCTTGCCATCTTGTCCCCAAAATACCAAATTCTTCCTCCTTGCATCTTGAAAAGATTCACAATAGCTGCAATGCTGATGGTCCATACTATCACACCAAATACATCTTCGATCTCTCCTAGGTGCACTAGGAGCACTAGAAGAAATAGTAGGCACAGTCGAAGCAAACTGCTCTTTCAATTTTCCCACCAATTCTACTTTAACTGACTCCAGTGTCAAATCCGTTATGCCTTTGATTATGTCATCAAGAGAGGAAGGAACCAAAGGAGCGGATGATTTTGGAGCAGAAGGAGCCGCCATCGGTCTTGGAACAGGAGGATTAGAAACAATAGGCACTAGCATAGGCCAAGTAACTGGCTAAGGAAGAGAAGAAATGATAGGGGTAGAAGCAGACATAGGAGCAGAAGATGGCATCGGTGTCATAGATCCATTCTGTAGGCGAGTCTTCCATATCCACCTCTTGTTGGTCAAAGTCGAGACCACATCCTGGGCATCTTGCCAATCTGTTTTAAGACCCATAGGCTTCGTGCGATCCTCAAGAAGCTCTCCTAATTCTTCCTGAAGAGCAGGATCTGCAACTTGCAAGAAAATCTCAACTTTCTCAACATCCAATGCTCTTTGTTCGATAGCATCAAGCTGACTATACCTCTCTTCAAATTCTCATATCAATTTTGAAGCAGCTAGACCTTTGTTTGGCATGTAAACCCACTCTCGAAATGACCGCCGTGTAGCCATCCCAAAGTCCTCAAGAAAATACTCCTCTTTCAGGGCCTTCTTAAAATCTTGCCAGTGCGAATTTTGAAGGAAAAGATCAGTCACTTTTACCCTCAAGTCGGGTGTGACAAGGTGAAGAAAATATTTACTCATAAGTCCTGTTGGTACTCCAAAAACTCCCATCTTAATCTCATATGTCTTCAAATAAGCCGATACATTACGGCCGTCAAATAACTTCTTTTCATTTTCAACTGCTTCAATCGCCTTAGTCGCGCTGATTGCATTCTCTTGCTCTGAATATAGTTGTCTTTGCTGAGACAACTATTGTTGATGTAATTGCTGTGCTGCTGCATATACAATTGTGTCTGCTGATTTTAAAGTTCCATATACATAGACATATTTTGCAAAATTTTCTTTAAATCATCCGTAGAAGTCCTTGAAGCAGAAGTCGATGATGAAGCTGAAGTAGAGAACAAAGCAGAAGTCGTAGAAGAGGCTGAAATTGATGCTGAAGTATCTCCCATCCTAAAATTTAAATGCGGCGCTTTCACGTCGTGTTCACCAAAGATGCCAGTAAATCAAAGGCCAGTTTATGATCAACAGTTATTGGACACCCTGCACGAGTATAATGTACAATATGGCAATGCTTTATTGCCGGGTTCTATGACTCTATAGAAGGCTAGGTTTGTCTCCAGCAAGCTCTCTTTCTCTTGAATAACATCAGTAATGATCTCCTATTGCTCTGGAGTAGGATCAATTCCTGTGGGATTGTGTGCACAGCCATGTAACAGAATGATTGAACCTGCAGGAGCAGCCTTAATATCGAATATCATCCCATCAAAATTTAGACCAACTGTCTTTGGATTAAATTATCTATACTGTGACCATGGAACACCACCATCATTCAAAATATTCTTGTGGTTTCCCCAAGTTATGTTTCTCCAAGCCGAGTTTTTTTGGTGTGCCCAGATGCCTTATTGACATGTAAGAGCCACAATGCATAGTGTCTGGTTACATGTTGTGATATGTTCAGTATTGGCTATGTACACAGGCATCTGGAGATATTGTTTGCTTTTGTCATCTGACCAGTTGAAGTGTGGTGATAGATGTCAGAAGTTGACATTGCTGCGCAGGGAGGAACATGTTCTGCCCGGATGGTAGAAAACACTGCATCTTGCAGAGAGGTTGGACATCCATTCAAGTGAATCTGCTGTGGAAAATCTACTCGAATACTGGAGTATTCATACACCTTTTCTTCCCATGAAACATGGACACAATGGAAGAATGGTTCAAATAATGTCACAGAGTCACCTTCCTTGTTCACTCTGTCATGCAAGGCGTACACAGAAAGAACAAAGCAGTTTCCTTCTGAGTCTGACACAAGAAAGAACCTTATTGGCTACTGAATCATCCAACTTGGCTAATAAGTTCACTAACTCCTCAACTTGTTCTTCAGCATGAAGCCTAGGATCCCTCATACCAGCTGCTTTGAACCCTTTCAAGGCCCGTTCATAGTCTTCCAAGTATTTATTTACAGTTGTACTATTGAAGTAGAGATCTGGGTATGAAGAAGCTGTGCCAATCAGGAAGCCGAAGAAGCTGCCTTGTCCTCGTATTTGCAAGCCTTCACTCCATCATAAACCATGTCGATCAGCTCGGACTATAGTATCTCTCCTCCCCCTGCATTCGATCTTCCTCTCATCAGCAAATTCAATCTTCCTCTCATCAACAAATTCGATTTTCCCCTCATCAACAGGAATCCAAGCAGGTCGAAAAGCCCTCTTATGCTCCTCCCCTCTTCTCCTTTTTTTCCTGAGGCTTTGGAGGCGTTTTTCCAACATCGTCGTCTCCTCCCAACATAGTTTTCTTGTCTGCTAATTTTGTCAAAGATAAATGCTTTTTCAAATAGCTGGCTAATTTCTCTCTGAATGACCCAATTCTGCTATCCCCAAGACCCTGAAAAGGAAAGTGGTCAGGTCCATGAGCAGGGGCAGAATTGATGTGAACTACTCCAGTCTACATTGCGTCGCTAATCATGATTGATTTGTTAATATCTCTTGTGAAAACACAACCCTGCAAAGCAAAAATTGTTTGCATTACAGTGGTGGATTCCTTCCTTCACATTGCTGATTCTAATGACTGGAAGCACAGGCTCAAAAGGTTCTTCCCACGCAATCCTCATGTCAGGGCGAACTTTATCAATAAGAAAAGGCCATATCAGGTTTCCATCTCTTTTGTACTCGTGGAAGAATGTAGCACCTTTTTCCTTGGCACCCAAAACCAAACCTTCTATGTACTTTGTAGATGACTCACTGACAACGGCAGTTATGTTAGAGTATTCTTCTAGTGCACCGACAGTTAGCTTACTCATCTTTGAAACTACCTTTTAAACTAGCACATCTGCTCTTCTGGTTCCATAACCAAAACAACTTTCACAGTAGTACAACGCTAGCCACTGTATGAGAAACCACCCTTTACGATATTTGCTATTTCAAGATCAAGGTCGGCATCAAACATATCAACATGATTTAGTTGGGTATAGATTCTTTTTACCGTTTCAAGTGCTGACTTGCTATGACAGGCTCTCAGAACATTCAAAAAGGTAGCACTATCTGGCATACTTCCTTGGCACAGCATCTGGGCATAAAGCAGGAAGGCTCCCTCACTTTCCTCTTGCACAACATAGCCCAATATCAGAGTATTCCATGTAACTACATTTGGATACACTCTCTCCATTTGCATTTGTTCAAAACAGTTCAAAGCTTCAACAGCAAGCCCATACTCAGCATATCCTAAGATCATTGCATTCCACAAGATTGTATCCCTTACCCGTACCTGATTGAACATTTCCCATGCTTTTTCAAATAAGCTACATTTTCCATAACCTGCAATCAATGCTGTCCATGAGACAGTATCTCTAGTAGGCAGTTCATCAAAGATGTCCTGTGCTTCTACCATGTAGCCAAATTTGTTGTACATATCAACCAAACTGTTGCCATGAAAAGGCTCTCTCTCAAATCGTTCTTTAGCAATTTCAGCATGTACTTCTCTGCCCTTACTTCTGAGTTCCCCAACAGTGCATGTTTTCAGAATGCAAACAAATGTGACAGCATTGGATAATAGTCCACCTAAATGCATCTCTTCCCAGCAATTTAGAGCTTCCTCACAGAGCCCATTCTCCTTCTAAATTGTTTGTAACAAATACCAGATTCACTCCCATAGCACTTATCTCTCCTGTGAAATTGAACATGAACAAACTGAAGGCAAAATGTTCAGGCAGAGCAAAACACAACGTCTAAATATGTATAAAGTAACAAATGTCACACACAGAACTTTTTGGTGGATTCCATACCTTGGATGCACAGCAGTACCATAGCAGTTCCCCCAAACCCCCACTGGGGGCATTACCCCCAGACCCCCACAAGGGGGCGCTACCCCCCGGACCCCCCGTTGGGGACGTTGCCCCCAAACCCCCACACCGGGGACACTACCCTTGGACCCCCGCTAGGGGCGTTGCCCCCAAACCCCTATCAGGGACACTACCCCCAAACCCCTACTAGGGGTGGTGCCCGCATAGCCCCACCAAGGGCCCTACCACTTAAATGCCCCATTGGGAGCTTTGCCCCCAAATCCCTACAACGAGCGCTATCTCAAAACCCCAACTGGGAGCATTGCTCCCAAACCTCCACCAAGGAAGACATTGCCCTCAAACTCTTACTAGGGGCATTTCTCCTAGAGCAACTCCTTCCCCCTCGCCCCTCCTTAAGAACCCACCATTGGGATATTGCCCCTATTTCCATAGCTAGAGATTTTTCCTACATACTCTCTATCCTACCCTACTAGAGATTCTACTCTCGAACTATCACTAAGGTGGGTTCAAAATCCTCAATGATATTACACATTACATATTAGATACATTTAATATACATAATCTTACAAAATATGATTTAATATATTTAAATTATATTTATTAATTATTTATAAATTAATTTAATATATATATTTTAAAAATATATTTTGATAATATATTCCATAGTATGCACATAGTACGATATACTAATATAACATGATTTAGACTAAAATAGTATAACTTAAAAATAAAATGTAATATGATACATTTTACTATTATCAACAAGTAGGTAGTATAAGATTTATAAATATTTAACCATGATAAAAATTATATTTCCTTCTCAAATAACTCCTAATTGATGCTAAAATTTCCTCAATATTTATAACTTTGTGTCATAGTGAATGAAATCTCCTATTCTTTAGAGGTCATTGTGGTTTCAATATTTAAGCACAAGGTCAAAGTTTCTCAAAAATATCTTTATCCTTGTTGTCATGTGGAATACATGAAATAAAGGTTTTGACCATTTGATCAAATATTTTCCAATGGAGATCACAGAAATTATTTATTCTTGTTGACATACAATAAAGGCTTTGAACATTTGGCTAGATCTTGTTCTATGGACATCACAAAAAATTATTATTCTTGCTATCATCTAGGTTAAATACATGTTTTAACCATATGGCTAAATCTTTTCTTGTGGATATCACAAATAATTTTAACCCTGAGTCTTGTGTAAAATAGTTGCAATAGAGGTTTTGACCATCTGGCTAAATCTTTTTCCATAAAGATCACAATGAACTTTTATCCTTGTTATATGTATTTGGCTTGAGTTTTGACCATTTGGCTAAATATTTTTCTATGGAGACCACAATGAGCTTTTATCCTTTTTATCATGTGAAATACATACAACAAAGGTTTCAATCATTTGACTATGTTTTCCCCTATGGGGATCACAAATAATTTTTATATTTGCTATGGTATGGAATGCATACAATAGATTTTTGACCAGGTGGCTAAATCTTTTCCTATACACATTATAAATAATTTTAATCATTGTTCTCGTGTTGAATAGATATAGTACAAGTTTTGAATATTTGCTATATCTTTTCCCAATGAGAACACACAAGGAAGTTTTTGCTTACTCAAAGAGTAGCTAATAAAATAAAGTAAAATCAAGGCAACTAAAAATAATAGAAGAAACTTTTCTTATTTACTTTAGGGCGGCACAGTTCATGAGAAATTTTATTTTTGGCCATATGGTCAAATCTATCCCCTTCTTTCTGTACGATGTTTCCATTAATACTTTCTATTATGGAAGTTGGACTCATTCTATCTAATGTTTAAGTACTTTTTTTGTTTCAATGAAATTTGATACTTCATTGTATTTAGCAATTTCATCACTATTTTCTTCTTTATGAGAGGTGACAACATACAAATAATAAAATCTCCATTTTCTCACTTGTACAGGTATCATGAATAACGAATTTTATTTTGGAGAAATTGTGAATTTGCTAGTTGATCATGAGATTGTTGCACTTGGTAGAGTGCATGCAATACATCCAAATGAGACATACCATGGAGAAACACTTGAAGCTGGATATATTTGAGTGGCTATTGATAAATGTTTAAATGTAGCAACGTATTTGCCATTCCCAACAATTGATGCAATGAAGGTTCATGAAGCTGTAGGTGGTTTTGCAAAATGGGGAAAGAAAGATGTGGTGGTTGTTTCAAACTCAATAACAATTCATGACAAAGGAGATGATTACGAATCAGACCATGTCCTACCTTCTGAGGATATTGATGTGCTTAGCATTCGTGAAAGTTGGGGAGAACGTAGAGTGATGCTATGGACAGAAGGCAACACTGTGTGTGTTGGGACAAGGGTTATATTATTGGCTTTTCCATATGATGTGATAAACTTTGAATTACTAGGAGAAGAGGATGTTGGTGTGGTGGTAGATAAAGCCCTTGAACAAACCATAGGAACATACATAGATGACAACCTCCACTGTGTCACTTTGGAAAGATGGCCTATTAAACAAGTCACCTTTGATGATGGAACATCACTGCTACAACAACAATCATACATGCAATTTGTCTCTACAAATGCTTGTGCCAAAAACATGGAAGATACCAATGAAGATTATGTTTCTAAAAAAAAATCAATTTTTGTTCAGAAGAGATCATATTGTATGGTCAATAGAAAGCCTCCATTTCAAAGGTTCCCATGATTGATTGTTGCCAAGAAAAGTGTTGTCAGTTTGCTGATAGAGAAGCAATGCAACAATTATGTAAATACTTTTGGGGATTGCAATTTGAAGACTGCACAAACTATGTTTATGACAAGTTTGAATCATCATGCAGGATTGATTACTTGGGAACAAGGAAGTACAGCTTTATCTTCAATGGACAAGTGGTATGTGGAAGGGCATGGCATGAGATTCATGGAATCCCAAAGACATCTTTTTACAGGTACAAAACACAATTTGAGCATGGCGTGAGGAGGGCAATGCATGGAAACAAGGGGGTAATAAGAGCAGCTTGGGATCACACAGAGATGGGAAGAGCCATCCCTAGAGACTTTGTTAAGAAGAATGCAGAGCAAATGCCACACAAGAGTAGAACAATGCAAGATGGATCAAGGGAGACACAATTGGTCATCCCGGATGTTTACAAGCAGGTAGATATATGGGCAGAAGTAAATACAACATTGAGTGGTATTGGATGTAAGAAAATGTCCTTGTCCACCTTCAATCGTATTTGGAACACAGAGTTCAAGCATGTAACCTTAGCAAAGACAAGTGAGTTCTCCAAATGTAGTATTTGCTCAGAGATCAAAGAGCAACTTGCAGCAACAAAGTGTCTTCAAGAGCAAAATGTGTTTCTAAAGAAGCGTCTATGTCACATGCTACAGCAACAAAGTTGTCGGAACATCTTCTACAGTCGGCGCTTGGCCTTAGCATTAGATCTAGATAAAAACTTGTGCATCATACATGATAAAATGGACCAGCAAACCAGCTATCCCCACGTTAAGGCTTCGATCAAAAGAGATTGAAAGATCTACTCAACTACCAGTTTCTTTAACATGCATGATTATACATGGACATGGAGAAGGTACATATGGACATTTCTCACTCGATCTATGGCCTCATGATCCTACACGATTGCCTCATTGTCATTGTGCTTTAGGAACTTGGAGCGACTACACAGGTATGCAAATGGTGATCTACAAGTAGATGGAATGCCAAGATCAACCTCTGTGCTACGAAATGCCCTCAACTCGAAAAAAGCACTAGACCACCATCAAGGACGTGTTGCACAAAATAAATCATGCATGGAAGATAATACACCACAAGATGACCATCATCATTTCAAATGATTGCCAGAGAACTTACTTCTTCAACTTTATAATTGTGGGTCAGAAAACAAAAATCACTATCTCTTTGCATATCTATCATTGCTTGTTTCACGAGGAACATTCAAGATGATCCAGCTTGGGTTTCTCATGGTGGGTCATACACATGAAGACATCGATGCAATGTTCAACAAATTTTCAGAGAAGCTAAGGACGCGTATGACCTTCACTTTTCCTCATCTTATGCAACATTTTCAATCATGCCAGATGACTAGTCCTACACCTTTCTTATTGACACATGTGCCTGACTTTAAGAGATACATTGAGGGATACTTGTGTGATTCGAAAGATACACTTGTTGGTCACTCAAAACCTCTTCAATTTTGGTTTTATATGCAAGGAGATACACCTGTCATGCAATACAAGATGCATCCAAAGTCCCCAGACTGGTCACCAAGAGAAGGTGGCATTGAATTATGGAAGAGAGACCTTGCAAGAAAGCCTACTCTTCCAAAGGGTGTTCCAATGTTGCTGCCCATGTTTGAGTACGTTAAGGATCATCAAGAAGTAGTAAGTGGAGTTAAAGATAATTTGAAGTATTGGGAAAGATGGTCAAATGTAGAAGGACCTGAAACAGAGTTCACAAAGTTTATAACACCAATGATTGATTATTGGAAACATATGATCTACGCTCTTCAAACTCCAAATGTCCAAGAAGATTTATTTTTCATAGATTTTTGGCCAAGAACACAAAGTGAAGTAACCAATATAGATGTAGATAATGCAGATGACTTCATTGGGTTGGAAGAGTTGAATGATCACTATTGTGGTCCTCTGACCAAACAACCCAAACATGCATTTGAACCAATGCTTGATGTTAAGTGTAATATTTCTACTGAAAATATTACGAGGCCGTATGAAGTCCCGGGCAAATGATAATGCCAACATTTTGGTCACAGACGATGCGAACTTTAACACGATGTGTCATGATCTCCATTGGTAGAATCGAGAATATGGTCTAATGAAACCGTATATTTTCATGAGAACCTCCTCTTGGGAGAAGGTCAAGAGGATAATATTGGAGTTAATGCAAATTTTTTTAATCCTCTTCCCCCCAACCAAAGCGTGGCTGAGGGAAGGGGATGGTGCTAAAATGGGAGAGTGTAAACATGGAGGGGAGGGACTACATGCAGGCACCACATGGGGGGGAGGGGAGGCCTTACCCCCTTCCTATAAATACCCCCTCTAAGGGGTGAGAAGGGAGGGTGGTCGAGAAGCTGATACATTGATACTATTGTTGATGAGTGAGGGGAGGAATGGAGAACTCTGGACGCTGCCATAATTGGTCGCTGCTGTGGAGCGAGAGGGTTGATGCTGGCCGTCAAGAGGGAGGGCCAAGACGCTGCACTGCCCTGAGTTGGGAGAGGCCCACATCACCATCAGCTGAGAAGGGGAGTGTTGGCATGGAGAGAGAAGGAGAGACGGACTGCTAACATTGCTGCTGGAGAGGAGAACGCATCGTGTTCGCTGCCGTAGAGCCGTGGTGAAGCGTGTGAGAGAGAGAAAGTCGACGTCGTTGCAGAAATCGGGTCTTCTTCTGCGCCTCCATTCCCTCCACGTGGGGTTCTGAAAGCTCCAGAAGCTCTAGAAGCTTCTTGGAAGCTTCCAAGGTTGGGCCTCCTAAGCCCCCTTCCACACTACACCCCCATTCCTCTTTGTGGGTCCTCTTAGCCCTTGTCCATGTGGGCTTGGTAAACCCCCACATAAAGTTTCCTTTCTAAGGGCTTATACACCCCTTGCTTCCTTTTTTCGTGGGGTCTCGGTAGACCTTGTAAAAAGCCACTAAACCCTTTCTCATGGCTTTACTAAGCCTTACCTCGAAAGGTTTTAAAACCCCCTCCCCGAGATTTAACCCCTTCACAAGCGGGCCCTTACACTTCCTTTCCCCCAGTCTCACTCCGGAATTTAGGACCCCGTATTCCACAAAGCCATGTTTTTAAACTCCATTTCCGTGGATTTTACTTTCCATACATCTCCCATAAAGCTTACCATAACCAGTTTTTTTTAATTAAAAAAAACCATCTTTCCTATTGCAACTCCCACAAGTCTTTAAGGCCTTCTAAAGCCGATTCACGAAGGGAGTTTTGCGTAGGAAGAGACGGACAAGATCATAACTCTGCATCCAAGGCGAAAAGGCGGAATTCGCGATGGCCCCTAAAAAGGCACAAGGTGCAACCGCGGGAGGTTCTTCTGCTAACATTCACATGGATATCTCCCTGAGTTCACAAGTCTAGGTTTTTACTATTTTTGATTCGTCGCAAAAGTAAGGCATCATGCACGATAAATTCATGGACTAGGAAGCACCCACGCATGTCAAATTCACCTAGCCTAGTTAAATGCAATTGGAAATAGATTGACTATTTGAATAATTAGCTCATGACATGAAGTGGTCATTGGTATTTCCAACATGATGAACAAAATAACGTAAATTATCTATGCATCTCACGACCTTATTAGTAGTTTCCCTTGCGTGCATGTCAAAGTGACGGCCTAGAACACCTATTGCCTATCCTTATAAGGTCAAAATTTATTAAAGTGCACCTTTGATTAGGCATGGAAAGATTAATCCCATGTTGCATTTTTAGAAAAATCTTCATTGAATGATTCATTAGGGAAAGTCATTAATCCCGTAGAAAATAGAAGAGCCTAGAAATGATTCTATAAATTTGCGTGTGGCATGGATTGTAAACTAGAATAAGTTAACTCTAGTTTTTTGGGCATAAATCTCAATCAATTACGTAAGTAGTTACGAAAGTTGGGTAATGCTCATTTAGCCTACGAATAATTCATTCAGAAATAAAATTAGGAAAAGGCTGCATGGTCCATTTTAACATAAACCCCAAAAGCCTAGCAGCATAAATCATGAAATGCATGTTCTAGAAGGGTCAATGAAAATTATGCCGTAACTTAACCTACGCTTTGATCTTAACCAGGAAAGTTAGGGTTGGTAAATCTAATCATATGTAGGCAATGAATCATGTGATTATGAGAATTGTATTGTAAATATCTTCAAGAATAGACAAGTAAATTGGTTTACCCTAAACACCTAAACCGCAAGGGACTCGCTTAGAAATGGTTAAATCAAAGCAACATATCCCAAGCGCTAACTAGGATTTAGAACATTGAGGACGTAGCCTAGTTGTTCTTATTGCCAAGTTGAAACTCTCATACCCTAAAGACATGCCCACATTCACGGAATGTAGCGAAAATAGGACATACTTGCGAGAAACGATCTAGGGTTATTACCCTAAGGGTCGCTCGCTAAAAGGATGAAACTCGGTTTGAATTGGAACCCTAGGACCGACAAGGTTGGCCTAGTGCAATCAGAAATGGATTGGATATGAGGACACCCTAACCCTATTTCCTATTAATCATGATTTCGTAATTAGAAGACGACATTCGATGGGTAAAATAGTCCCATGGATTAGATGCGACACTTGTGCAACAAGTTGCAGAGTTGCATGACCTTGTGGATTGACCACAAGGGAATGGCCAAATTCCTCGAAATGACATTGCCAGATTCTTGCGCAAGTTTATCTTGCAAGAGGATGAGTGGTCATCCTGATATAGCACCTTTCTTGGGAAAGGTGACCAAGATAAGTGGATTAGATAATTGCTTGGAAGCAAAATACCAATCACTAATTTGGAATAACATATTTACTGCTAATAGAACTTAGGGTATTGGTTAAGTTGGGTTAATAGGGTATGGCCCTAACCCAAGGATATAAGGGTTAACAAAAAAAAACAAAAAACCCTTGGGGATCTTGCCAAGTCGCAATTGATCCCGGATCAAGTGCTGGATGCATTCGGAGAGAAAGATTCACTCCTTAGCAATTGGCCAAATAAACGACCACTAGAATTGATTGTGCTTGTAACAGTTTAGAAAGCACTGTTTGCATTGTTTGCTCAAGGAACTAAAGGATGAAAAGATATCTAATGCTTCAGGTTGAAGGCCTGAAGGGAGAGGCAGCTTCAGTTACCCCCGACTGCCTACCTGACCCTAACCAAGGGGGTTGTTGACCGCGCTGGGAACGTGGACCGAACCCGTCGCGAGAGGTCTCTCCGTTGAGTTCTACTTGGAGCAGGAGGTCGCTTGGGTGCCAGGGGGGGCTCTGGCCGTAAATCCCTCGCCTTTCGGGTCCTGCACAAGAGGCTAACGTGACTCGGGATTGGATCTCGAGGCCCGCATACTAGTTTACGGGCAGAAGCTTGGAATAGTGATCCCTGGGGATTACTGGATAGCCTTCGGGCGGATTATGGACAAGCCTACGGGCGGAACTCCTTGTATTCCAAAGATAAAAATGATGATATGTTAATAAAGAACTTGTTTGATATTGTTTTTTTCTATGTCATGTGATAAGATTACGTGAAGGAACCGGTGTTTAACGGGTTAATTAAAGAAGCTAGTTGTTACATGTCAAACTAATGTGTTAGATAATTACATAACTAAAACAAACCGAGGAAAGTGCGGAGGATGGACCATAGGTCCGTCCTGCAGTTGGGTGGTCCTGGTTAGCCGGGAACTTTTCTCAAGGAACAGCGGGATGATCGTCAAAGAAAATGAATAACGAAAGCAATGACCTAGAGTTATGTGTTAACCAATTTACATTGTTTTAGGGGGAACGAAATGGGACTATGCCTTATGGCAGAGAGGTTGAGCTTTGAATCCCTCTCGTTTCCCATTCTCCTTGAACCAAGTGCAGCGTGAACCTGCTTCGGACCTGGCGTTTCTGTGTAAAGTAGTTCGCTTGGGTCTGACGCTAGTTGCTGTTAGTTAATGACCAATCATGAAAACCCTAATTCCGGTCGATCCTAAGTGGGAACGGTCAGGATACTTCCGCTACGTGGCAGACACGGGAAGACCTAGATCGCAAATCCCGTAACATTCCATGGGAGTGCCGGGCGGAGCTTTCTAGACATCCTTTCTGATGGACTGCTAAGACTTGTCCTGGATGATACTAGTGGACACGTTACATTAAGAAAGATGACTTTGTGCTTGTTAGACCTTCAGATCCAGTATATCCAATATGGCTTGGTGTTGCACAAAGTGAGGTCGATACAAATAGACATTCCAAAAACTTCAACAAGGTACATATACAATATTGGGCACTAGTTTGTAGTCGTCAAAATGCTACAGATGCAGAGGTGTATTTTAATTGTTGGAATAAATATTGGATGTGCAACAAAAAAGATCCTGAACGATGGGAAACAATAGATAGCATTGTCTTCTCTTGGATGAAGAAAGGTACAAAATCTCCCAAAAAATTTAAAATTCCCCCAAAGGTTGTATTTAAGGCTAAAGAAAGTCTACATGAATCCATCAACTACAGATTTTCCTTGAATATTTCAAGGATATTAAAACTAAGGTGTTTATTAACACCACCTTTTTGAGTTTTTTTCAATCTCTTGGAAACAACCATAAGCAGTAATATGTTTAATTGCACCAAGTTCCAAATTAATGAAATTCCCAAAATTCATGAAATTAATTTTGATTTGGTTTTCCCATATTGATGGGAAATTCCCAAAATCCCAAATATGGAGTTTCTCTTATCAAAGATTGGTGTGGAACTTGTAAAGAGGAGGATGACGTAAACAATGATGGAGGTTGTGACAGAGAAGAATAGCAAAAGCTATAAAGTCCTTAAGCTTTTTGAGGAAAAATCTTTGTATTTTTGGGGGGCTATTGAGCTTAAAAAGGGGAGGTGACGATGAGGAGAGGGAGGGGCGAGATCTGAAGACAAAGCCAAAGGAAGACAGGAAAAAACAACAATGGAGGAAGACGTTGCTGTGACGGCGGAGGAAGTCCAGAAGGTGGTGACGGAGACGTAATAGAAGGTGACGATGGCAAGAATGTGACAAAGACCGAAAGCATGACGACAAAGAAGATGATAAAGAAGCCATAGAAGAAGAGGAAGAGCAAAGCTACAGACAAACCAGAAAGTGAAAATGACAAAGAGGAACGTGAGGCCGACCTATTGTTCACTTTTGGACATAATCTAGCTGTCAATATATGTCCACAGAGAAAACAAAAATATCCTCCTTTGATTGTGTGATCTTAGTGGCCACCCTGAATTACTACTTCTGTATGAGCACTCATGCATATATTATAATTCAAAGTTTTGGTCACAGGATTGAATTGTCATATACAATGGATAGAAGCTTTGTTAGAAGCCTCACGTTCAACCCTATCCCAACAACACTACCACCCCTTCAGCATGGCAGCAACTAATAAGTTCAACAAGTTTCATGGACATGTGGAGAGAATGCTTTGTGAATATTGTATTGACCACAACTAAAGATGGAAGGCTGCAAAAAGTGAGAGAAGTCTAATCAACAAGACAAGATTTACTGGTAAAGGCAACTATGAATGGTGTTATTGGCTATGGAGACCGCCTAATCTTGGAAGACCACCATTATGAAGCATCATGAGCAACAATGAAAAGTGGATGACACATTTATCTTGGAGGTGATGCCCACTACAAGTGACATCGGACTATGGTTTAATGAAGCCATATACTATAGTCAAAATATAGGAGACGAAACATGGCATACGACAACACTGTCACGATGGAGAAAACAAGGAAAGATGGCTAGGATTGAATGAGGGCTATGATAAACTTAAACTATCCTTCTAGAATCACCACGTGATATAATAGTCCTTGACATGTATGTATATGGATAAAGGAAGATTAGTTGTACATGTGCCATTGCAAGGTGGTGACAATGTCAGCTTGTCCTCTAAGAAATATGTTTTAAAGAAATGTTGATGGGTATTCTAAGAGACATAATCAATATGTCTTTAGGAAGAGGTATTTCTCAACCTTGGAACCTTATCAACATTGACAATTATACTTTCAATTCGCTTCTCTTTTCATGTATATCCATGACATATGATGGTCTCTTGTGACCAAACTTTGAAGATATCTTTTGAATTCATTCATTGAACTTAACCATTCTTTTATTCCAAGTATTTATCTTGACTCCCATCTTGTTAAGTGTCCCTGCGGCGAGCAACTTCACGAACCCCCCGCACGACCCCCGTGCGACAATGTCTACACTTAGCATATAGCTGGTCATTATGATCCTCACATGGCCTTATCACTTATTATATTTAGTTTGTTGTACCTACCTATAGCTGGTATAGTTATAGTACCAGTCAATTAGTATAGTTAGTTTTGTATTGTTTGACTTAATAGGCCTTATCTATACCTTGTGTACATTATATTGTGTGCAAAAGAAGAAGAAGAAATTAACAAGAAAATGGTTTGGCCTCTATCTCTCTTCTTGTGTCCTTGAGTGAGCTTTCTCTTGTGTGCATGGTGTGTGTTTAGTATAACAACTCAAGCAAGTCCCCCCACTATGTAATTTGTGATATGGTGTTAAAGTAGAGTCACTGAGAGAAGCTAGTTTTGAAGGCTGAAGTGAAGGAGAAGAAGCAAGGATTCAAGCAAGCAAGTAACAAATAAGAAGCTCTTCCATTCTTCCACTCTTTCTCTTCGATAATGCCTGTGGAGGCACCAGAAGCAAGGCAGAGCCAAAATCTTAGATTGGTGTGAGATTTACTATGCAAACAGAGCACTATATACTCTATGGATGAGACCTTCGGAGCTTTTCCATTGCTTTTTTTCCCCCCATTTGAGGCCATTTTAAGTCCCATTTTAGAGTTGTAAGCTTATAAATAACATTTTTAGAGGATACTGCATTTTTTATTGTATTGAACAAAAGTGGGTGCACATGTTATAGATTTTGTTGAGATACTTGCAATCACACCTACTCTAGTCCCTTTGTATAGGACAACTAGGCTAGGAAGATGCAGTCCATTCTAGGAAGAGAGACAAAATCCCATATGCACAATGGATGTTAAGTGCTACCAAAGAACTCTATATAATGATGCACTTGAACTATCACTTTCATATGATGATAATGCAATAGTACGTGTCTCTTATGTCAAGTGTCTGTGTCATTGTTGTCCATACACAAGATTGTGTTTATGAGTTCAAGTATCAATCTTGAAACCTAATTCACTTGTGTAACAGTTGTCTACATTGTCATGTCAACATGAGTTGTGTCTTTATCTTCCATCCTCCATAGCTACCGCCTGTGTCATGCTCTAGATCCTACATCTTTAACATGGTATCAGAGCTCAGCTGAGCATGGATTAGGTCTCCTCTACTATCTCTCAGCTCATCTTAACCACAGGTCAACTGAAGTCCAGCTCATGGTTCCATTTCTCACCTTCATCTCTACTTGACCTTCCTTGGCAGCCATAGCCAGCCTGCACCCTGCTTGCTTCAAGCTCTTGGATCTCTCTCCACAAGTCATATCTCACTGCAATTCCTTCTGGGAAAATATTCCTCTACTTTCAAGCTCCTCTTGGCGCCTCACACCTAAGCATTGCACACCTTAGAGCTCAGCATTGTCAATCTTCTCAACTTCTGTCTTGGGTGTCCTCCATAGCCAACAAGACCCAGCTCACTTGGAGTCATTGGATCTCTCAATATAAAGCATAGTTGCTGATGATTCCTTATAAAGACCTCTTCCTCTTGTTAAGGCGCAGTAGCCCAGCATCATAGCAACTGACATTAGCCACCTTTGCCCCCAGCATTGTCAAAATCGTCGAAATCTTCCCGAATTGCGCCTGTCTGTGTTTCGTCATCTTGCGTGCCTACTGCTCGACCTGATGCTGATGATGGTTATGGGGCAATGAAAGCCCATGAGTTAAGCTTTCTTTCCATAAAAAAAGTTTGGAAAATGATCAAGAATTCAGCCCACACAGAGCAAAAAACCAGGCCCCTATCTGAAACCCTAAACTGTCAACCATAGCCATTTTCATCAAAGCTCAAAAATCTCATCATTTTCTCTCTCCTGCCACCTGGAGCAACCCACTGCCACTCTAATCTACTGCCCCAACCTCAAATCAAGGAGGAGAAGGACCTAGAAAGATCGATAAAGGATTGAAGACCCAAACAGGAAGATTCAAGCTCAACATCAAGTCAAACATAGTGTGTGTTTTCACACTACCATTACTTGTGTCTCTTGACACATTGTAATCTGCTCTTTCACTTGTAAAATCTGAGAATCTTGGAGCTGATTTGTTGCTGCTCTAGCTCTTCAATATGGGAAAAGACTCACCGACAGCTCGGTTCAAGGGAGTTGGATTTCACACCTGGCAAACCCGCATCAAGCTTATCTTGATGAAGAAGGGTCTCTAGGCCATCACAAATGGCAAAGAGAAGAAACCTCGGGATGCGGACCTTGCAGCTACTTGGCAAAAGAATGATGACAAAGTCCAGACCATTATCAAACTGGAGCTAGACGACAGCTATATCCACCATGTGGATAACTGTGAGACCTCACAGGATACATGGAAGAGACTTGACACCTTGTTCGGTGCACAGTCTAAATCATCAAAGTATGGGTGCACAGTCTAAATCATCAAAGTATGGTCTCCTAATTAAGTTTTTCAGGCTTGAAATGAAGTCCACCACATCACTTGCCACACATCTAAATTACGTGGAAGGACTTCTAACCCAACTTGGAGGAATTAACATTAAAATGGAAGAAGATGTTTGCATCGGTGTTCTACTTAAGAGTTTTCCTCCTAAATATAATATTGTATCAACAACCTTAATCAACATGCCAAATCCTGAACTTGTTGATATCCAGGCATCATTGTTAGAAGAGGAAAATAAGTTAAAAACTAAGGAAGAACCAAGTACCTCTAGAGATGAGCATGCATTAGATGTTGGCAACAGGTACAAAGGCAAGAAGGATCAGCTCTTTTGTGACTTTTGCAAAAGGACCGGACACACCAAGAAGTTTTGCCACGCAAGAAAGAGGTCCCAAAAGGCATATCTAGTTGTAGTCCAAGAAGAATAAGAAAATGAAACAAAGGAAGAAGAAGAAGAAGACCACCAGGAGAAGGACAAACCTCATCAGTCCTTCTATTCAGATAGACTTTTTTAGTTTTATGTTTCCTAGTCCTAATGTCTCAAACATAAACTTGTAAAAATCCTCAGTTATCCTAGTACTACAGCCTATGTACACTTTGTAAGGCCTTTGTTACAGCCTCTGGATGTCCATCATGTTTGTGGTACCCACACTTAGCCTTTTCTGTGACAGCCTCTAGTGTTTTGCCATGTTTATGGTGTGCCCACACTTTGCAGGTGTTGCTTTTACTAAAGCCTCTACACACTTTGAACTTTTGGTTGTGATTGAGGAGGGGTGTTGAGATACTTGCAATCACACCTACTCTAGTTCCTTTGTATAGGATAGCTAGGCTAGGAAGATGTAGTCCATTCTAGGAAGAGAGACAAAATCCCATATGCACAGTGGATGTTAAGTGCTAGCAAAGAACTCTATATAATGATGTACTTGAACTATCACTTTCATATGATAATAATGCAATAGTACTTGTTTCTTATGTCAAGTGTTTGTGTCATTGTTGTCCATACACAAGATTGTGTTTATGAGTTCAAGTCTCAATCTTGAAACCTAATTCACTTGTGTAACAGTTGTCTACATTGTCATGTCAACATGAGTTGTGTCTTTATCTTCCATCCTCCATAGCTACCGCATGTGTCATGCTCTAGATCCCGCATCTTTAACAGATTTCAAATCTATAAGTCTTGAGGTGTTTGCCAAGAAGCAAGCACAAGTAATGTTTGCAAAGAGGTTGCAATTTACATGTACTATTAAATAATCAGTAAAAACAATTTCTTGGTATATTGATCTTGTAATGTATCCACCTGTTCACTCGTAGGACACGTCTTAGCAACCCATCGGAAAGAGAGTCTAGAAAGCGCCTCCTGGAACTCCCATGGAATGTCATGGGGTTTGCGATCTAGGTCTTCTCGAGTTTGCCCACGAAGTGGAAGCATTCCGACCATTCCCACTTAGGATCGACCTAAATCAAGGTTTTCCTAATGGTCAAGTTCCTCGGAGGTAACTAGCGTTGAGCCCCAGACGAACTACTTTACGCAGAAACATCAGGGTCAAAGCAGATCTACACTGCACTTTATTATATAATCTAGCCCGAAGGCAATTTCATAATCCACTTGAAGGCAATTCCATAATCCGCCCGAAGACAATTCCAGCAATCCTCAAAGATCTCTATTCTAAGTTTCTGCCCATAGACTAGTATGCGGGTCTCGAGATCCAATCTCCAGTCACGTTGGCCTCATGTGCAAGACTCGGAGGCAAGGGATTTACGGCGAGAGCCCCCCCCCCCCTCCCCCCCGGCACCCAAGCGGCCTACTACTCCAAGTAGCACCCATAGAGAGACCTCTCACGGCGGGTTCCGTCCATGTACCTGGCGTGGCTAACAACCCCCTTGGATAGGGTCAGGCAGACAGTCGAGGTAATTGATGCTGCCTCTCCCTCCAGGCCTTCAACCTGAAGCATTAATTATTTTTCCATCTTTAGTTCCTTGAGAAAAGAAGTACAATCAGTGCTTCTAACTATACAAACACAATCAATCCAGTGGTCGTTTGTTTGGCCAATTGCTAAAGTGTGAATCCTTCTCTTCGAATGCATCGAGCATTCGATCCGGGATCAATTGTGACTTGGCAAGATCCCCAAGGGTTTCGTAAGCTGTGTTGCTAGTTTATCCTCTTTCCTTGGGTTAGGGTTTATACCCTATTAACCCAAATTAACAAACACCTTAGGTTCCTTATATTAAGTTCAATAAATCTTGGACAACCCCGTTGTCCTATCTTGATTGGTCAATTTCTTGCTAGGCAACACATAACTTCCCTAACTTGGCAAATCAGCCTCAAGGAAGGGTGATGTAGTAGGATGACTACTCATCCTCTTGAAAATTAGACTTGTACTTAGAACCTGCCAACCCTTGCTCTAAGGAGTGGCAATACTATTTTGTGGTTTAAACACAAAACCATGTGACGTTGCAACTTGTTGCATAGGAGTCACATCTGACTTGTGGGATTAGTTCTCTTATCAAACGGTATTCCTTGGTCGATAATACCTTTGGTCAAGATGTAGGGTTTGGGAATCCTCTTGACCCAACCTAACCCCTAACCCTACTGGCCGATAACACTTTGGCTCTTAGGGTTCCTAACTTCCTTGCAGAAGTCTAGCATTTGGTCATCCGATCATTAGGGTGAGAACCCTAGATTGTTCTTGCATGGGCGTTTAGCTAACCCTAACATTCTATGAATGTGGGTAAGATCTTTGGGATTGGAAGCCTTGACTTGGCATTCCAAGTGCGATACTAGGTAGAATGTTTAACGTAACTAAACCCTACCTAGCACTTTGAGGTGTTCATCATAGTAACTATTTATGCTTTTATAAATCCCATGTGGGTTATGCCATTACAAGCGATTTACCTAAATCGATCTAATTGTCTTGCGACAGGAGGTGATCTTTTCTTAGAGACGCTAATATTTTTCCTAAAAGTTGTAAATAATTGCAAGATATAACATTCCATGCAAATATGCGATTCATAGACTTTTTCCCTCTATGCAACTATAAAATGTACAATGACCATTTCTTTTCCTTGCCTAAACTATAATGATTGACAATTTAGGGCTAATTCGTATAAACCCTACATTGATTTACATCAAGAACTATGCCCATAAACCCTTTGTCTAATGCATTGAATTCGGGCTTTAATATGACAATTTCATCCATTCCCAAATCCAACTTCGATAAAAGAAGTCCATGCATGAGCGAATGCCATGGGACCATTATTGATTTAATTCGTCCTTCAGCACTTAGCCCAACCTAGGATGTAATTTTCACCGCATGCAATTTGCAAGGTGCATATATTCCTTTCATACAATGCAATTACTTGGACAACATCTAATGGACATCAACGATTATCTCATACGAATCACAGCTAGGAAATTAATACCTAAGTGTATTATGCGTTGTTCTCTTCTGCGAGGCAATCTAGGATGCACTTATACAAATCCATCTTTTTAACCTATGCAATATGCGTTCAGGATTGCAATTTGGAAGTGCAAGCATTTTCAAATGCACATCATGCAACTAAATCTTGTAAATCGGCGAGCAATTAAAATTTCCAAATGTAATTAAACTTGCCTACAAGAATTGGACATGCTTAGTGCATTCTTTTCATGCGGAATCAACTTTTAAGAACCTGGGCATTGAGGTTCAAGGTGTTGTCCACACGCGAACTCGGAGTGGAAGCTCCCGTATGTGCGCCTCACGTATTTTGTTTGGGGGCCATTTGACACAGTAATTTCATTCTAGCAATTCTCCTTTGGGTTACTTTGCGTGTCGAATCTACTTCTGTTCGATATCTCCTCCTTCCGCGCAGGACACAGGCCTTAGGGACTAGGTTTTAAAATTTTTGGGGAAACACGGAACCAGGCCTATGGAAGCCATTAGTGGAAGCTTCCAAAGAAGCTTCTAAGCTTCTGAATAGTCTGACAGAAGTCATGGGAAAAAAAACGTGATGAGGGAGAGGATGAAGAGGATGACGACGAAGGAGATGAGGATGATGATTATAATGATGATGGCGATGGTGATGACGCAAGTGGCAGCAGCATGGCAGCTCTCCACAGCAGCAGGGCGGCGATGGCGGGCAACACGACATCACACCTCTCTCTCTTCTCTCCCTCAAGCCTAAGGGGGGTTCTTATAGGAGGAAGGGGGAGGGATAGCCATACACATGGCTAATTGCATGCTTCCTCCTCCCCCCATGCTCTCCTACTCTTCTCACACTCCCTCTCCCTGCCATGCATCAGCTGGAGGGAGGGGGTTAATAATAAAAAAATTTGCCTCAATTTTAACCATTATCCCCTTTTTCCCCTTTGAAGAGATGTTCCCATGCGGCCTACGGGTTTTTAGCCTTGGCCTCTTTTGCATAACACGGCTGGAGTTGATTAACGCGCGCGCGAGGTAAGCACTTAACCACCAACATTTACCGATGCAAAAGATTATTTTAGTTTACTTTTTTGTCCAGATTACGGGTCTTTAATATTTCTGGTGAAAATATTACAGATGTGCACTCGTTATGACAGGATATAGAAGACTTGCTTGCTATTTTGTATCAATTTTGTGAAAATGGTATAGACTAGTGGAAACCCCATCATTGAAAAGCTAGACAAGGACAACTAACCATCGTAAAAGTTCCATGTGACAAAATTTCTTATTGGGAAAGGTATTTATGAGTTTGTTTCAAGTGAAGAAATGGAGCCATAATTGAGTAATTCTACAACTATAAGATAAATTAAATGTGTGTAAAGAATAGAATGCAAAGGATAAAAAGGTGATGTATTGGCTATCTACAATCATTGACAAGGCATATAAAAATGTTAGAAACTTCACATACATCTTGGATAAAATTTGAGAATAAAGTTTTCAATAAATACAAAAAGCATGAAAGATTCAACTCAAGCAAGAGTTGAATACTTTAAAGAAAGGAAAGATGGCTATAAATGAGTATATTTTAAAAGTGAGAAGCATTATAGGTGCCTTAGAAACTATTGATGCAATGCCCAATGATAATGATTTGCTTTCATCTACTTTGGGTGGCCTTAATAATGAGAAGGCTTCAAAATCATTTGTCACTTCTATGTATATATGGAAATCGTTTCTAGTTTTTGATGAGTTGGTTTCTCTCATGATAATCAAAGAGATCAATATATGCAAGTTGAATAATCTAAAAGAAGTGGTGAATAGGTCCAAGCATTTTACTCAAGTTCAAAAAGGGGACGTAGTAGATCCTATTAAAGAGGCCGTAGTATGGGATGTGCTGGTGATAACTAGCAAAACAAGTTAAATCAGCAGTTCCGTGAAATGCAGATTTCAAGAGGCCTTAAAAAATTTAGAGGCAAGGGAAGCTCTAGAGGAAGAGTGGATGTCAAAACAAAGATTTTACCAATTTTGGTATTGTTTGTTATTATTGTGGAAAAATAGGTCATATTACGATTAATTGTTATAAAATGAAGACAAAAACGAGCATATGTTTGTTATGCAACATATGATGAATGCTATTATAGGAAAGGGGACACATGATGATGTATGGTATTGGATCTCCAAGAGGAACACCAAGGAAAAGGGAATTCTACTGCAAGAAAATCTTAACCACTACCTCTGTAGTTCCTCCATCCCAATGGTTCCTAGAGTAATGACTATGGGGTACAATCCTCCATACTTCATCCTCTGTGTACTATATAGGCACAGTAGATCGCATTGTCTTCTTACCATCCTAGAGTAATGACTATGCTGTACAATCCTCAATACTTCAACCTTTGTGTACTATATAGACACTATAGATCCCTCACTATCTTCTTACATCATGTAACATTATCAACAATCCATCATCAGAGTCACTCTTTGCATCCAACTCCTCAATCTAAATACCCTGCATTAATGGACTCCTCTTCACTTTGAATCATGGCCTCGATTGGCTCACCCACAAATCACCTCTTTCTCTTTATGATATCAATGATTTCTTCATGAGACTCCTACTTTGCAATCCCAAGGACCTCATCTAGAGTAAACTCAGTCTTGTTGTTTAGAATCCTTTCTTCTAACACTTTCTTCAAATCTATTACTGACCCTATATCTGAGAGTAGTTTATATCATGGCTATTTCTTTGGCTTTAGATCCTACTTTTGACCTTTCTTTTGCAAATTTTTAATAGTTTGGACCTAAGAAGAGGTGCAAATCGCTCACCCCCTCTAGTTACTCTCTTCAAAGTGCTAGGGTTACCATCATCTCTCTTTGAAATTTTCTCTTTAACAATCATCTCTGTATTTTGAGTTTCGGTCAAATAATTAGAAATGGAGTAGGTATCTACATAAGAATCCCATCCGATCTGTAATCTAATAGTATGCATTGGACAAATTTTTTTCAAGCACTTTGCCCTTGTTTGTAGTCTATGAGGCATAGGTCCAAAGCTGTCTGCTTGCCTTCGAGATTCTTCTCAATTTGCCATAGCTTCCTACATAGAATGAAGTCATAGATGAGCTTCTAAAGAATATGAGAGATCTACATATAAAGTTGGCTAAATTGGAAGATCCTTGGAGAGCTTCTCCTTCACCGACTCTACCTAGGAGTGAATTTGTTCACATATGTATATCATGCAACAATGTTGAGCATGACTGCAATGACTGTGAAGCTACTGAGATGCTATGATGAAATATCTTATATTTTTATGAAGAAGATTTTAGAGAATATGTCTGTACAGTTAGTCTATTCGGCCATAGATGTTGCAGCTTATGGATTGCAAAAGCTCATGGTGCAATCAACTATTCTCTTCTTCTTTGTCTCTTAACTATCTTGGATAAAGTTGTCTATAAATTAGCTCAATCAATCTTTAATCCTTGCTCTACATCAGCATCTTCAAGAAGGTTCTCCAATTCTATTTGAAGCGGTGGATTTGCAACTTGCAAGAAATGAGAACCTTCTCTATTTTCAAAGTCTATTGCTTTCCAATGCTTAACTGCTCATACCATCTTTCAAACTCTCTTTATAATTCTGTAGTTGTAGGCTCCTTTGTAGGCTTTTAAATCCACTCCAGAAGATTTCTTTTAGTCACCTAGTTAGAATCTTGAAGATAATATTCTTCTTTCAAAGTGCTTTTGAACATATTCGATGTCTAGCAATTATTTGCATAGATTGCATTTACTTGGATAATCAGCTCTTGGGCCACAACCATGTAAAAATGCATCCATATGTCATTTGTCGAAACTTCGGTCATCTCAAGATTAGATGCATAAACATGAAGGAACCTAGTAATATTTTTTCCATCAAATTTCTAAAGTACTCAAACCTTTTCCAAAGCAATAGTCATCATCTCTTCCTCTTTGAAGATCTCATAAGTCCTCATGGAGTTCATGAAGTCTCTGAGTCTCACATGTAGGAACCTAGCTAGAGCCTTTGAGCCAATGTTAGGCCCATTTTTGGTCTCGAAGGGTAGCTTCTTAGTCTTGCCTTTTTGAAAGTCCCATATGGATGAGATAGGCATACAATGCACTCGAGTTTGTTTTTTCTTCCTCTTCTTCTTTTATTCAATCTCTATAACAAGTCATTACCTATTGACCAATATATCCATCATGGGTGTTGCTTTTGCTAGCATGGCCATTTGACTCAAATCTTCGATAATAATTCCCTGAATAGCAATACTTCTTGATTCTTCTAAACACCTCTACATATAATTATTAAGATCAACTTTTTTCCCAACTATGCACCAAAATGAAGGTGCTTACCACTTATTATATTTGATATGTTACACCTATCTATAGCTAGCATAGTTATAGTGCTAGTCAATTAGTATAGTAAATTATGCATTGTTTGACTTATGGACCACTTTCCTGTATATTGTATCTTATCTATGTTTTGCCTACATTACATTGTGTGTGGAAGATAAAAGAAACACAACAAGAAAACATTTTGTTCTCCATCTCTCTTCTTGTGTTCTTGAGTGAGCTTCCTCTTCTATGGTGGTGTGTGTTCGATGCAGTAGGTCAAGCAAGGCTCCCACCACATGATTCGTGGCATGTTGTGGTTGTGTATAGGAAACAACACCATGGCTTCAAGAGGAGAAAAGACTAATTTCATGGAGAGCATGCTTGTGGTTTCATGCAAAAATAGCTCTTTTCTTTCTCAAACAGACAAGTTCCATATAGCCTATGGTTCAAGGTAGGGACATGCTTGCATATAGCCTTACTCTTATTTGAGTAAGTTTATGGATCCATGTTTGAGATCCAAACTTTAAAAGTTGAAATGGATGGTACAAATGTGCCTTCAATGTGGTATCAAGTGCTACAATGTGGATTCTCTTTGTGAAATACTCTAGATTCACTTTTCCTTGATGAATAGAAGCACTACATATATTAAGATATGAACTTCTCATAGGTGAACGAGTATGGATAGTTGGAGCATGCCTGATTAGAGAAGAAAGCTCTTCTATATAAGATTCACAATGTTCACATCATGAGTCATGCTTATACCTTCTAAAGGTTCTTGATAGAGTATGTGATGAGATTCAATTGTAGTTCAGATAGCTTGATGACATTTTTTTTCTATACCAAAAACTAGTACACAAGAAAAGTGTGCACATCATGGTCTACAATTTTAACTTGAACCTCTTGGTTGGAAAGTACTAGTGAATATGTTAAGTCACCTTTCTTGATGCACTTTGCATCCAAAAGTGAATGATCTTAAAAGTGTCATTAGAGAATGACGTGCAACATTACCTCGAACCTTTTTTCCTTATGTGCTCATTTTTAGTCCACAATAAGAATTCCATCAATATTTTTAATATTTGATTGAAACACATGAGATACTCCATCATAAAATTTTAGAAAGTGGAAGCATGACTCATGTGGCGAACATTGTGAATCTTACATAGAGGAGCTTTCCTCTCTAATTAGGTATGTTTCAACTACCCATACTCTTTCATCCAATGAGAAGTACATGCTTTCATACATCCAATGCTTCTATTTCTCAAGAAAAGTGAATTCAAACTATTTTTCAAAGAGTTCTCACATTGTAGCACATCATACCAAATCATAATGCGAAATTGTACCATACCTTTCTACTTCTAAAGGATCTCTCCATCTCAAATGTGGATCCATAAACTTATTCCGACAAGACTAAGGCTACATGCAAGAATATCCCTACCTTGAGCCATAGGCTACATGAAACTCTTCTCTTTGAGAAAAAAAAGATCTATTTTTACATGGAACCACAAGCATGGTTGCCATGAAACTAGTCTTGTCTCATCTTGAATCCCTAGTGTTGTTTCCCATACACGGCCACCACACCCAATCAAAAATGGTTTCAAATCTAGGTGGTTTGTCTTGGCATAATAATGTGTGCTTTTCCTACAAGATCTACAAACATTCTAGACTACCACAATGAGATTTAATGGCTCCCATATTAGCTACTTGATCCTCTTCAAGGCTCACAATTATAAAGCATCATATTGGGTGTAGAATCACCAATATATGGAAAAGCCCCAAGTCAAGTCCATAACTAATTAAGATTGACAAGGTGATGAACACATGGACCTTGGTAGGCTACATCTAATTAGCCAATGACTATCCATGTTGTAGAAAAATTGATTTAACTTCTGCCCCTTCTTAATATCTATCATGTGTTAGCATATATGTTCAATGACAGTCTCAAAAAAAAAAGGTTCAAGGTAAAATTGTAAACTGTGATGTGAATATGCTAAGTCATGTACTTGCATGGACATTACTCTGTAGGTGAATAATTTTAGAGGTCTCATAAGGGATTGATGTGCAACTTTACTTTGAATATTTCATTTTGTTCTACTTTTGGTCAAAAACAAGAATGTCATTGAGCTCTTTGACCTTTCAAATCCTCCATCAAGCACCTTTAGAAGGTCTAAGCATGACTCATGTTGAACATCGAGACTCTTTCATAGAGGAGCTTTCTTTTCTAATCAATATGTTTCAACTATCGATGATCTTTCACCCTAAGATAACTACATATTTTGATACATCTGGTGCCTCTATTCCTTAAGGAAAAGTGAATCCAAATTATTTCACAAAGAGAACTCATATTGTAACATGTCATACTGTTGAATGCTGAAATGACTAGATTTTTTGGTTGATTTTTGTTGTTTTTAAAGCTTGAATGGCTATTTTTTATGGATTTTAAGTGATGTTTAGTTGTTTTAGAAGTGTTTGAAATTTTTTTTGGATGATATTGATTATGTTTTGGAAGCTCATGATGATTCTTAGTAAAAATATGAGGCTCTGTGATGTTATGATAGGTTCTATTGAGGTTCTGATTGGTTCTAATACATTTTGTTTAGCTTCTATTTTGTTCTGATTTTCTTCTAAATTGATGGGACCAAAAATGGGCTGGCACTGGCTATGGCACTAGTCGGACCTCATGCACATAACAAACACCTCCACCACCACATGGCCTTGCGGGCCAGGAGCATCTGTAATAAATAAATGCACACTAAATACATCTAATATTGCGTTTGTAGTTGGATAAGAGTCCAACAACACCTTCCCCAAAACGCCTCAAAGAGGGTATCCCACACATATTGGCAATAAGTGCCACGTATCATAGACATAGGAGGCACCCCATCGGTTGATTTTCTGGCCCCACTACAACTCTCTTACATCTTGGGAATTGGCCCCTCGATGCGCTACTTTTACATATGAACACATTTGCACAAGACTCCTCTCTTTTTCCAGCGAGATCTAGGAGATACCATGTTCCCTCACCAATGATTTCCCCAAAGAAACGAATGACTAACCTACGGTAAGGGGAATCTCATCCTCTCAATCATGGGTCAACTATAATTCAAACAACTGCTATGCATTTCAGGACTACCACATGTATGAACAATGCAATAGTGAATGTCTCATTGTGCACAAACAAGTTTGTTTCAAAATCAGCCTATGTGCTAGTACGCAAATAGTCTTTCCATGAATTCAAACTAATAGGTATATGCTTCGTTTCAAGGATCTAGCACCAAGGCAAACCTTGTGCTACTAGATCCCTTATTTTCAAATAGGCCATTTCCTAAATGCTATGCATAGGAAAAAAACAATCAGAATCTGTATGCTTTCAGCCCTCAAACTGTTGCACAAAATCCTCCTCCCCCTCACCGTTTAAGTTTTGCTTTGTGGCAAAGGTGTATAGAGGTTATTTTGTCATAGTTTAATGTATAAAAAGTAATAAATCACACATTGTGATAAAAAGATAGAGCAAACTGAGGCCAAACCTCATGCTTTGCCACTATCATACATCCACAATCACTTATTATATTTTTTCGTATTTTTCAAATGCATATTTATATTTTTCTCTTATTTTCTTCCATTTTTCTCTATTTTTCTAATAAAAATAATGATATATTTTTAGAGATGTGGCTCTTAATTCTTAAAAAAATATGGCATTTTATCCCATGTGTATTGGTTTATCATTCGAAAACACCAAAAACCTCGATTTCTCAAAAAACTAGGTTTTACGGGTTTCTAAAAATTATTTCAAGCAATTTGACTTTATGTTTTCTGATTTTTTCATGATGCAAGCATACAACAAATAGTAAATAGCATGTCTACCAATTTTCACTCCATAAGAACAACATTGGCTCAATCAAATATAAAAAACAAGCAATTTTCCTTTGTAAAATAGAATTAGTGGTTTTTTCCTTCTTTGCGGGTTTTAAAATCTGATGCGGGACTGCACATCAGCCCTTATTCAAGACTTAGCCCACCTCTGAATAGCCAACTCTAGCCCTCCATCGATCCAGGAGTGATCTGGTACCATGTCGGACAAGCATCCTTCAACAGGTTCTTTTCTTGATTCTTCCCACATGAATTGCCTCTTGAAAGAGAGAGAGGGAGGAGAGAGAAAGACTAATTTTTATTCTCCATCTTCAAGCAGCCATTTCAGAGGCCGAAGGCAGTGATAGGAAGCATAGACAAGATGTAGATCGGGGATGCATCTAGTTGGGGAGGTGTTTGCAACCACCATAGCCCCTCCATCCCTCAAAAATCGGCACCATGTTGTAGACGTCGCCTTCGTCCTCCATGTGCCTGAAAAAAACACCCCCCCCCCCCCCCCACAAAATCAAATTTAGGGGGTGCCCAAGTCCCCAAAGGGTGGCACCCCTTCAACTCTCAAGTGGTTGGCCAGTTTCTGGCACTCCTCTCGCGTCCCACGTCCAAATTGACCTTCGAAAATTCTTGGGTGTCCATCTCAAAGTCCTCCATTGCCAAGTATCTCGAGAAGTCCCATTTGACATGCCAAAAAATTATGAGAATTTTCCAACCGCCGTCTGGTGGGTTCTTGAAAGCACGTTTGGGGCATTGCTGCTTAAAATCAAACTGATTGTAGCTGCCGCCTTCGACGAAGTCTATTTTTTCCCTAAAATTCAAAATTTTTGGCTATTTTTAAGCACTCCTTGTTGTCAAAAATCACTTGTCATTGGCGACCATGGGATAGGGCGACTGAGCTCTTTCGAATCCCACGAATAGATCTGCACAAAAACAATCATAAAGAGCATCAAGCTAATATAAAATAGATACACATCACATCTCTCACCCTACCTCTTGACAAAACCAAGGCATGAAATCCACGGGGAGTAGGCCTAGCATAATCTGATGAAAAGCTTAAAGCTAGTCACTAACCAACTTATCCAACACAGCCAAGCTAAAAAGAACTATCAAAGAGTCATCCTAAGTGGTGGTCTGAACTATCTACCTAACTAAGGATAACTCAACTAGGAGCTCCTACTAGGCGAGGACTCCTATAGCCTGATCAATAAATATTATCTTTTAGCACTTTGGTCCTTTAACCTCTTGTTTTCCATACTCGGGCATGTAAAAAGGAGGGAGCTGAGCGTAGTGACTCAAGGAGAACAAGGCATCGGTCTTAGGTCCTGTCTTGGTATCCAAGAACCTACCAAGCCCTCGCAAGGTGACACTTAATCCTTTTCTAATGCTTACTTTTATTTTCGCTCCAACCTTCTTCTATTCTTTACTTTTGAGCTAGTTTCCACCCCTAGGAAGACAAGGCATCGACTCCGACTCATCCCCAGGGTAGGTTTCGCAAGGTGATAAAAAACTACTCAAGGATTTTTCTTTCTTTTCTTTTCCATTTTTTATAGGGGTCAGAACCCCTTTTTACACATCTTCGTATATTCATAGATTTTCTCTCAGATATTTAGGGTTTTACTTCTTTATATAATCATTTTAGTAGGCTTCTCTAACTACCTCACACTAACAGGACCTCCTAGAGCAGCTGCCTAGTAGGTCAACAAAACATGGTCACTAGAACTTCCTTCAAAAATAGGTCTTTCAGTGCCTGACAATGCCTTTGTAGGAGGCAATGACTACTCAGACCTCCCGCAGACATACATAACCTAAACCTGGGACTTCTTGCCTTGATTGCTAGTCCCCAACAAAAAAAAAGAGAGTACCTCCTTTACACATGTATCGTTATTTGCTTAAGGGTAAAAAACTCCGAAAAGGAACGAAACCACCTAGAATGGCCACAAGAAGCTCCTCCACAGCAAAGGCTCCGTCCAGCGATTTCATCAACCTGTACGATGCAATCACTAAAACAACAAATCATTAACTATACCTGCACCAAACAGACATAGGGCCCTCTTGGCCTAAAGAACTAGTACATTTGTACTGCAAACTAACTGGCCCTCTAGGCCTTAAGAAATCAAACAAACCAGGTCATATAGATCCCTCCTTGGAAGAAGGAAGATATACGAAAATACGCTCTATTCCAAGGGGAAAAAGAGGGCTCTCAGCCCTAAACTAAATGCATCAAGTTGTGACCCATACCTCCTGCATATATAGCAAGAGGCGAACACATAACATGTCGTCTGACCAATCTATGGGTCCAGGATAATAGTGGTAGATGGGTCTCGTCTACTTTTCACATTACCCATATCAACCATCACTTGCCATATAACGCGTGGTCAGATAATATTCCCCACAAACGACTGGGTCCTGTCTCATTATCAAGAGCAACATTCGGACTAGGATCATAGTTAAAGAAGAGGTCCTCTTCATAAGCAAAATTGGCTAGTGAATCTACAAACTGATTCCAAGAATTAGGAATCAGTTGAAGAGATATGCTCTCCAATTCATCAAGTAGGGTTACAGCAGTTCGATGATACATACGAAGGATAGGATTCCGGACTGTATATGTCTCATTGAGTTGATTTAAGATCAGCTAGGAATCCCCTTTTACTAACAACTACTGAATACCACCTTTCTTGGCAATACTCAGCCCCATAATCAAGGCTTTATACTCTGCCATGTTGTTAGTGAATCGTACCCTGAGATAAGCAGCTAATTTCATTGTAACTCTACGTCGGGGATCTTGGATAACTACTCCAACACTCCATTATTAGGGCCCGACGCCCCATCAAAATATAATGTGTACATCCATAATGGGTTTACACATCTAGCCATCCAAACCTCCCCTATTCGTAATTATGATAGTCAAGATTCAACATATTGAGAGGATGAATTGACGGCTCCATCCCACCTTCATCATTAAAGACTACATGGACGCTCATCAAAATCTGCAAACAGTGATGACATAAGATCTTATTCTCCCAAACGAATGTCCCGTTGTCTTGCTCAGTCACTTTATAGCCTTTACTCCACCAAATGAGCTTTCCCTGATGATATCACTGCTCTAAGTATGGGTGCTCCAAATAAGGGATCAATCGACCCATCAACCTCTATCGTTGTTTCCTTGCATATGTCTTGATCAATCGCACATAGACCTACAAGGCACTTATGTCATTAGCACAGTCAGCAATAGTAAGGTTTAATCTTATTCAGATTAACCTTATTCTTAAACTCCACACCCTCAAGATCTACCAATAATGCTGTGGATTTATTCTTCCCAATCCTAACAATCCTATAAGGACCATCCCATTTGGGCTCCAACTTTCCTGGAAATAATTCTCTACGCTGTCGAAGGGGTTTTTGTCAAAAGGTCGAATCCACCGGGGATCAGAAGTAGAAGGAAGTAGAGATAGGAGATGGAAGAGAAGACAGAGAATACCCAAGTGGTAAACGCTACAAAGACAAATCACAATGAATTGAATCAATATGTATTGAAAGAACCTGGAATCTTCGCACTACTCAAAAGCAATCTCCAAGCATTAGATCTCCTAGAGCTTCTTCATAGAACAAAACGTGCATAAAAATTACAGCTTCTTCTCTGATGCCCAAAAGAACCCAAGTCTGATGGCTCTGTTGGCTTTGAAAGGGGGGTAAATCTTCAGGACACCTGGTCACGGATCTCCCAAATCACTCCTTCTTCTTCTTTCAGTTCAATCTGCAATTTTCAGCTTGTTTTCAGCGATCGCGATGCGTGTGATTTCGTCCATCTATCCCTCTTGTGAAAATCCCCTAATTGGCTAAAAAAGCAACTAGCTTTTTGCATGCCATCCTAATCTAGAAGCTTTTTTCTAAATTTTTTGGAGTTTTACAATAAATAATATAAAAAATAGGCTAAAATTATCCAAAAATCTAGTATTTTTGGATAATAACTCTCTAGATCAATAAAGAAGTCGCATGATGATGCATTCCATACTTTTTCACACTGTGTCCTCATAGCATCACCACATCCACCCCCTCTGAACCTGCACATCCTTCGGTATGTGCCAAAATCCTAGCTGTCATTGGATTCTGAGTCCTCTTCATCCTCTAGAACCATATCCTTTACTTCTTCATCTTCCATATCTTCCTGGCTAGCTCCTGTATCAGGACCACTATTTTCTTCCAATTCTGGCAACTCATAGGTAGTAGATTCCCACCTTTTGAATAATTTGATTCTTTTCCCTGCTATGGGAAGTTTGATGACTGTCCCATCCAACTCATTTAATGCATAAGTACCATTATCAAACACCTTCTTACCACATAGGGTCCAAACCATCTTTTGGAAACTTTACGCATGGCACTATGCTGGTTATCTAAACTGCTATCATAAACCAATACCCAATCCCCATCTTGTATGGTTCTTGGTCTCAATCTATGTCTTTTGTCAAACCGTTTCTTGTTTTGTATCCTTGTTGCCCTTAACTTTGCAATTGCTGCCTCTATGTCTTTTGACTTTCTTTCCAACTGTCTAATGCGTAAGGTCAACAACCCCTCTCGATTCAACTTCTCCTCTCAAGGTAACACACTCCATGTGACTGTCATCTCTTCTATCAACATGATAGGTTTTTGACCATACATTAATTCTACACACATATATCTTGTAACAGCACTATGAGTTGTTATGTCGGCCCACAAAGCATAAGGGAGAAATTGTGGCCACTCTTTTACCTTCTCTCCACATGCTTTTGCCAATGCCTTCACAATAGGTGGGTGACCTCTTTCACTTTTTCCATTTCCTTCAGGATTATAGGCTGAAGTTAAACCAATATTTATCCCCAACTGTGCAAAGAAATCATGAGCTCCATTTGCATCCAATTCACCCCTATCTGATGTAATTTTTCCTAGACAGCCATACCGACAGAAGATCTCTTCTAAGAGAAAAGTACACACATCATTTTTTGTCTTCGTACGTAAAGCTTTCCCTTCCAGTTAATTAGTCAAGTCTTCACAAGCAAGCACAAGATACCTCATTTGCCAAAGACCTGTAGGCATTGTGACCAAATCCACCACCCACTTAAAATGAAGAGACAATGGATATGTGGGTTGCAATCCATCCCGATGTTTCACAGATGAATACATTTGACATGTCGTACATGTTTCCACAAAGTGAGCAACATCCTTATACATACCCTGCCACCAATATCTTTCTTTGATATTTATAAAAGTACCCCAAACACCTCTATGACCAGCCCACAAGCTTTCATGAAATTATTGCATTACTTTTACTTGTGAAGCTTTGTCACCCAAAACTCGCAATGGCATACCCTGTTTATTTTTAGCATGTTTCCATAAGTATCCACCTTTAAAAAAAAACCCATATGCTTTCCTCTTGATTTTCTTAAACTCCTCATCTGACCATTCATCTCTCTTTGTTAATGTACTGAGGTATTGACCAATTCTTAGCCACTCTCATGTATATTTGTCTTCCAGAAACACTTCTACACAAGATACAAAACATCTAAAGTGTCTTCTGTTTGTTGTCCAAGCTTTTGTTAATGGTGTAGCAACACCTTGCATTGCTAAATTCACTCTTGCAACATCATTTTCAGCCATAAGAAAGTCATCTTCTTCCTCCTCATCCATCATCCCATCTTCATTCTCATAACGTGCTCAAGATAACATGTCTGCCACTAGGTTATCTCTTCCTGCAATATGCTAAAATTCAAGGTTCAAAGATTTGATGTTTGCAATCCACCAGAGCATAGCAATGTCTGGAGTAGCACAACTAGTAATCATACCCAATACCGGCAAACAATCGGTCTCAATGTCTACATGAGCACCCATAAAATACTCCTTATCACATTTAAGGATTGTCACAATTCCCCATAATTCTCTTTTAACATGTGGATATCTTCTCTGTCGTTTAGTCAATACTTTAGCACCAAAGTGAATTGCATATCTTTGTCCTTCCTCATCATCTTTCCCAATTGCCCATCCAATCCCGATTGGGCTTGTATCAACAGTAATAATGATAGGCTTTCCATGTGAATAGTCAGTCTTTCTCAATGTAGGAGCAGATTTTAAGAGTTGCTTCAAAATTTTCATTGCTTTCTGATGCTTCTTTTCCCACTGAAATTTTTTACCTTTCATTAGAAGCTGATAAAGAGTATCGGCTACATGTGCAAAGTGAGGAATCCATATCAAATAAAACACACATGCACCCAAGAATCTACGCACATCTGATACATTCATGCATACATCTTGCATTCTATCAATCCCATCTATTTTTGCTGGTGATGGCCTTCGCCCATAAGGCCCACACATATGCCCAAAAATCAAAACTTCTTCAACTCCAAAGATAGACTTTTGTCCAGAAAGAGTTAAATGCACCTCTTCTAGACATGTCAAAATCCTCTCACAATCCACAATATGGTCCGCAACAAACTTTCTACATCCATGAGCATCCATCTCTTCATTCTTTTCATCCATTGCACACCCTTTGATTGGAACATCATCCAAGAAGGGCATAGTCAATTGTGGTATAAAATCCCTAAGTACCCTATTCATAGCATTTGTCATGTGTGCCACTGTAGTTTGTTGCAGCCCGTGGGAGAGTACACATCCATACTAACCCCAAAGGAGTCTTCAAGGTTGTGATATCCTTTCTTTCAATTGGAAGTTGAAATTGATCATAACCCGAGTAAAGATCACCCAAAGAATAGATCTCTCTACCCGCAAAAGCCTCTGCAAATTCATCAACCATAGGACCTACACCCACATTTCTTATGGTCACTTTATTGACCGGTTGCATGTCTTGAATAAATCTCAAAGCCCCATTCTTTTTGGGCACAGTAAACCAACAATTTGAGTACGAGGCTGAAGAAGGATCCAAGATCTTCATGCGAATCTTTTCATTTAGCAAATCCATCAGCTTTGACAAGTAAGCTTTAGGCATTGGAATAGGCTTCAAGTTCCATGGTACATGTGGCACAGTAAATATGACCATAGGAGAGACAACATTTGGATCCACACAACCTATTTCACTTGGCTGAAATGCAAATGTCTTCCCATGTCTAGCCAACATCCGCATAAAACAATCTCTCTCAGTAGGCAAAAGAAACCCTTCTGCACCAACTTTCAATTCATGTAATGTTTCAGATGTAAACTGATGACCTATATCTTTAGGATCCCATAAGCTTGGCTGCCTTGACACTTTTTCATACATATTCTCACTCTCTGGTGGAAGTGGCAAAGCAATTGGTTTCACCTTTTTGTCATCTGTCTTATACTTTGTCTCCACAAGTGCTTCAGCCCATTGTAATACTTGCTGTTGAGCAAACAATGCTATAACATCATACATATCCAAAGAACATACTGATAACACTCTATTTTCAGCCTCATTTTCTGCATGTATAGTTGTTGAAATTTCAGCCATAGTGTCAATAATATTCAGCCCATAAAAGATGCCTGAAATGCCATCATTTTCAGCTAACAACCCCAATGCTCTCAGTTTCTTAGTAGCCCATTTCATAGATATGCATTCAGCCCTACACATAGCTTCCATAGGCTTAAACCAACATGAACTATTTGCTATAAACTGAGAATTACTAATAGTAAATACATGCTTCATTTCATCAAGAGGCGAGTACACCCACTGAACTGCACTACTGTAGCCCTGCATTACAATAGTGCTTAATGAAAATCCAAGTCTTTGAATTCCCTTGCATTTGGAACCAAAGGAGACTCTCAAAGCGTATCCCGATTTCTAGGATGATTAACACAAACAGTAAGAAATTGGATTTCTTTTCTCCCATCCTTGCTTTTGACTCTTGCATAAGTGGAACCATCATCAAGCACCTTTGTTTCCATATGCACACCTGTAATATAGGCATGTCCCAAAATCATAGCATATGAGGAATTATCTTGCATAAAGAAGTGTTGCTCTTCCTGTACATCACCAATCGCCACTTTTACATTAGGACATGTAGCATAGAGCTCCCCTAATGAATTATTTGTAGCCCTCATTCTCCAACCATGATTAGTGTCTATAGGCCATGCACCATTTTTATACAATCCATGCTCAGTGACATTTATCTTAGATCCATGGTCAAGTAAAGCAACTCAAGGAGTTTCATGCTCCCCTATTTTCACTACCGTTTCAGTGGTAGCTCTAGCCTAATGATTTCTTGTGTAGTAGAGACTTCGAGGAATAAATCCTAGAGTCTCTTCTCCATATTGTTGCATTTGCCTTACTCCACCATGCATATTGCTACAAGTCAATCCATTTTCAGCCACTTTCTTCTCTTTTCCACATGCTGTCCATTGATTGGTAGCATCCTGCATAGACAATCCTGTACTTACTTCATGCTCATATTCAGCCCAAATACCCAACAAACCAGTTTCCTCTTCAAATTGCAACAATGCACTAGTGGTATCACCAAGAAACTGGCGCTTCCTTTTAATTATGTCAATGATCTCATTATGAAACTCTTGCTTGGCAATGCCAAGCATCTCTCCCAAGGTAAATTCCACCCGACTGTTTAAGATCCGTTCTTCAAGAACCTTCTTAAGATCTGTAGCTATCTCAATTTCAGATTGCAACTTATATCCTGGCTGCTTGCCCTTGTTTTTTCCCTCTTGTTTGTTATTCTGTTTTTGCTCCTGACTGACCTCTTCCATAACATGGTCAGGAGATGGCTGATTTGCAGCTTTAGGCTGATCCACACTTCTTCTTGTCATTGTTTTAGATGTCCCTGCAATATCTTCATCTCTTTTTCATTTTTCTTCCACAAGTACGTCGGGTTCACCAATGTCGGAGGGGTTTTTGTCGAAAGGTCGAATCTACCGGGGATCAAAAGTAGAAGGAAGTAGAGATAGGAGATGGAAGAGAAGATAGAGAATACCCAAGTGGTAAACACTACAAAGGCAAATCACAATGAATTGAATCAATATGTATTGAAAGAACTTGGAATCTTCGCACTACTTAGAAGCAATCTCCAGGCATTAAATCTCCTGGAGCTTCTTCGTAGAACAAAATGTGCATAAAAATTATAGCTTCTTCTCTACTGACCGGAACCCAAATCTGATGGCTTTGTTGGCTCCGAAAGGGGGGTAAAACTCTAGGACACCTGGTCACGGATCTCCCAGATCACTCCTTCTTCTTCTTTTAATTCAATCTGTAGCTTTTAGCCTGTTTTGTTTACAATGATCGCGACATGCACGATTTCATCCATCTATTCCTCTTGTGAAAATCCCCTAATTGGCTGAAAAAGCAACTAGCTTTTTCCATGCCATCCTAATCTAGAAGCCTTTTTCTAACTTTTTTGGATTTTTACAATAAATAATATAAAAAATAGGATAAAATTATTCCAAAATCTAGTATTGATAAATCATGCAACTCACACTAGTACTAATGGCTCAGATCACATTGACTCTCTAGATCAATAAAGAAGTCGGATGATGATGCATTCCATACTTTTTCTCATTGTGTCCTCATAACATCACGACAACGCACATCATAGTATAGCACTAGTAGCTGTCATTTCTTTAAAGTGTATTTCTTTTCTTTAAGTCCATGGAGTTGCTTCATTCGACGCTTGGTCACCTCCTGATGTAGGAAGCTTTGCAATTTAATCTCATCTAGGTGTGCCAGAGTCATAAAGCACTCTAAGAGGGCATCCCCGTCACCCAAATAATGATTGATCATGAATCTTATTGTCAAAAACTTGATCTCTAGAGGTAGGACGCACTCCTCTCCATATAGTAACTATGGGGTGTGACCAGTAGCTCATTTGAACGTCGTATTGTATGCCCATATTGCCACGTACAACTTTTTGTCCCAATCACATTTCTTTTCCGATACTGCCTTAGACAGAATGCCCACAAGCTGCTTGTTGGTACTCTTGACATGCCCAATATTGGCTTGTGGATTATAGGGCGTTTTTTCATTGTGCTTGATGTGCCAAGCCTTAGTCAAGATTTTTATCACTTTGTTCAGAAAATGCGTCCCCCGATCCGATACTATTTCTCTTGGAGGACCAAATCGACATACTATTTTCTCTAATAGGAAACTGGCAGTTTCGTTTGCATCGTCTTTCCATGTTGCACATTCTTCCGACCACTTAGTAAAATAATCAGTCACTACAATAATATATCTTTTCTGTGCAGTGGACGACAGATTAATAGGGCCCACAAAGTTGATCCCCCACTTCTTGAACGGAAGGATCGCCATAATAGGAGTGAGTGATCACTTCCTATTCTCTTGGCTATCATGTCGTTGGCAGATGTCGCATCTTTTAACGTACTCGAATGCATCCTAGAAGATGGCCTGGAAGATGGCCGGCCACCAATATCCACCCTCAAGGCTTTTTGTGCAGTTAGCCACCCAACAAAATGACCTCCGCAAGCAGAGTCATGGCACTCTCCTAAGATTAAAGGGGCCTAATCAAGCCTTACATATCAGTGATAGATATCGTCTATCCCTTTCCGATACAACGTGCCTACGATTATTGTGAAATTTAAAGCCTATTGCTTGATCTTTCGCTTTTTTGACTTCCATAGACCAAATCCAATATCTCCCATCGACAAATAATGTGTTATCACTCTATACGAGGAGGGAATAGATGTAGTGTCAATCTTGAACAATGAGTCCCAGTCACTACCTTCAGCCACAGCTTCCTTTGGCACCCCAAAGTCCACAAGGTGCTCTATGATACCCTGCAACCTAGGTGGCTTGCTCTTAACCTCATAGTCAAACTCCTGCAAAGTGATTAACCACTTTGCCAAATGATCCGGCGGTTGTAGCTTATCCATCAGCAATTGTAGCCCTTCCGCCTTCATATAAAGGACAACCTTCTCATAAAGGATATGTCAAGATTGTGGGAGAGAAGGAAGGAGTCTCGCTTGAAGCTTTCTTGCTTGCACAATGGGGGAAGACACACAAGGGTGGAGGCTGAAAACAGTTTTTCCTCTTCTTAGTTGTGTAAGCCAAAAGAACTCAAGTACAAAGAAATAGAAGAACCCTCTATATGGGTCTCAAACCAAACTCAACTAACTAAGGTGGCATACTAACTGAGCCACGAACTAGAGTAGATAAGGATAGCTATCATGTAGCCATTATTCAGGGGCGGTGTACCAACCGCAGCTACAACTGACAAGTCAGTGACATAAATACACAACGGTCACCCTGGCGTATCACGAGTGGAGCTCGATATCTCAACACTCCCCCTCGAGCTCAATCCCAATTCCTGCACACCGAGCAGGTCTCTGAACTTGCGCAGCTTCTCTGCGCCCAATGCCTTCGTGAATATGTCAGCTACCTGATCCTCTGTGCTGACATAAACTAGATCAATAAGACCTAGTAAAACCCTCTCTCGCACATAGTGATAATGCACCTCAATGTGCTTTGTTCTAGCATGATAGACTGGGTTATTTGCCAAGTGTATACTACTCATGTTGTCACAATAAATGACAACTGGCCCATCTGTAGACTGATGCATATCATAAAGTAGCTTATGCAACCAAGCTACCTCACATGCAGCCATTGCTGCACCCCTGTACTCAGCCTCTGTGCTCGACAAGGCAACTGTAGGCTGTTTCTTGCTGCTCCAAGTGACTGAAGCACCCCCAAAAGAGAACACATATCCACTGGTAGATCGTCTATCAGAAATACTACCAGCCGAATCAGCATCAGTGTATCCATGCAGCTGTATCTGAATCCCAGTCTCATAAAATAGTCCATACTGCAATGTGGACTTCACATACCTGAGTATGCGTCTAGCCGCATCCAAATGTGGTTTCCTTGGAGCCTGCATAAACTGACTTACCAATCCAACAGCATAGCTCAAATCTGGCCTGGTAATAGTCATATAAATCAAACTTCCTACTATGCGTCTGTACATAGTAGGGTCTTCTAGAAGCTCACCTGCATCTGTGCTCAGTTTCACATTCTGCTCCAAAGGAACTGAAATAGGCTTACAGCCTGTCATCCCATATTTGGACAGCATGTCCAATCCATACTGCCTTTGCAAGAGCTGTATCCCACTTGGTGATCTAATCACCTCAATGCCCAAGAAATAACGCAGCTCTCCCAAATCCTTCATCTCAAACTTCTGCTTCAATAGCATTTTCACATGAAGGATATCTTCATCACTGTCACCTGTCATAATCAAATCATCAACATAAATGACAAGTAGCATAATACCTTTCTCTGTTTTTCTCACATAAAGTGAGAAATCTGCCTTGGAAATCTGAAAGCCAATAGTGACAAGATACTGTCATATCTTGTCAGACCATGCTCTAGGTGCTTGCTTCAAGCCATACAAGGCTTTCTTCAACCTGCAAACAAACTCAGGATGAACAGCATGCACATAACCTGGTGGCTGCTCCATATAGACCTCTTCTTGCAAATCACCATGCAAGAAGGCATTCTTTACATCCATCTGATGTAAAGACCATCCCTTTGATGCAGCCATAGCAATGACAGCTCTTACGGTTGCCATCCTTGCAACCGGACTGAATGTTTCTTCATAGTCAATACCATATGTTTGTGCATACCCCTTGACTACTAATCTTGCCTTGTATCTGTTCACAGAACCATCTGTATTGTGCTTCACCTTATAAACCCACTTACAGCCAATTGCATTTTTACCTTTAGGCAAAGGTACCAATTCCCATGTAGCATTTGCTTCCAAGGCATCCATTTCTTCATCCATGGCTTTCTCCCATTTTTCTTTTTCCATGGCTTCCTCAAAAGAAGTGGGTTCTGGTTCCTGTATCACTTTGACCATATATGCATAGTGAATGGCTGTAAATTCATCATACCTATCCACAGGATACCTAGCTCTCGTAGACCTGCGCAAAGTAGGTTCACTCCCAGGTGCTCTCAAAACATCCCTGGTCTTCCTTACTCCAGGTGTAACAATAGAAGGAATACCCAACTCATCATCAATGCTCTGTTCTGAGCCACTGGATTCACCATCCACATAAGAGTGACCTGCATTCACATCAACCATGGGCTGATCAACCTTCTCTTTTCCTTTTCGTGATACCTGCATACCATTATCTGCATTGCTTTGAGAAGATTCTCCTGATCTCAATCTGCTTGTCCATGGCAAAGAATGTGAACCACTACTAGAGGACGCTCCAGGTCCACTAATATTTTGTGACTGCTGCTGTGAATTCTGTGCAGCATTACCATTTTGTGCATCTACATCATCAATCACATTTACTGGTTTATACCAGCTACTCATCTCATCAAAAACAACATCTCTGCTCACTGTAAACTTATGAGTAGAAGGGTTATAGCATCTATACCCTTTTTGCTGCAGAGAGTAACCAATAAAGATGCACTTCTCAGCTTTTGGATCCAACTTGGATCTCAGCTCATCTGGCACATGTACATAGGCAATGCAACCAAAAATTTTCAAATGAGAAATATCTGGTTTCCTACCAGTATACCTCTCCTCTGGAGTCATTCCATGTATTGCTGTAGTGGGAGTCCTGTTCATTATGTAAACTGCTGTAGCAACTGCTTCAGCCCAATAAAAATCTGGCAAGTCTTTTTCATTGAGCATGGCACGAGATACCTCTCCAATATGCCTGTTTTTCCTTTCTGCAATTCCATTTTGTTGTGGGGTATAACTGCATGAATATTGCTGCTTTATGCCATGCTCCTGCAAGAACTTTGCAAACTCATTTGAGAGGTACTCTCCCCCTCCATCTGACCTTAGACATTTTATTTGCAGACCTGTTTCTTTTTCAGCCATAGCTTTAAGGGTTTTGAAATGCCCAAAAACTTCACTTTTCTTTTTCATAAAATACACCCAAACTTTTTTGCTATAGTCATCAATAAAAGTGACAAAATAATGACAGCCTCCAAGAGATGCAGCTTTAGTAGTCCACACATCAGTGTGGATTAATTCCAATGGCTTCTCACTCTCTTGAACATGTCTAGGAAATGGTTTCCTTGCCTGTTTTCCAAACTGACAGGCTTCACATACCTTATGCATTTCAGCAACCTTGAATTTTGGCAATCCTGCAACAATATTTTGGGCCTGCATTGATTTAAGTCGTTGTACATTAACATGACCAATGCGTTTATGCCAGATATCAATATCTGCAACTACACCGGTCCCATGTGCAAACATTGCTGCACTCAATTCAGACATTTCTGCATCCAACGTAAACATTCTGCCCTTCTTCTTTCCTTTTGCTATCAAGCGACCTTTATTTTTCATATCCTCAACAAAGCATCCATGAGGATTAAATCTGACCTGCAAGCCCTGCTCAACCATTTGACCGACAGAAACCAGATTCTTGGTGATATTCGGGACATGAAATACATCGGACAGGTATTTCTTTTTCCCATCCTGCATAGACAATGGAATTTTTTCAATCTGCACAATAGGATGTGCAGTATCATCACCAGTCTCCACAAATCCTGGTTTTTCCATTTTCCTTGCATCCTCCATCCATTCTGCATGACCTGTCATGTGGTTTGATGCACCTGAGTCAACATACCATACATCATTGCTTTCTTCTGCACTTGTCACAGAATTGTTCATGTGCTGCACCATGAACAAATGCTCATTTCTGTCATCACCCTGTCTGCTAGAAGATGCATAATTCCCTTGTTGCAGTTTTCCATTCATGATGTCATTATGCTTTTTATAGCAGTCTTTAGCCATATGACCCATTTTACCACAGTAGTAGCATTCAACATTACTGTTTGCATTTTGACCTCTTTGCCATCCACCACGACCTCTTTGGCTTCCTCCATAGGACTAGTTTTCTTGAGTTTGCTGCATATTCTGATTTCTACCACGGCCTCCAAATCGGCCTCCTCTACCTCTGCCTCTACCTCTTCCAGCATTTGAGTAGAATACAGCTTCTTTTGAAGTTCCTCCTGAAGAAGATGCACCACCATTTCTCTGTTCCTCAGAAATTAGAAGAGCAATCAACTCCTCAAAATCAGGAAATCTTTCACGAACTGAAATGGATGTCCGAAACTGTGCATAATCCTTTCCTAGACCATTCAAGGTCACAGAAACTAAATCATCATCTTCCACTGGTGACCCAATGGAAGCAAGTGCATCTGCAATCTTCTTCACCTTCATGTGGTAGTCGTTGATGCTCATATTTTCTCTTTGCACATTGTGCAACTCTTGCTTGAGCTGCATTTTCCTGGCTTGCGTATTTGTGCTATACATTTTTGACAAAGTATCCCATGCCTCCTTTGGCGTACTTGCATCCTAAATATGCACAATCATAGAGTCTGAAATGCTGATAGACAACCAATACATAACTTTCCTGGCTCTCTCATGCCATGCTTTAAATGCCTGCATTTGCTGTTGATTGGGAACATCAGGAAGAACTGGTTCTTCTTCATTTCCTGCAACAAATTCCCAATATCCTTTTCCCATAAGGAAATTCGTCATTCTAAACTTCCATGCTTGGAAGTTGTTCTTGTCAAGCTTTTCAGTGACAATCTGTGAAAGAGAATCAGATGCCATTACAGAAGACTGCAAAAAATTTTGTCACTGCAAAAACCACAGCTTCACCCTCACAAGGGAAAATCTGCAAAACTGGCGAAAGTGGTATTTGACCACACAGTCACTTCCTAGTGACGATTTTGCATCAACAGGCAACATGGATGATTCTGTAACTCCCAATGTCTCTGCACACAAGCATACGATGCAATCTCTGTGGTAACTTTTCACCGACCTGTAGAACAGTGGTCGCACAGCATAAAACAGGGCCTTTTCCTAAGTACGTGCAGAAAACTTCCGCCTTCAAAACAGGCCCCGAAATGGCCTCAAATCAAAAAAACAGGGTCGCCGAGAGCTAATGCTTTCTCCCGCAGCATATACTGCCCTCTTGCTTCACCGCGAAGGGCGTCTCAACCTGAGACAATGCACTCTTGCAATTTCCGGCTGTGCTACCTGCAGAGATCTGCTCCCAAAATAGAAAATGAAAGCAACACTGCTCCTCTTACCAGAACACCGCGAGCTTGGCTTGCTTTCTTGAGCTCCTTACCACGAACAAGGCTCTGATACCATGTCAAGATTGTGGGAGAGAAGGAAGGAGTCTCGCTTGAAGATTTCTTGCTTGCACAATGGGGGAAGACACACAAGGGTGGAGGCTGAAAACAGTTTTTCCTCTTCTTAGTTGTGTAAGCCAAAAGAACTCAAGTACAAAGAAATAGAAGAACCCTCTATATGGGTCTCAAACCAAACTCAACTAACTAAGGTGGCATACTAACTGAGCCACGAACTAGAGTAGATAAGGATAGCTATCATGTAGCCATTATTTAGGGGCGGTGTACCAACCGCATCTGCAACTGACAAGTCAGTGACATAAATACACAACGGTCACCCTGGCGTATCACAAGTGGAGCTCGATATCTCAACAGGATATAGTTCCTAAACTTTTTAGTTGCTAAGACCATCACAAGGCACAAATTTTCTACATACGTATAATTAATTTCAGATACACCCAGCTTCTGAGACTGACAAAAGCAATCGGGTGATACCAATCTGTTTCCACATCTGCGCTAAACAACAACTAATGCTATGCATGGTAGCTGCTGAAAAGATATAAAACAATTTGCCCCTCTTCAGTGCTTTCAGCACAGGTGCTCTTGCGAGTTCTTGCTTTACACCCTCGAAAGCCACCTTACAAGGGTCACTCCACATAAATAAACAATTGAAGGATAAAAAATTTGTCAATTGCAATGTTCTTTGTGCCAAAGCATTTATGAACCATCGATAATATCCAACTGATGACACAAAACTATGGACTTCTTTGGGGGTGTGTAGTGGACTCATGGCAACTATAGCTTTGATTTTTTTAGGATCCCTCACAATCCCTATCGAGCTAACTACATGGCCCAGCAGGAGCCCATAAGGTACCCCAAAAACACACTTTCTCAGAATGAGAGCTGGTCCTAAATCGTCAATAAATACCTTCAGCTCCTCAAGGGAAATGTTACCAAAGGTCTTATTGGTAGTTCATTGCCAAGAACCAAGCACATTGCATAGACCAAATACCATCACATGATACACAAAGGTCTCGAAGACTATTATGAACGTCGTTTTGAGCTTATCCTCTTTTGCAATTGCCATCTGATTATAGCCTGCAAAACAGTCCATGAATGAATATATCTCCCTACCTGCCAATTGATCTAGAATCTGGTCGATAAAGGGCATTGGGTAGTAGTCCTTAACTGTTTGCTTATTCAACTCTCAAAAGTCCACACATAGTCGGATTTGATTATTTTTCTTCTTCCTATTCACAACTGCTGAACACCATTCAGTGTGCTACACAGGGAAGATAAAACTCGCTTTCTATAATTTCTATAACTCCTCGAACAACCCATCCTGCAACTCAAACAGCATACGCCTGACTTTCCATTGCACAGGATGACTTCTTTCCTTCAATGGAATTGTATGGACAACGAGGCTAGGAGGAATGCCCCTAAGTTCATCGTAACTCCAAGCAAAAATTTTGCAAAACTCTTGGATCAGGGTAACATAATCCTCCCATTCCTCCGCACTAAGCATAGACCCTAGCTTTATTGGCTGCTCATTGTTTGGCATACCAAGGTCTAGCTCCATAATATCTGCATCCCTTATTCTATATTGAGCTTCTAATGGCTCATTCAGCATTACTTAATAGATGTATTTTGTGGTAGATTCCTCTTTGGATTCGTCAGTCAACAACATCTCACTTGTAGACACATCTTCCATTATCTCTAACTCTGTAGAAGACAGGGGAGCTTGCTCACTTTGAGGTGATTCAAGATATGCATCGACTACCACACGTCTAGCACCTCTGCAAAATATCAATCCACCAGCGAGTATATCTACTTGACAGACTGCTTGCAAAATCCAAGGTCGACCAAGCAATACTTGGTAACTTGGACGCCCTGCAAATCGGATTACCCTAAAGTCCAACAAGCATTCTACGTTTGCAACTGTTATGTGGACTTTAGTAATGCATCCCTCCGACTATCTCAGGCTATCGTCAACTATTCTAAGGATTGTGGAGGCTTCTTTCTGAATTGCAAGACCCAACCTCTCCATCAATTCAGAACTCATAATATTAACCAAGAATCCTGTGTCGATGATAGCATTATCCACTAGAATCCCATCAACATATGCTGCAACCCTTGGGTAGTGCTTTTCAGCATGTTCAAACCAATCATCCCCTATCCGCGCTATTCCCAAGGGTTCTATGATATAACTTGTATGCAAGATCTTTTTACATTCTTTGCGTACTCCTGGTGATAGCTTGATTAGCTGCAAGAGATTCACATCTGGTTTAACATCACAAAGGGAGCTAGCTGAATCAAATTCGTGATAATTTGCTAAAGCTTGCTTCTCGCACCAAACCATCTACTCTTTAGGATGTTGCACCGGCTTTATTGTCTCTTTTTTAACTCTCACCTTCTTTCTCGACACCTCTTTATATCTCTTGGCATCAGCCTTACTCTCTACGGGCTTCAAAGGTCCCCCTTCCTTGTCAGGATTTAGAACTTGCGTTCCTTTATCATCTTGCCTAGGGTTTTCATCGACAGGTTTTACATTATCTTTGTCACCTTCTCTATGTTTTTGGCCTCTTGTTACGGCACATTGTCGGAGCATTTGCAGTTGAAAGTCTACCACAGGGGTAAGAGATAGCAGGGTGAAGGAAAAGGAGTGGAGTAGACGGAAGAGAAGGGGTTGAAAAAAAGAGAAGATATGAAAGAATACTCACAGAAAGAAATAGAAGAGGTAGAATAATACTCATAGAATTGAAGCCTGTTAGTTTATTTCTCCATTATGAGAATACAAATCTCTTGTACACAAAATAATACCTTCATCTATGCTGCTCAGATCGCCAATGTGATGCTTCCATTGGCTCCAAAAGGGGGGTAAAATACTAGGACACCTGGCTAGAATTCTGCTAGATCACTCATTCTTCATCTTCCACTTTGGAGTGTTGTTCACTGCCTGAAAACAGCGATCGCGATGCACACAATTTCATCCATCTCTCTTTTTACATAAAATCCTCATAGATGGCTGAAAGCTACATGATTTCTTTTGCATGTCATCCTAATCTAGAAGTTATCTACAGTTTTTGGATTTTTACAAGAGATAATATCTAAAATATCATAAATTGGCTTCACTTGTCCAAAAAACTAATATGTTTGAACCATGGACACTAACACTAATGTCTAAAATGGCATTGGCTCTCTGGATCAATAAGAAAGCCACACTTTAGAGTTTTTCACATGGTGTGTGTGATCAATAAGAAAGCCGCACTTTAGAGTTTTTCACATGGTGTGCGCATAGTAGTGGCACGACAATGTAGGCTAGAAGCTTCAGTGCCATCAACCTGCACAGCCTCGATGAGGCTCACCTCACTACCGCTTAGCAATTCTTTGATAGTAGCCTTACCCCTTTGGAGTATTTGTTTTGGCCCATCATCTTACTGAAAATTTTTTCCTTGCACACGATGATTAACAGGTCCTCATTGCCAACTGCCTTGCTGGAGGGAACTGATCTTGCTCCAACAAGTGGCTCCTAAATGGCCAGACTTCCCACAAATGTCGCACTTGACATTTGGGAAATTACATGGATAATGTTTCCCATCACACCATTTGCAACTGAATCTAGAGGGTGCACCCTCTTCTCTTCGGGGCATCGACTCCCTATCAAATTCTGCTATTTCTGTAAGAAATTAATGTCAACGGCTATTTTTCGATATTGTTCAAAGATCATATCCATGTAGTGCTTCATCATCTCCTTGATTTCACTAAGAACATTTGACGAACTCAACTCATAATTGTGGTCATCTACTCGTCGATCCCTTGGCCGCACAATTTGATTAGGCATTGGTTGCATTAGTTGCTGACCCATAGGAATGACGTTAGGGTTCGCTTGGCAAGCTACCCTACGGATTCTTTGGTATTTGAGGGGGGCTTTTGACTTCAGGATTTCTTATCCCGTAGGTATAGATGCTACAGATTTGGTTCTTGCAGGTTGGAGTGACTCGGATTGGGCTGGAGATGTGGACCACTGACGGTCTACTACAGGCTATTGTTTTATCTTGGATACAGGTGTTATCTCTTGGAGTAGCAAGAAGTAGCCCATGGTAACCCTTTTTTCTACTGAGGCGGAGTATCGGGCTGTGTCTTCCACCACATGTGAGATTGTGTGGCTTCGGAGATTGTTGGAGGAGCTTGGCTACCCCCAGACTCATCCTACTCTTCTGCGGTATATATTGATATTAATAATTATAATAACCTAATTAGAAAACTAAAGCTATTAAGGGAAGCGGGTGGGTGGAACCTCCGACGAGTCCGTCCTATGGTAGGGTGGTCCCAGAGAACTGGGAGGCTTCTCACAAGATTTTACCGCCATTCGACCTTTAGGTATTGTTAGATTAGAACCTGATTCATGCCGTTTTAGGGGACCGGAATGGGACTATGCCCTACAGGCAAAGAGGTTGAGTGGCACATCCCTCTCATTTCCCAACCAAGTGCAGCATGGGTCTACTTTGACTTGGGTATCTCTGCATAAAGTAGGATATCCAAGATTCGACGCTAGCACACTGTTAGGAGGTCTTGGTCACTACGAGCCCAGATTTCAGGTCGATCCTAGTGGGTTCCACCGTGAACGTTCTATTGTGAGGTGTATTTGGAAAACCCTAGGCAACAAAACTCGGAACATTCCTTGGGGGTGCCGAGTAGTGACGCTGTAGTTACATCTCATGGATATCTTCTAGGTTTTTCCTAAGCACCTGAAATATTCTAGATCACTAGAGCTTGTACAACTTCATTTCTTATAAGCTCAAGTTCTCCTTGAGTTATGTTGGGACAATTGATGTAGTTATGTCCAATGTTGTGGCACTTGAAGCATCGGTGTTTAGGGTGCTTTGGACATTCCCTTTTGAAATGACCTAACTCCTTGCACTAGAAACATTACCAAACTTTGTCACCTGTGGTCACAAGATTCATGGTTGTCCTTGGTAGAATTTTCTTCTTTAGACCAAATTGTCCTAGGATCCTTTTAGCAGATTGGAGTGGTCTTCGACCTTGGATACTATGTTCCCAAATTGTCCTCTTCTTAGTTCAGGATTGAGCTCCTTGGACAATCGGCTTTGCTTGTAATACTAAAGAATACTTCCAAGCTTTGACATTCTAGTAAGACCCAATCTATATTAGTTGAGAAGAAACGACTTAAGAGAAATTCATTGCACGTTATAACTGTCATTCCTTCCTAGAGCATTTCTAATCATTTGCAAGTTCTAGACTCAAAATAGATGCAACTCATATTAGTCAGGTTAATTGTAGTTACAAGAGTAAAGTTTATTCCAATACAAGTTGTATTTCATGTCAATAAAATTTCTAGGATTTCTAGTCATTCTGAAGAGGTGTTGTCAGTTCTAGGTCTTGATCTTCATCTAATTCCTCTATATATCCATAGACTGCACCTATGTAGCTTTGTTTTCTTGGAGGCTCAATGTCTTCTGGACTTTGATCAAGGGAGTCTGCTTGGATGTGTCCTAGCTCATTACAGTGGAAACATCGATGGTAGAGACATCTCCTACGAATGTGCCCTATCTCTCCACATGTATGGCATCTCTTACCCATATCTCAGGAGTCAGCTTTGCTACAATTGCTCGATTTAAGTTCTTGGATGATTGGATTTTCTCAGAGTAATGTATCTTGCAAGTCCGTTGGACGCATTGCTTCAAGACAGTGGTTCAGAGGAGTGTTTAGGCCATGGAAAAACTTGGATACTTGCTGCGCAATACCCATAGGTGGCCCATATTTTATTAGGGTTAAAAACTTTGAGTAGTAAGCTTCCAAGGTTAATTCCAGCTGCTTGATCTTGAAAAATTCATTCATCCTCAAAGTCTAGTAGGTTGGCGGAAGGTATCATCCATGTAGAGCATCTTTCAGCTGAGCCCAAGTAACAGCGGCTTCGAAAATACCTTGATCCATGCACCATTGCTTCCACCATAATCGAGCCTAGCCAATTAGCTTAAGTTTGGTTATCATTGCTTGATTGGTAGAAGCAGTTCCCAAAGCAGAGAAATAATCATCCATCGACTCAATCCATATCATGTCTCTGTTGCGACATCTATCCCTTCTCCATCAAACTTGGGTGCCTTAATTTGCTTGAGAAGAAATTTCTTCTCATGCATGTTAGCATTTGTGGGTGCAAGAGGTTCCTAACAATCAAGCCATACCATTTAGGTTATTCTATTTAAAATATGTCTATGAACCATACATTAATCAATGATGCATCATTACAAAGTTTTGCTCTGATACCAACCATGAGGGACCTGCCCATTGGCTATTCGGGCGCGCTTTCAGTGGTCTATTGAGAAATGAATCTAAGTGTCGCTGCCCGACACTCCCAGGGAATGTTTCAAGTTTTGTCTCCTAGGGTTTCCCAAAACCACCTCGCAACGGAACGTTCACGGCCGAACCCACTAGGATCGACCTGAAATCTAGGCTCCTAGTGACCAAGGCCTCCTAACAACATTCTAGCATTGGATCCTGGACATCCTACTTTACGCAGAGATACCCAAGCCGAGGCAGACCCATACCGCACTTGGTTCAAAGAGAATGGAAAACGAGAGGGATGCACCGCTCAACCTCTTTGCCCGTAGGGCATAGTCCCATTCTGTTCCCCTAAAACGACGTGAATCGGGTTCTAACCTAACAATACCTAAAGGTCGAATGATGGTAAAAATCTTGTGAGAAGCCTCATAGTCCTCTGGGACCACCTTGCCGTAGGACAGACCCATCAGGGGTTCCGTCCACCCGCTTCCCTTGATAGCTTTAGTTTTCTAATTAGGTCCTACCACATTTATGTGTGACACTTAAAGTCAGCTTCATTAATTAAGATTTTTAGGGAACAGGGTTTGTTTGCATAACTTATAGCACAGACACAAAAACAGAGCAAAGCAATCTATTGACAAACAAGTTCAAACAAGTTCCTTAACTTATCTTCAACTTTATCTTTGTCTCCCGCCCATACAGGAGAAATTATGTATCCCTTCTATCCAACAGAAAGTATCCCTTCTGCCCTTTGCAGAAGTAACTGGTTGGAACCTCATGGCACCACAGATTCAATCCTTTATCTAGAATAGGATCTTCCAACATGCCCAGATGTTGGGGGCCACAGACTCTATTCTAGACCTAGCAAGGGGTGTCTAGAGCTCCACCTGACCCGCAAGCTATCTAGGAGTGAAACATCATTCCCGTGGTTGGCCTTTTCACCACTCGACCTTTGGCACGTGAATCGAGTAATGCCCTCTTTGGGTTAATCCACAGTGCAATCATGGAGGTGATCACCCATGAAAAATATCATTCCTTAATTAAATCCTTTAAGAATCAAGCACAAACAAGGCATTTAGAAACATTCGTTTATTCCCATGGCAACTAATCATCACAGACCCTTGCCATGCATTTAGCATAAATCACAAGCACTTGAAACAATCATCCAAACAACAACTAACAACCAGTTGGATGCCAAAGCATTTAGGATGTTGTTAGATCAACCAACAAAAAACCAATTGTATTCTTGCCAAACAACGCAAGAATAGTAGCGATAACATTACCATCGCATATATGCTCTTCCCCTTAGGATCAAGGAGCGATTCTATATAAAATTTAATTAACACTTGTATGCACAATTTTTAATGTCGTGATTATTCCATTCATAATCCTTGATCAATTCTTCCTTGTAATTGCTCTATCAATGAATAAGCCACATGCAACTAGGTGCAATTAACTTTCCTTGATATATGCACTTTGCAAGCTCCATCTTACGAATATGTGAGATGAAATGATCTATACTCGTGTATCATAGTATGGGCCTAGCGTATCTCATACGAGAATGAAAACAAGCATCTATCAATTTGAAAATACATTACTTACGATCGGTACCACAATTGGATTGACAGTGATGCCTTCGCCTGAAGCTTCGTTGTTGGTAATGGGATTGCCATCCGCACGCGACATTCTTCACTTGGAGGCCATTGTCTGCAAGTAGACAAGAGGTTAAGAAGGTGGAATAGATTCGAGATAGGAGAGTGTAAGAGAAGATGGGTCAGCCGAGTATCGAAATAGAGGGAATTGAGCTAACTCTCTCCCTTGTAACCTCTCAGGGTGACTCTTCTCTCTCTCTCTCTCTCTCTCTTTCAAGTTCTCCCTCATAATCTCTTGAGAGGTATCCTTCTCTCTACCTCTCTCTTGCAGCCTCTTGGATTCTTCTTATCCTCCCTTGTGCCTCCCCATGCCTCATATTTATAGTGAATTAGAGGAGAGGGCTTGTGGCTGAGAAGTGGAGCTCTTTGTGGAGGGGGATCTTGGAAAGATCAGTGATCTGATACTCAGATCATAAATTTGATGGTTCCATTGGCTCCGAAAGGGAGGATAAACTCCAAGACACTTGGTTACAAAGCTCTTAGTTCACTCCTTCTTCTTTTCTCTATTCGAAGTATTGTCTACTGCTTGTAGAATGCGATCGCGGCGCACACGATTTTGCAAATCTCTCTCTCTTTTTTCTCTTTTTATAAAATCTCCAAAACTAACTAAAACGCCATTTGTCTTTTCTTTTAAATAATATCCTGTTTTAAAAATCTCCATATCTTATTAAGATAATATCTAAAATATCTAAAATATACTAGTTGTGCCCAAAATCTAATATTGTTTGACCATCCAAACTATACACATTAATAATAGTGATTAATATAGCTCATAAGTCTCGTTCACGTTGTAATTTACGTGAAGGGTGGCTACGATCCTTGTCAATCCGAGAAAAATATCGAATTTACGACTCTCAATTTTTCTAAATAAAATATTTTAATTAAATAAAAATATTTAATTATTAACATTATTTAATCTTTTTCTTTAGTTAGTCTTTAGTTAGTAATCTTGCTAACTTATTAATTGACTAACTAATTTTCAAACTAACCAACTAGCTTTTATTGTGTGAAAATATTACACATATGAGAAAGGTTGCCTTGTTTGCTTAGCAAACTAATATGCTTCACACACTTTATGAAATATTGCAACTCCAAAAGCATGTAACCCTATAACCAACCCTTTGGATTGCATTAATTTTAACCTTTGCACATTTTCATGTCTAATATATTTATGACATATTTCAATGTTTACAACCACTCATTTTTCTTTAGCATATATAGTAGTATTAATAGCAAGAATTCCAGCACCCAAAATGAATATGCGGCCAACTCTACTTTGTTTTGCAACCAACTGTACTCATCATTAAAATCTTCCACAAATCAACCTTTTGCATTAAATTGAATCTATAATCCTTGCTCTACCATTTGTCCAACAAATACTAAATTCTTTGTGATGGATGGCACATATAATACATCTAACAGATTCTTTGTCTAACTATCATGCAACGATAAGGAAACCTTTCCACTATGTAAATTTGAGTGGCGTGAACCATCACCCGTCTATATATAATCAATTTTTTGTAAATTCTACATCTCTCCAAACCATTCAACATGTCTGGTCATATGATTAGATGCACCTAAATCAACATAGCATACATCATCATGTGTCCCCTTTCCTATAACATCATTCATTATATGTTCCATAGCAAACAAATGCTCATTTTTATCTTCATTCTCTTATGAAGATGATGCATAGTATCTTTGCTACAATTTAGCACTGCAGATATTATCATTTTTAGTATAACAATGGGCTACAATATGACTTTTTTTGCCACAAAAATCATAAACAATACTACAATTGCCAGAGTCTTTATTCTTTCATCCACTTCTTCCTCTAGATCTCCCCTTGCCTCTAAAGTTTCCACAGTCTCCTGAAACCTACACTTCACCAAACTGCTAATTCAACATATTTACTAGTTATCACCAGCATGTCCTATACTACAACCTCTTGAAGAGAATCTATCACGTCCCCTTCTTGAACTTGAGTAAAATTCTTGGACCCATTAACCACTTCTTTTAGATGATTCAACCTATACGTTGATCTCTTTAGTGATTATAAGAGAAACTAACTCATTAAAAACTGAAAACAACTTCGGTATATATAAAGATATATTAAATTATTTTCAATCCTTCTCATTATTAAGGCCACCTAAGGTAGATGAAACCAAATCATCATCATTAGATATTGTATCATGTTAGAATATCAAGCTCATATTATTCTCCTGTTAGTATGTATGACTGACATTAGCATTGTCCAGCTGTATCAGCAAGTGTGGGACATTAAATAGGTCGGTGGTCTTAGACCCAGTGTGAATGGTCCTATGAACCTTAGTACTATTGTATACACTTATGCTATGTGTGTGGTTATGAGATAATGAATGAAAGATGAAGAGAGCATGCTTGCTCCTCACTCTATTGTTCTCTGTCTCTCTCAATCTCAACATGGTATCAAAGCCATGCTAGGCGGGCTCTCTAGAGCAAGAGGAAGTCAAGAAGACTTGTAGGAGTTGAAGATCAGGATTTCTCAAAGACCAAATAGGCTGCCATTGTTTCTCCAAGGTATGCATTTGTTCATGTGAGGTTTTATGCTTCATGGCAGTGGTGAAGACTTGTCTGGGACACTTTGGGAGCATCATTGAGCACATTTGAGTGCTTGACAATCATTATTACCTTCACCACGTGCTGTTGGAAGAGCCTGACAGGCTACATGAACTGCGCCTGTTTGCAGGCTGAATGCATCTGTTGTACTCCATGCTAATACTTGGTCATACACTGATCTATGGCTTATAAACAAGCCTTGGTAAGGTTGCTAAAGACTTGTGGCATGCTAATGCTTGATTGGGAATGAGATATGAGCTGTGAGAGTTGACTGTAGATCTGAAATCTGTCCCAAACTACTGTAGATAGAGAGTATTCAGCAGGTACATGACTTTGGAAAGAGCCTTGAGCTCATAGAGATGCCCAAAAAGGGTCTATTGAAGTACATACATGCTAATGCAGACATATGTCTTGGATGTTTTGCCTGTAAGCTGAAGATTACTGATCAAGTATATTCAGATCTGAAGCATTTACTTGGTTGGAAAACTGTCATGAATCTGTAGACAGCAAGCATTGTTTACACTTGAAGCATTACATGACATAGCTTGGTTCATGTCAAATGTATGACTTGGGATATGTCTACTGAATGTCTGGAGGACTAAGACAAGCATTAAATACTACTAAAAACTGAAGCCTAGAGTTGGAAATTAATGCAGTTACATTGTCTTGGCTAGATACAAACTGTAAATGCAATCTGTGACTTGGATTTGTGAAGACAGGATGTCTATGGTTACCCGAATGCTCATGTATTGAACCTAACACTTCAAAGTGAATGAATGACATGATTTGAGGCTGTTTTGGAGCTAGATAGACAAGGTTTTACTGAGCATTTGCTAACTGCAATCTATGAGCAAGAAGTTTGACACCTATACTTGCTGTCTATGCACTGATTTGTGCCCGTATGGTTATGTTTGAACTGCTACATGTACTAGCAGCTTTCTATGAAGGTTTGGGACATGTATGACATGTATATGACTCATTTTTGGCTTTGAATAAGCTGCTGGTCACTGACAGTTTACAATTTTCAGATTGCATGTATAAACCCTGGCAGTAAGGCTGCATGTTACAGACTTGAAGCAACTACATAGCATATGTATTGACAAATGTATCTATAGGTGGGACCACATGTTTGTGGATGTTTTTGAGCAATAAAAGGGCTGAAATACCCTGGTTTTGACAATAAATTTATTGCATAAAATTGTCAAAAGCAGTCAAGAACTACAGTGAGTCAAGGACACTTGTTGGCTTGCAGGTAGTCAGACAGAGCATACGACATGGCTAATGCAGAGAGGACTGACAACATAACCTAGATAGTGGTGGAAAAGCTTGACAGTAACAATTATGCCATATGGAATTTTCACATGGAGAACTTCTTAATTGGGAAAGGCTATTGGGAGTTGGTGACTAGAGCGGAAGCTGAACCTGAGCTCCCAGATCGACCTACGGCTGATCAGAGATGATTACACCGAGCTTGGACAGAAAGAGCTCGTAGAGTCTTGCACTGGCTCTCTTTAGGTATCTCAGATGCCATGGTAATGCAGATAATGAAATGCAGCTCTCCTAAGAAGGCATGGTACATTTTGGTCAAGTATTATGGCACAACCACAAGTGCCAGGAAGATACAGTTGAAGCAGAAGTTCAACAACATGGAGAGGAAGAGAAAATCTATACAGGATTATGTCATGGAGGTTAAGACCATTGCGGATCACTTGGCATCTGTTGGTTCACAAGTTGAAGATGAAGACATGGTTGCTGTGACTTTAAATGGCTTGGGGCCTGAGTATAAGCCTTTTGACACTTTTGTGTATGTGCAGGCTGAAATGCCTGATTTCAATGAGCTCGTTGCATTGCTTATCCATGAAGAGGTTAAGCTTGGCTTGGCTACAGGATCTAGCAGTTCTAAAAACAAGGATGTAGTTTTCTATTCCAATCAACGCGGCCATGGAAACCGTGGTAGAGGCTATGGATCTGGCAGAGGAGGCCAACAAAATGCATCCTATGGCAATAACAAACAGCAAGTATCGAATGCAAGAGGTGGTGGAAACTTTAGAGGCAGGGGGAGATCTAGCCCTAGAGGAGGTAGAGGCTCCTAGCAATAGCAGCGTCCATCTGACAATTCGAACAAGGATAAGGATTGTCATTACTACGAAAAGTATGGGCATATTGCCAAGGACTGCTGGAAGAAGCAGGGCAATCAGAAAGGCAAACAACATGGACATTTTGCTACATCTAGTCAGGCAGATGATACTTCAGGAGATAGATTGTTTGCCATGCAGTATGTAAAAGATAGAGTTGCTGAAAAATGCACTAATGATGCAGTTTGGTACATTGATTCAGAGGCATCGAACCACATGACTCCTCACGGTGATTGGTTCACTGATATGGTGGCTGAAAAACATGGCTATGTCTGTATAGGTGATGACACGCAGCATAATATTGAGCATAAAGGCAAGGTGCCTCTTGTGGTTCATGATGGCAGAAAGAAAAATTTGCATGATGTATTGCATGTTCCTTCGATTATGAAGAACCTACTGTCTGTTAGATGACGGAGCAGAACTTGCAGGTTAGATTCAACAAGCATGGTTGCTTTATTGAAGAGTTTGGCAATGGATGCAAGTTGATAGCTCGTGACCACAAGAATGGCAGAATGTTTACTCTTGATGCTATCTTGCCAGAGCTGAATTCAGCTATGTTTGCCCATGGTTCTGGCACTATCAGAGACTTGGAAATTTGGCACAAGAGAGTGGGGCATGTAAATTTGCAAAGGCTGCAAATTATGCAAAAAAAAAAGCTTATTACAGGTTTACCCAAGTTCCAATGGCATACGTAGGCAGCTTACCTGCAGCTACACTCCTCAGCAGAATGGGGTAGCTGAAAGAAAGAACAGGCTCTTGATGGAAGCTGCTCGTGCCATGATGAATGAGAAGAAGATGCCACTCTATCATTAGGTTGAGGCTGTTATGACAGCCATGTATATCTTGAATCGGACTCCCACTGCAGGTATTCATGAGATGACACCATTTGAGAAGCTGTATGGCTATAAGCCGGATGTAAGTCACATGAAAGTCTTTGGTTGTCTTACTTATGTGCATATTCTAGATGAAAAAAGGAAGAAGATGGATCCAAAAGCGCACAAGTGTGTTTTCATTGGATATTCCCAAGAGAAGAAGGCATACAAATGCTATGATCCCTCTACCAGGGAGACCTTGGTGGAGCAGGGATGTTATTTTTGATGAGATGGGTTCTTGGTATGTATCACCGGCTACAGTGCCATCAGATATGCCTTCTACTCATGTATCTACAGTTGATATGCAACAGAGCGCTGCTATGACAGGACCTAGTAGTCAGACAATATCCCCATGGACAGGGAGATTGAGGAGCTCACCATCCATTGACACCAGTATGTCAGTGAGAGGGAGATATGATGTCGTGGACAGCAAAGGAAAATATAAAGTTACTAAGGATGTATCTGGGATGATGACACCTGGTAGAATGACTTCTGGATATGAGTCTGCTGACCCTTTAGATAGTGAACTTGGTATTCCGACTGTCTATACGCCTGGCGCAAGGCAGAGCAGGTACATTCCGCCTCATGAGAGAGGGGAATTGAGCAGTGCACCATAGCCTAGACACTCACAGAGGGTCAGATACCCTGTTGACAGGTTGACATATAGTGGCTACACGACAAAGCATTATGCTTACATGACAAAAGTGATGGAGATCAAAGAACGAGGTACATATGCTAAAGCAGTGGAAGATGAGAACTGGTGTGCAGCCATGGATGAAGAAATGAATGCCTTGGCTGAAAATAAGACATGGGATCTTGTGCCACTGCCTGAAGGAAAAAAGACCATTGGCTGCAAATGGGTCTACAAAATCAAATGCAAGTCGGATGGCAGTGTGGAAAGGTACAAAGCCAGGCTGGTTGCTAAGGGGTATGCCCAACAGTATGGACTTGATTATGAGGAAACATTCAGCCCTGTTGCGAAGATGGCAACCATATGCACTATGATTGCTTTGGCTACTGCGAGAGGCTGGAAATTACCATAGATGGATGTGAAGAATGCCTTTCTTAATGGTGACTTAACAGAGGATGTCTATATGGTTCAGCCAGAAGGGTATGTTCACCCTCATTTTCGGCATTATGTATGCAAACTGAAAAAGGCACTGTATGGGCTGAAGTAGGCTCCGAGAGCTTGGCATGTTAGGATCAGTAACTACTTGCAGAGGTTGGGATTTATTGTTGGTAGGGCTGATCACAGCCTATTTACAAAAAAGACTGACAGTGGCTTGGTAGTGCTGGTCATATATGTTGATGATTTGATAATCACTGGTAATGATGACTTGGGCATACAGCATGTAATGAAGATGCTGAAATCTGAATTTGACATGAAAGATCTAGGTGAATTGAAGTACTTTTTGGGTTTTGAGGTAATCAAGGCTAAAAATGGTTTATGACTGATGCAGAAACATTATGCCATGGAAATGCTGAAAAATTATGGCATGGCTGAATGCAAACCATTGGATACACCCCTTGATCAGAATGTCAAGTTGGACATTAGCACTGGAGCTGAAATTCAAGATGTGACTATGTACAGGCAGATGGTTGGAAGTCTGATCTACTTGACCATCACTAGGCCAGATTTGAGTTATGCAGTTGGGCTCATAAGTTAGTTTATGCAGAAGCCGAGGAAGCCACATTTGGATGCTATTAGGCGGATTATGAGATATGTTAAGTCCACTGTAGATTATGGGCTATTCTATATGAGTGATAAGCCCTTGAAACTGGTTGGATACACAAATGAGGATTGGGCAGGATGCTCATATGATCGCAGATCTACGAGTGGTTATGCTTTTGGCTTTGGAAGTGGCATGATCAGCTGGAGTAGCAAGAAGCAACCAACGGTTGCATTGGTAGCATGTGAGATTTCATGGCTGCTCAAGCTTATGGCTGATTTGGATATTTAGGTGGATGCTCCAGTGACCTTATTATGTGACAATCTTAGTAGTGTACTCTTGGCAATGAATCCAGTATACCATGCTAGGACAAAACACATAGAGGTACACTACCATTTTATCAGAGAGATGGTCCTTGCAGGGAGAGTAGATCTTATGCATGTTAAGACTGATGAACAGGTTGCTGAGATATCTTTACCAAGTCTTTGGGTAAAGATAAGTTTAGTAGTTTTAGACAGCTACTTGGAGTTCATCAGATGATTTGAGCTTGAGGGGGAGTGTTAGAATATCAAGCTCATATTATTCTCCTCTTAGTATGTATGACCAACATTAGCCTTGTCCAGCTGTATCAGCAAGTATGGGACATTAAATAGGTTGGTGGTCTTAGACCCAGTGTGAATGGTCCTACGGACCTTAGTACTATTGTATACACTTATGCTATGTGTGTGGTTATGAGATAATGAATGAAAGATGAAGAGAGCATGCTTGCTCCTCACTTTGTCTCTGCCTCTCTCAATCTCAACACATCAATGGCTATTAAGTCATCTGTAATTCTTTATCAACTTCAAAACATACTCATTTACATACATCTTTCCTTTCCTCAAATTCAACTATTGCTCGAGTTGAATCTTCTATGTCCTTGTATTTACTAAAAATATATTCTCAAAGATTATCTAAGCTTCATGTGAAGTTTTAACATATCTGATAGGCCCCAACATAGCATTATTAATGACTATATATAGCCAATACATCATATTTAGTCTTTTGCATTCCATTCTTTCCACATTGTTAATTCATTTGCCATGGTAGGCTCACTCAGTTCTCACTCCTTTTTTCATCTAAAGAAAACTCAAAGAGGCATTCTCCAATAAGGAAGTTCGTCACATGAAACTTCCATGATGGGTAGTTATTCTTGTCCAACTTCTCAATGATGAGGTTTCCACTATTCTCTACCATTATCACAAAATTGACACAAATTACAAGCAAGTCTTCTATAACCTTTCAAAAAAAGTGTACAACAATATATCAAGCATACATTTTCATTGATTGCTCTATACATGTAATATGCAACTTATTTGTAGAAAAAACTTGTGTTTTCTTCTTACAAACATCTCAAAACTTACAGATTTGAAATATGTAGCTTGTGCACCTACTTTCGGTCAATACAACTGAAATCGTAGTATACCCTAAGATTGTTGTTTACAATCTTGTATGTTTAAAACGAGGCTTGAAACGAGCACAGATGGCCAAAAAAGCAATGAAAGCCCTAAAGGACATGTTTGCAAAATATATAGTGCTCTACTTATAGAACAAATCTCACATCAATTTGAGATTTTTGCTCTACCCTCCTTCAAGTGCCTCCATAAGCTCTATCTAAGAGAAAAAGTGGAAGAATGGGAGAGCTTCTTATCCATTACTTGCTTCCTCAATCATTGCTTCTTCTCCTTCACTTCAGCCTTCAAAGCCAAACTCTCTTAGTAGTGTTGCTCTAATACCATATCAAGGATCACATGGTGGGGGGACTTGCTTGAGCTGTTGTGCCAAACACACACCATACACTCAAGAGGGAGCTCATTCAAGAATATAAGAAGTTATAAGGAGTCTGCTATTTGTTTTCTTCTTCTTTCACACACAATACAATGTGCACAAAGTATAGATAAGATGATACAACATGAAGAAAAGTGACCTATTAAGTCAAATGGTGGATAACTGACTATACTAATCAACTGGAGCTATAACTATGCTAGCTATAGTTAGATGCAATAAACTAAATATAATATGTGATAATTCAATGGCCATGTGAGGATCATAATGAACACCAACGTGCTAAGTGTAGATGTCCAGACCCGTCTAACCAATTGATCCACCATCAATGTTTGCACATATTGAGCTTGCCATCTCAACAAGACCTACAAAGAGATAGTATTAGATTCCAATTAGAACTACCTAGCATACAAAGCCCTAGGTCTCTATCAATGTTTGGATGGCTAGGGGTGCACTTTAGTGTCCTAAAAAAAGAAGAATGTGAGATAATTCATGGTGACATTTCACCTAATATGCCTTATGGGTCCACAATTGAAGTAGAGTATGACATGGAAATTTGTAAAAGTTTAAAAAATATAAGGTAGTTACTAGGCAAAGAAGAAATACAAATAATTCTACTGGATGAAAGGAGAAAATATGGATATAAGAGCTTGGGGATTCCACCTTATAAAACATGTAAGATACCACGTGAGTTCAAAAGAAAGAGTATTATATTTAGTAAAATTTACAGGATTATATTTACAAAAGGGGTTTTTTAATTACAATTGGTAAAAAATCTATAAGTTTAGTAAAGTAAAAGGGATCATTTTAAGGCCTTATAGAATGTAAAGAAAGGGTGTTTCTTAATATCCTTTGAATGCACGTTATATAAATGATTTCTTATGGGGGTGGGCTCCCCGAGGGTAAGAGAGGACCTTAGTCTAAAAGGTGTTTTAGCTGTACATATATTCATAATGTGTGTAGGGTTACTTTATGTTGCAAAGTTATGATAGCTGGATTTTGAAACCTTATTAAGAGAGAGTTTTAATGTTGATGCAATGTAGATAATTACAATGGATGAAAAGAGACAAGAGAGAAGGAAGAGAAAACCTTGTTGATTGAAAAGATGTTTTCTATGCATATGTTAATAGGGATAGTTGAAATTTTTATGTTTCTTTTGGCCCATTATTTCTTAGAACATGATATAATCCTTGACAAAAAAGATGTCAAAGAGAATATCTTTCGATGCAAAATTGTTTCCAAAACTCATATGGGATGGCAAAAGATGAGGGTTTCATTTTCTTGAATGAAAATATTATTTTGGTGGTGGTTTGTTTCCTGCATGGCTATTATACAACAACTAGAAATTAGAGTTTGGACACCATCTATGTTTTTTTTTTGAGAGAGGAGAGGATATGCCCACTTAGCCTAATTCGCAAGTGCACATTGGCATTATCATAACAATCTAGTCTATGAAGCTGAACCCCTTCCCCATCTACATTGGGATCCCTACCAATGTCTAATGCTTGTCATGGTTCCTCCCCATTTTTAGCCCTAATTATTTGGCACTTGGAACATAGGAAGTTTTTGGAAATTTGTGTATTATAGTCTACCAAACTAAGGATTTACATCCATGATCTCAAAAGTTGGATGAGGTTGGCATCTCTTGAAGATAGACACTAGAAGACTTCCTTCATGTATTTGTTGTGCATCAATAAAGTTCTTTTTCTTTAATGTAAAAATGGTTTTCAAATGGAACTCTCAAATCAAAAAAACTATATAGATTATTGGACCAAAAGATAACAAATCATCACAGAAGTAACATTGTGCAATAACTTAGTTTTTGACAATCACTTTATTGGAAAATCAATTTTTTATCAAACAATCACTTTATTTATTGAAAAATCACTTTACGAGAACTATAAGCATAATTGTGACTAGCATAACCTTCAAAACCAAATCTTTTAATAAGGTATCTGACCCTACTAGACCTACATATTACTAGATCACTTAGTGGAGCCTTTACGTTACTATGTGCTCTCTATACACCTGGTGTCCTAACTGAAGGAATACTAAGCTCATTATCCAAACTCTTTGAACCACTGGAATCTCCATCAAATCCCAAATGACTAGTAGATACATCATTACCATCCAACACTTTCTTCTTTCCTTTGTCTTTAAATGCAACACTTGTAGATCCTAGACTAAGGGTTACTAATGTTTTTAATCCACTAAGACTCTATGATTCTTGCATTTATTTATACACTTAGCTATCATGATCATTATCATCATCTAATACATCACCAGTAGATGCATACCAACTACTCATCTCATAAAAAATAACATCCTTGCTCAGTCTGAACTCACCAATCACAGGGTACAATATCCAATAAAAATACATTTTTTAGCCTTCTGATCAAGCTTATTTTGCACCTCATCTTGCACATGAACATATACAATATAGCCAGACACTTTTAAGTATGACACATCAAGCTTCTTGCTTGTAAAGCATTCTTTTGGAGTCATTCCATGAACTGTAGTTGTGAGATTTTTGTTCATAATGTAGATAGCATTATATGAATAACTTTAGACAAAAAAAAAGGCATATTCTTTTAAGCCCCATCGATGCTCGTGTAACTTTTACAAGATGTCTATTTTTTCTTTCTGCAATCCCATTTTGCTGTGGGTTATACTTGCAAGTAAACTGTCTCTTTACCCCATGAGACCTCAAGAAGCCACTAAACTCATTAGAGAGACACTCTCTCCCTCCATTTGATCTCAAGCACTTAACTTTCAAACCTATTTTTGTTTCAACAACTACCTTGAATGATTTGAAGTGCTCAAGTACATCACTCTTTTCCTTCATAAAGTATACCCATAGCTTCCTTGAACAATCATCAATAAACATGACAAAGTATTTACTACCACCAATATATATATTTTGTGTAAGACCCCAAACATCTGTATGCACAACATCAAGTATATTTCTGCTCAAGTCTCTATCATGCAAAAAGGGTTGTCTTGCTTGCTTATCAAACTAGCATGCTTTACACACTTTATGAAAATTTGCAACTCTAAAAGCAAGAAACCCTATAACCAATCCTTTGGACTACATTAATTTCAGTCTTTGTACATTTTCATGTCCAATATGTTTATGCCATATTTCAATGTATGCAACCACTCCTTTTCCTTTAGCATACGTAGTAGCATTCATTGTAGAAATTCCAACATCTAAAGTGAACATGAAACCAACTCTACTTCCTTTTGTGACTGTAACATTCCCCCCCCCCCCCCCCCTTTTTTCTAATTTTTTTCCCTTTCCCTCTCCCCCCCCCCCTCGACAATACATCGGGGAGAGAGGGAGAGGGAGTGATGTGGAAGAAGGGGAGGGGCATGCTGCCCAGGTGTCGGCGTTCAGATGTGCCCCCCCTTTAAAATCCCATCCTCCTCCTCCTCCTCGTTGGGAAGTTCCCCCCTTTAAAAGCCCACCCTCCTCCTCCTCGTCAGGGAGTTCCCCCCCTTGCTGTAGAAGTCCCCCCCTCCATCGCCTGTGCAGGTGCTGCCCCCACCTGGGCATGATGTCAACTCCCGGGGTCCTCCGACAGACATAGAAGCCCCCCTTGCTGACGTAGAAGCCCCCCCTGCCACCCTAACCAACCGTGAGGAGAAAGGGAGGAGGAGAGGATAAGAAGGAAGTAGTGGGAGAAAAGTAAGAGGGAGGGAGAGAGAGAAGAGGAGGAGAAGATAAGGAAGAGAAGGGAAGAAAAGAAGGGGAAGAGAGGAAGGAAGAGGAGAAGGAGAGAGAGGAGAGGAAGTGAAGAGAAAGAGGGAGAGAGAGGAAAGGAGGAAGGAAAAGAAGAAAGAGAGTGGGAAGGAGAAGAGAAAGAAGAGGCAGAAGAGAGGGAGAAGAAGAGAAGGGAAGAGAGAAGAGAAAGAGGAGAAGGAGAGAAGAAGAGAAGGAGAGTGAGAAGAGGAAGGGAGGAAAAGAAGAGAGAGAAGAGGGAAGAAAGAAGGAAAGAGTGAGAGAAGAGAGAAGAAGAAGAAGAAGAAAGAAGGAGGGAGAGAGAGAAGAAGGGAAGGAGAAGAGAAGAGGGAGAGAAGAGAGAGAAGAAGAGAAGGAGAAGAGGAGAAGAAGAAGGGAAAGGAGAGAGGTAGAGGAATAAGAAGAAGAGGTAGAGGGAGAGAGGAGAGAGGTAGTAGAAGAAGGAAAAGAGGAAGGAGTAGAAGGAGAAAGAAGTGGGAAAAGGGGAAGAAGAGGAGAGAGAGAGGGAGAGTAGAGGAATAAGAGAGAAGTAGGAGAAGAGGAGAGGGAGAGAGAGTAGGAGGGTAAGAAAAACAAAGAAGAAGAAAAGAGAGAGAGAGAAAGAAGGAGGAGAGGAGGAAAAGAAGAAGAAGAGAGAGAAAGGGGGTAACCGCTATGAGTCACCCAAACCACTCTCTTGGCAACGAACCACATCCGGTGGTCTTCCCAATTGATCATGTCAAACCGAAACCGCTAAGGTCCGGACTGCCCAATCTCCACGAGGCGAATGGCTCCTAAGAAGAAAGTCACCGGTAATGCTGGAGGGGCGAGCGGAGCGACCAATGCAGCACACATGAATCAAGCCCAGGTTCTAAGGATTGATGTCATGCATAGGGTTTTGTTTACTCTAAGAACTAAGTTGCATGCACGAAACAGTAGAGTTTGGTATTCGTACAAGCTTTAGGCACGAAATGATAGCTTTTACACACATAAAATGATAAGGTTATCGCCTTACTTCACATAAAATGATAGCTTTTTAGCCAGTTCAGTGCATGAATAGTCATTTAGAATTCATGTTTCGCAATCATGGTTAAAAGAAACACATGAAATGTTAATTTCTGTTCATGAGTTACACTTGCATCGTTAGACAAAACCCTAGACTTCCATAGACGCAAGTTACATGTGATCCGGTGCGTTAGGAATAAGTATAATTGCCTCGATTTTTTTTATCGATCTTGCTGTGGACTATCGCAAATGGATACGCTCCTAGCTTAGTTGAAGCTAGTGACCTTGGATTGTTGACCCAAGTTATGCTTGGCAGTTTGAAAAGGTTGTAAATCCCTTAAGCAAGTGTTTTGATAAATCCCTTAAGCAAGTGTTTTGATACATCCTGTTAAAATTCTGATTGTGCATGCAATGGGATTGCGATGCCTTGAAGCAAGAGGTTGTGTATTCAACTATTTGTTAATGTGGTTTTGGATGTTAACCCAAGTAGGGAGTGTTTGATGATTTCATGGCCGGATCCGGTGTCGAAGGGTTTTCGAAAGCATAGTCGCGTCTTCAAAAGACCTTGATATATATCAAGATGGAAGATCAAACAAATAAATAATCCAATGTCAGAGATGGTTCTAGCATTCAACTCTGAGTCATATATTAACCATACAATAATTCCAGATTTCAATCAATAAATTCTGTTTTAGCTTCAGCATGTCATACAGGTAAAGTATACCAATAACATTCTTGTAATCCACTGATGGTATATGACTCTCTTTATAGTGAGCTCAATCATCAAGTTTTCAGGGTTACTCCAAGCTGAATGGAATAAATAGGTGATATTATATTGTTATGATGGGCTGTTTCTGTAACCTTTAAAGAACCTTGCAGTTTTCATACATGGTTACCACCTCCTTATGTAAAACCTTGGAGTTTATCTTATCCAAAATTTTAAGGTATGTATCATGAAAATTGGGCTCAATACTTTGCGAACAGTATTCAGCATCTCAGTTGGGGTTGAGCGAACTTTATCTTCCACCTTCTTCACCATCTTTGACTCAACTTTCTCAGCCTCAGGTTCAGCATGCTTGACACTGATAGAATTTTTGTTCGGCACTTTCACCTCCTTAACATTTACCTTCTCTGTCATTTCTTCTGCATCATGGCTTCCATTTTCCCAGCATAACCATCTCACTTGTGGCAGCAGTCAGTTGTTCTTTGATGCGTTTCTGAGCAGCAGCAAGTGATGTATCAGTCTGCCACTCCACGCCATCATCACTCTCCACAATAGGTTCCTCTTCATAATACCAATACCCATCAAAGTTGAACCAGCATCAGTCATTATAGCACGAACATCAGCAAAATCCACATTCACAAGGCCAGGCACCATGATAATGTCAGAGATGCCCTTGACACCTTGACGAAGAATGTCATCCGCCAAGTTGAAAGCCTCCGAAGCAGGAGTGGACTGAGACACTGCAGTTAACAGCTTATCATCGAGGATAATAGTCAGTGTGTTGACACTGAATCTCAAGGCTGCAATTCCTTCCTGAGCCTGTTGTGCCCTTTTACGACCTGTCCAGTGTAAGATTCATCTACTACAGCTCCAAAGATTAAGTTTGCATTAGGATCAACAAGATTGTAGATAACCTCTGCAGCTTTGCTGATCACAAATTTATTGAAACAGTTCTGTCGATGAATTCCGCTAGTTGCCGCAATGCAATCACAAACTCGAGATTGATTTTTCCTTAAAAAAAACGATGCTGCCAGCCAGTCTTAGCTTGTTGAATCCACTTGCTGTGATTCATAAAACACTTGTCAGGTGAACGACCGATTCAGAATTAAAGGCATGGTCAACAGAACGGCTGCCTGTGTGCGCGAGGAGGCCCGAGTCCTGCACCATGGATTTACCATCAACGACAACATACATAAAGATTTAGCTCAAGAACTACCGTGTCCCTGATTCCTTCAGTCATTTCGGTGGAAATATATTCCTGTGGTCTTCACGAGAGTTTCGGTTCTCCCTCGCTTTCACAATTCATGGCCGCAGGAGATCGGAACAGAGCTTTGAAGTTCGACATATATTTTAAAATGATGATTATATAAGTTGTAATTGCTGAATTGCGTTGATCTCGACAGATAAAAATGGAAATTGGACCAAAGAAGACAATTCGATCCTCTTATCCATTTTCTTGCTTTCTCTCTTGACTCAGCATTCAATCCTCCCCAATCTCCTTGATCGCCGTTTTTCTCACTTCCTCTTCAATAACTCCACTCAACTCTGCACATCTTTACATCCGCTTCAGCTCTTCCTCTTCGCGGACTAGCAAAACGACTCTTGGCTTATCCCACAGTACAAGATTATTAGTGCCAAACAGCAAGGCTCCATATGCCCCTTCCACACAAAAAAAACTTATGCATACCATCTGCGTACCTCCTCTGTTCTGCCACCCATCTATTTTTTTTCCCCCTTGTCCATTTTCTTTCCTCCTTCATCTTTTTCCTGCCGCGTTTTTCCATCCCAAAATACCTCTTCTCCTTTTCAAAATAGCTCCCCTTCTTCCCCCCAAAAAGGCTCTTTCCTTTTTCAAAAATAGCCATCCGTGGCAAAGCTTTTTCCTTTATTAGACCCTCTGAATCCAGTAATAAGACTGTGCTCGGCAGCTGAATGATGTCGAACCTTCACCACTGTCAAAGATTTCAAGAAATCCCCCAAACTCCAAGTTCAGCGTATCTTGAAATGTATGCATTCCATGAGATTACATCATGAACTGGCAGCATGTCAAAAACACGATGTGCTTCAGCAAGTAAGCCACTTATGCCATACATGTCTACCAGTTTGTTTCCAATATAAAGCTGAGGCAAGAGACTACATCACGAATGGGTAAGTTGTTGAAAACATGATGTACTTCCGCAAGGGAGCCAAATTTCCCATACATATCCACAAGAGAGTTGCCCACCAAGGGCTACAAGCGCCACATTTACCATAGATACTAATAAGTATGCTATTAACAAAAACTTCTGAAGTGAAGCCCTTCATGTGAGCATCAATACTCATACGCTGAGAATAAATGTAATCACAACAACTAAATATGTACAAAGTACCAAATCCCATGCACAACTTTTGGGTGGTTTACACACCTCGAATGCGCAGCAATACGACATCCACCCCCTCTAATCCTGCGCATCCTCCGGATGAGCCAACTACCCATGATCATTATCATCAAGATCCACAAACAAATCAATCTCTTCATTATGCATTTCCGGTAGATTAACAAGATTTTCAGCCATATCATCTGTCTCTTCTATTGGAGTTTCTTGACGTTGCTCTTCTCTCGAAAATTCTTCCAATGCATAATCCTCATCATCTCTTTTCTTGAAAATCTTGATTCTTTTTCCAGCAATTGGCACTCTAAGCACTGTCCCATCCAATTCTGTCAATTCATATGTTGCATTATCAAAGACATGTCTGACTATGTATGGCCCAAACCATCTTTTCACCATCTTCCGAAGTGCAGTATGCTGATTTTCAAGGCTGCTATCAAAGACCAATACCCAATCTCCTTCTTCTATTGCTCTAGGCCGCAAGCGATGCCTGCTATCAAACCTGTCCTTGTTCCTTAGTCTAGCAACTTTCAACCTGTCAATAGCTAGCTGAATATCCTCAGGTCTCCTCTCCAACTGTCGAATCCGAAGAGCTAAGAGCTCCTCTCTCGTCAAATCCTCCTGCCATGGTAAAACTGACCAAGTCAAAGCACAAGTCTCAATCGGCATAACTGGTTTCTGACCATACATCAACTCTGCAGGCATATATCCTGTAGTAACACTATGTGTCGTACGATCAGCCCATAAAGCAAATGGTAGAAGTCTCGGCCATTCTCCAATCCGTCCTCTGCATGCTTTGGCTAATGCTTTCACTATCGGCGGATGCCCTCTTTCACTTTTCCCATTTCCCTCTGGATTGTATGCTGTGGTTAGAGCCAATTTGATTCCTAGCTGAGAGAAAAACTCCCTAGCTTCATCTGCATCCAATTCACCACGATCCGCAGTGATCTTACCCACACAACCATACCTGCAGAAAATTTCCTCCAATAAGAACTTACACACTGCACTAGTGGTCTTCGTTCTCAAAGATCTGCCCTCAACATGATTAGTAAGATCCTCTCTAGCCAAAACAATGTACCTCATCTGCCATAGACCCATAGGCATGGTAACCAAATCAACTACCCACTTATAATGAATGCATAGCGGATAGGTCGGATGAAGCTCATCTCTATGACGCACTACTGAATACATCTGGCAGTCTCTGCAAGTCTCAACAAAGTGAGAAACATCTCTATACATGCCTTTCCACCAATATTTCTCCCTGATCTTCTCATAAGTAGCCCATACTCCTCTATGACCAGCCCAAGGACTCTCATGAAACTCCCTCATCACCTGTAACTGTGACTCTCTATCACAGACAACCCGCAAAGGTAATCCGCCTCTTTTCTTCGGATGCTTCCAAAGAAATCCGTCCTTGAGAAAATAACCATAGGCTTTCCTTCTGATCTTCTTGAACTCTTCATCTGTCCATTCATCTCTTTTGCTTAGTGTACTAAGGTACCTGCCAATCTGCAACCAATCTCCAACATAAAGTTCTTCTGTGAAAGCCACAATATCATAAACATGACAAACATGATCAACCATAGTGGCTGAAATTTCTGCATCATCCTCTTCTGCAAGTAGAGTCTCCTCATCATCATACCTGGCTCTAGACAACATATCTGCCACTGGATTATCCTTCCCTGCTATGTGTTTAAATTCCGGATTTAATGACTTGATGTATGCAATCCATCTCAACATGGCTATATCTGGAGTAGAGCAACTCGTGATCATACCAATCAATGGCAAGCAATCTGTCTCTACCACAACTGAAGCTCCAATAAAGTACTCCTTGTCACATTTGAGAGCCGTCACAATCCCCAATAACTCCCTCTTGATTTGCGGATATCTCCTCTGTCTCTCGTTTAGGACTTTCGCCCCAAACCGAATAGCATACCTGTTTCCATCTGCATCATCTTGACCCACAGCCCAACCTATGCCAATTGGACTAGTGTCAACTGTCAATACAATAGGCCTATCACAATTATAATTCGCTTTCCTGAGAGTAGGAGCATTCTGCAATAACTTCTTCAATTTCCGCATGGCTCTAGTGTGGCTCTCATCCCAATAAAATTTCTGCCCCTTTCGAAGCAGCTGATACAAACAATCTGCAATGTGTGCAAAATGAGGTATCCAAATCATATAAAACACACAAGCACCAATGAATCTCCGTACCTCAGAAGTGGTGGAACAATACTCTGCAATCTTGCCTATAGCATTCACCTTATCAGGTGAAGGTTTCCTGCCATAATATCCACACATATGCCCAACAATGACAACCTCATTCACTCCAAAAACAGATTTTTGCCCTGAAAGTGTCAAATTCACTTCTTCTTACCTGGCCAAAATCTTCTCACATGCTGAAATATGTTCAGCCACAAAGTACCTGCATCCCTGCTCATTTAGGCTCTCATTCTTCTCTTCTTCTACACACCCTTTAATGGGCACATCATCCAAGAAAGGCATAGTAAGCTGAGGTATGTAATCACGAAGGACCTTATGCATGGCATTCATCATATGCGCAACAGAATTAGTAGCACCTTGAGGCAAGGTACACATTCTGACAAGCCCAATAGGAGTTCTCATGGTGGTTATGTCCCTGCTTTCCAAAGCCAGCTGAAACTGATCATATCCTGAATACAAATCACCCAAAGAATAGATGGCACGTCCAGCAAATGCCTCTGCAAACTCATCCACAACTGGACCTATACCAACATTCCTGATGGTAACTCTGTTCACTGGCTGCATGTCCTGAATAAATCGAAGAGTACCATTCTTCTTTGGAACTGTAAACCACCTGTTTGAGTATGGTGCAGATGAAGGCTCAAGGATTCCCATCCTGATTTTCTCATTCAATAAATCAATCAGCTTTGGCAAGTGTGCTTTAGGCACTGGAATAGGTCGGAGATTCCATGGAATATGAGGAATAGTAAAAATGACCATAGGAGCAACAACATCAGGATTCACACATCCAATCTCATGTGGGACAAAAGCAAATCCCCTTCCATGACGCTCAAGCATCTCCTGAAAGCATTGCTTCTCCATGGGTAACAAAAAATCACCATTTCCAATTTTCAATTCAGCAAGTGTCTCTGCTGAAAATTTATGACCAATATGCTCCGGATTCCTCAAAATTTGCTGTTTAGCAGCCCTCTCTATTTGCTGATCACTGTCAGATGGAAGCGGTACAGCAACCGGCTTCACCTTCTTATCCACAGTTTTGTACTTCGTGTCAACCCTGGCTTCATTATGCTCTTCTGCATTACATAAACCTTGCTGTAAATCAGCAATTCTGCACTCCAATGGCTGAATATTCTCAGCCCTCTGCTCTATGGACTGCATAGAAACAGCCCCAAACTCTGAATGCTGAAATATTTCAGCAGTAAACTCTGTTGGCTGAAAATTTTCAGCCCTCTGTCTCTCTGAAAGCTGATCATAACCAGCTAGAAACTCTGTTTGCTGAATTTCTTCAGCACTCAATACTCTTTGCTGAGTTAACTCAGCCTCTGACTCAATCTGTGACATAAAATCTGCAATTTCATGAAACATGTCCAGGGACTGCACTAATACATTACCATGACAGTTCAGCATATCAGTTTTCAGCATATCTCCCATCTCTGTCATCGTATCTGCACAAATCACACTGTCATACATGCCCTCTATGTGCTCATCATCCTCCAAAATTCCTGCATTTTTCAAAATTTTCTCCTTCCTGCCTGGCAGCTCTAGGCAACCTAGAAGTCTTCTGATAACTCATTGAACTGTTTGCTGAAATCCCAACATAACCGGAGGAGAAAACACTGCTGCCAGGAGGCGAGAACTCCAATCTCCTCTCCTCTGTACCACCGTCGTCTCGCGAAACGGCGGTACCTAATGAAAACCCGAATCCCTCACAGTGGGTAAGGGTGCATCTCTGAGAGTATCTCTGTTTCTAACATGATTCACACATACAGTCATAAACTGAACTGCTCTCATACCATCTTTACTGCGAATCCGTGCATAAGCAGATCCATCATCCATGACCTTTGTCTCCATGCGCATCTCTGTAATGAATGGCTGTCCAAGAATTATGGGATACGAGCATGAATCCTGCACAAAGAAATGAAAATCCTCCTCTACATCACCAATAGAAACCCTGACACTAGGGCAAGCAGCATATAAATCACCTGCAGTGTTATTGGCGGCTCTCATACGCCACCCATGCTCTACATCCATAGGCCATCTGTTACTCTCATAAACTCCACGAACAATGAGATTAATCTCTGAACCATGATCAACCAATGCAACATAAGGCACCTGTTTCTCTCCAACCTTTACCATCGTCTCTGTAGTTGCCCTAGCCCAATGGCTCCGCGAGAAGTGACTACGCGGTATCAAAACAGGCTCATCAATTTCAGCATAATGCATAGGCTGAACCCTCTTTTCTACCTGCGGCAAAACAGAAGCATTATCAACCATAACCTCATCATCATCATCATCCAACTCTCCGATCAAAACTCCCTGTGTATCAGTGGTAGCCAATGCATGTCTTTTCCTCTTCAGCACCTCCTAAAACTGATCCTGAAACTCTCTTTTTGAGATGCCCAAAATCTCAGAAATAGTAAAAGTCACCTCACTGCCAAGTATCTTATCATTAAAGATTTTCTTCATATCTATAGATGTCTCAATGTCGGACATCAATCTGAATCCTGGCTGCTTTCTCTCTCTAGGCTCTTGCCTCTTTTCCCTCTTTTGAGCATCCTCCATCTGTCGATCTGGCCCTGGTCTTGAAGACGGTCCTGCAGTAGGTGGAGTAACAAACTCACCCCCTCTAGTCTTCTTAGCTGCACTTGGATTTTCTTCATCCCTCTTACGCTTCTCCTCAACAAATACATCTGCACCATGAGATTTAGCCAAATAAGCATAAATAGAATACCTGTCAACAGGCGAGTCCCATCCTGTCTCTGATCTGATGCTAGAGCCTGCGCTAGTCAAAACAGTTTGCTGAATTTTCCCCTTGTTTGCAGTCTCCATAGCATAAGTCCATAGTGCGGACTGAGTCTCTGATCCCTTCTCAATCTGTACTCCATATGCAGAAGCATCACCTCTAGCCGTCACGTAAGAAGTACGCGCAGCCATGTCCTCCACTAACTTCTTCATTTCACCTTTACCAAAGTTGGTAGCAAGTGGAGCTCCTGTCTCAGTCAACCAAATTTTACCATCTTGCCCCCAATATACCAAATTCTGCCTCCTTGCATCCTGGAAAGAGTCACAATCCCTGCAATGCTGATGCTCCGTACTATCACACCAAATACATCTCCGATCTCTCCTAGGAGCACTAGGAGCACTCCTAGGTGCAATAGGAGCACTAGAAGAAGTAGCAGGCACAGTGGAAGCAAACTGCTCCTTCAACTTACCCACCAACTCCGCTTTGACTGACTCAAGTGTCAAATCTGTGATTCCTTTGATTATATCATCAATAGAGGTAGGCACTGATGGAACAGATGGGTTTGGAGCAGAAGGTGTAGGCATCGGTCGTGGAATAGGAGGAATAGGTGGAGTAGAAACAGTAGGCACTGGCATAGGCCAAGAAACTGGTTGAGGAGGAGAAGAAACAATAGGAATAGAAGTAGGCATAGGAGCTGAAGATGATGTAGGTGTCATGGAACCATTCTGTAGACGAGTCTTCCATATCCTCCTCTTGGTCAATGTCGAGACTGCATCCTGAGCATCCTGCCAATCAGTTTTAAGACCCATAGGCTTCGTGCGATCTTCAAGAAGCTCACCCAATTCTTCTTGAAGAGCAGGATCTGCAGCTTGCAAGAAAAGTTCAACTTTTTCAACATCCAATGCTCTTTGTTCAATAGCATCAAGCTGACTATACCTTTCTTCGAATTCTCGAATCAGCTCCGAAGCAGCAAGACCTTTGTTTGGCATGTAGACCCACTCTCGGAATGACCGCCGAGTAGCCATACCAAAGTCCTCAAGGAAGTATTCTTCTTTTAGTGCCTTCTTAAAATCTTGCCAATGTGTATTTTGAATATATAAATCAGTCACCTTTGTCCTCAAAGCAGGTGTGACAAGTCGAAGAAAGTACTTACTCATAAGTCCAGCAGGAACTCCAAAGAACCCCATCTTGATCTCATATGTCTTCAAATATGCTGAAACATTACGCCCGTCAAATAGCTTCTTCTCACTCTCAACTGCTTCAATAGCCTTAGTCGCGCTATTTGCATTCTCCTGCTCTGAATAGAGTTGCCTTTGCTGAGACAACTGCTGTTGATGCAATTGTTGTTGCTGCTGCATATACATTTGTGTTTGCTGATTTTGGAGCTGCATATACATGGACATATTCTACAAAATCTGTTTTAGATCCTCCGTTGAAGTACTTGACGCAGCAGTCATTGATGGAGCTGAAGTAGAGGCAGCTGGAGTTGTAGAGGAAGCTGAAATAGAGGCTGAAGTGTCTCCCATCCTGAAATTTTCTGCGACGCTTTCACGTCGGGTTCACCAAAGATGTCGAAGGGTTTTCGAAAGCATAGTCGCGTCTTCAAAAGACCTTGATATATATCAAGATGGAAGATCAAACAAATAAATAATCCAATGTCAGAGATGGTTCTAGCATTCAACTCTGAGTCATATATTAACCATACAATAATTCCAGATTTCAATCAATAAATTCTGTTTTAGCTTCAGCATGTCATACAGGTAAAGTATACCAATAACATTCTTGTAATCCACTGATGGTATATGACTCTCTTTATAGTGAGCTCAATCATCAAGTTTTCAGGGTTACTCCAAGCTGAATGGAATAAATAGGTGATATTATATTGTTATGATGGGCTGTTTCTGTAACCTTTAAAGAACCTTGCAGTTTTCATACATGGTTACCACCTCCTTATGTAAAACCTTGGAGTTTATCTTATCCAAAATTTTAAGGTATGTATCATGAAAATTGGGCTCAATACTTTGCGAACAGTATTCAGCATCTCAGTTGGGGTTGAGCGAACTTTATCTTCCACCTTCTTCACCATCTTTGACTCAACTTTCTCAGCCTCAGGTTCAGCATGCTTGACACTGATAGAATTTTTGTTCGGCACTTTCACCTCCTTAACATTTACCTTCTCTGTCATTTCTTCTGCATCATGGCTTCCATTTTCCCAGCATAACCATCTCACTTGTGGCAGCAGTCAGTTGTTCTTTGATGCGTTTCTGAGCAGCAGCAAGTGATGTATCAGTCTGCCACTCCACGCCATCATCACTCTCCACAATAGGTTCCTCTTCATAATACCAATACCCATCAAAGTTGAACCAGCATCAGTCATTATAGCACGAACATCAGCAAAATCCACATTCACAAGGCCAGGCACCATGATAATGTCAGAGATGCCCTTGACACCTTGACGAAGAATGTCATCCGCCAAGTTGAAAGCCTCCGAAGCAGGAGTGGACTGAGACACTGCAGTTAACAGCTTATCATCGAGGATAATAGTCAGTGTGTTGACACTGAATCTCAAGGCTGCAATTCCTTCCTGAGCCTGTTGTGCCCTTTTACGACCTGTCCAGTGTAAGATTCATCTACTACAGCTCCAAAGATTAAGTTTGCATTAGGATCAACAAGATTGTAGATAACCTCTGCAGCTTTGCTGATCACAAATTTATTGAAACAGTTCTGTCGATGAATTCCGCTAGTTGCCGCAATGCAATCACAAACTCGAGATTGATTTTTCCTTAAAAAAAACGATGCTGCCAGCCAGTCTTAGCTTGTTGAATCCACTTGCTGTGATTCATAAAACACTTGTCAGGTGAACGACCGATTCAGAATTAAAGGCATGGTCAACAGAACGGCTGCCTGTGTGCGCGAGGAGGCCCGAGTCCTGCACCATGGATTTACCATCAACGACAACATACATAAAGATTTAGCTCAAGAACTATCGTGTCCCTGATTCCTTCAGTCATTTCGGTGGAAATATATTCCTGTGGTCTTCACGAGAGTTTCGGTTCTCCCTCGCTTTCACAATTCATGGCCGCAGGAGATCGGAACAGAGCTTTGAAGTCCGACATATATTTTAAAATGATGATTATATAAGTTGTAATTGCTGAATTGCGTTGATCTCGACAGATAAAAATGGAAATTGGACCAAAGAAGACAATTCGATCCTCTTATCCATTTTCTTGCTTTCTCTCTTGACTCAGCATTCAATCCTCCCCAATCTCCTTGATCGCCGTTTTTCTCACTTCCTCTTCAATAACTCCACTCAACTCTGCACATCTTTACATCCGCTTCAGCTCTTCCTCTTCGCGGACTAGCAAAACGACTCTTGGCTTATCCCACAGTACAAGATTATTAGTGCCAAACAGCAAGGCTCCATATGCCCCTTCCACACAAAAAAAACTTATGCATACCATCTGCGTACCTCCTCTGTTCTGCCACCCATCTATTTTTTTTCCCCCTTGTCCATTTTCTTTCCTCCTTCATCTTTTTCCTGCCGCGTTTTTCCATCCCAAAATACCTCTTCTCCTTTTCAAAATAGCTCCCCTTCTTCCCCCCAAAAAGGCTCTTTCCTTTTTCAAAAATAGCCATCCGTGGCAAAGCTTTTTCCTTTATTAGACCCTCTGAATCCAGTAATAAGACTGTGCTCGGCAGCTGAATGATGTCGAACCTTCACCACTGTCAAAGATTTCAAGAAATCCCCCAAACTCCAAGTTCAGCGTATCTTGAAATGTATGCATTCCATGAGATTACATCATGAACTGGCAGCATGTCAAAAACACGATGTGCTTCAGCAAGTAAGCCACTTATGCCATACATGTCTACCAGTTTGTTTCCAATATAAAGCTGAGGCAAGAGACTACATCACGAATGGGTAAGTTGTTGAAAACATGATGTACTTCCGCAAGGGAGCCAAATTTCCCATACATATCCACAAGAGAGTTGCCCACCAAGGGCTACAAGCGCCACATTTACCATAGATACTAATAAGTATGCTATTAACAAAAACTTCTGAAGTGAAGCCCTTCATGTGAGCATCAATACTCATACGCTGAGAATAAATGTAATCACAACAACTAAATATGTACAAAGTACCAAATCCCATGCACAACTTTTGGGTGGTTTACACACCTCGAATGCGCAGCAATACGACACCGGATGGCTGATTCCCATGGAAATGAAAGGGATGTTTTCCCTAAAAATTGTTACTATGCTGGTTTCTTCAGTTGTGGTTGATGATTTCCTAAAGGAATAATTAAGGAAGGATGGCGCTAGCTACCCCCCGCGAACAGCCAAACCCTAACCAAGGGGGTTGTGAATCCGCACCAGGAATGTGGACCAAACCTATTGCGAGAGGTCTCTCCATGGAAATTACTTGGCGTAGGAGGATGCTTGGGTGCCAGTGGGGGCTGTGGCCATAAATCCCAATGCCTCCGAGCCCTACACAAGTGTTCTACGTGACTCGAGATGGGATCTCGAGGCCTTAATACTAGTTACAAGGCAAAAACTTGGAAGGATAAACCTTCGGGTTTTATTATCGGAAGGCGGAAGGATTTTTTTGTGGAGGCAGAAAGGAACACTTAATTCTCCTATATGGGCAGGAGACACCCATTAATCCCAAGATAAATTAAGGAAGTGTTTTATCTTGTCTTTGTGTCTGTGGCCTAAATTACGTAAAGGAACCTGTGACTAACGGGTTAATTAAGGAAGTTGCTTTTATGTGTCAAGCATAACGTGGTAGGTAATTAGATAACTAAAACAACCCTCAAGGGAAGCGTGGTGGATGTCACCAATGGGTCTATCCTACAGAAGGGTGGTCTCGGTTAGTCGAGAGCTTTCCTCAAAGGAGATGTTAACAGGAAATGTTAGGAAAGAGTCAGTCTATGACCTTAGACAATGTTGACTAGGAACCTGGACTTCAAGTTGATCCTAATGGGAATGGCCGAATAAGTTCTGTTGCGGGGCAGACTCGAGAGACCCTAGTTGGCAAACCCCGTGTCATTCCTTGGGAGTGCCGGGCGGCGTCTTCTAGATATATCTCTCGATGGACTGCTAAGACGTGTCCCGCAATTTGAGGAGTAGGCACATTACAGTGACCAACTTGCACTTATCATTAAAGTTTTCTACAAAACAACCTTTTGCATTAAATCAAACCTGCAGCCCTTGCTCTACCATTTGGATAAAAGACACTAAATTATTTTTTATTGATGGCACATGTAATACATCTAACAAACTCTTTGTCTCGCCATCATGCAAGGACAAGGGAATCTTTCTAATGTGTGAAATTGGGTTGCATGAATCATCACCCATCTTTACATAACCTAGATTTTCCAAGTCCTAAACCATTCAACATGATTGGTAATATGATTAGATGCGCCTGAATCAACATACCATACATCATCATGTGTCCCTTTTTCTCTAACAACATTCACCATATGCTACATAACAAACATATGCATAGTTTGCTTGTTGCAATTTACCACTACAAATATCATCCTTCTTAGCATAACAATGGGCTGCGATATGACCTACTTTTCCATAATAATGTCAAAAATAGCAAAATTTCTAGAACCTCTGTTCTGCCATCCAACCCTTCCTTTAGAGCTCCCCCTGCCTGTAAACTTTCCACGGCATCCTAAAACCTGTATTATTTCACCAAATTGGTGATTTAACTTGTTTTTCTAGTTATCACAAGCATGTCTCATAAACAACCTCTCAAAGAGGATCTGCCACGTCTCATTCCTGAACTTGAGTAAAATGCTTAGACCTATTCACAATTTATTTCAAGTGAGTCACCCTGCATATTGATCTCTTCGGTAATCATGAGAGACACCAACTCATCAAAATCTAGAAATGGCTTTCATACCTATATAAAAGTGAAAAATGATTTTCAAACCTTCTCATTATTAAGGCCACCCAAAGTAGATGAAACCAAATCATCATCATCACGCATTGAATCAATCGCTTCTAAAACATCTGTAATGCTCCTCACCTTCAAATTTGTCTAGGTTGCATGTGAAGTTTCTGTATTCTTGATATATCCTAGCATAGTATCATCAATGAGACTGCAGATAGCCAATACATCACCTTTTTGTCTTTTGCATTCCATTCTTTCCACACCTTTAATTCAATTGGAGTTGCAGGGATACTTAACTTTGGCTCTTTTTCTTCACCTAAAAGAAACTCGTAAAGGCCCTTTCCAATGAGGAGGTTCATCACACGGAACTTCCATAAAGAGTAGTTGCTCTTATCTAGCTTCTCAATGATGGGATTTCCACTATTCTCTACCATTATCACAAAAATGATACAAAACAATAAGCAAGTCTTCTGCAACTTTTCACAACAGGTGATAGCAATATACCAAGAAACCTTTTTTACTAATTGCTTGATAATACATGTAATACACAACTTGTTTATAGATAAAACTCATGTTTGCTTTTTGTCAAATACCTCAAAAATTACAAATTCAAAATTTGCAACCTGTGCATCCACTTTTTGGTCAATACAATCGAAATCACAGAATACCCTGGAACTACTGTCTGCAACCTTGTCGCACTAAAATGGGGCCGAAAGAAACCTTGCAGCATATACACTGCTTTGCTTGCACACCAAATCTCATAGTAGTCTAAGATTTTCACTCTACGCCTTGCTTCCAATGCCTCCACAAGCACTATCCAAGAGAAAGAGTGGTAGAATGGGAGATCTTCTTACCCATTGCTTGCTTGCTCAAATCCTTGCTTCTTCTCCTCCACTTCAACCTTCAAAACCAGCCTCTCTCAATGGTGTCGCTCTAATACCATGTAAAGAATTGAGTGGTGGGGAGACCTACTTGAGTTGCTATACTTAACACACATTGTACATACAAAAGGAAGCTCACTCAAGAACATAAGAAGAGAGATGGAGGCCAAAATGTTTTCTTGTTGGTTTATTCTTCTTCTTCTACATGCACTACAATGTACACAAAGTATACATAAGATATAACATAAAGGAAAGTGGCTTACTAAGTCAAACAATGCATACCTAACTATGCTAATTGACTAAAGCTATATTTATGCCAGCTGTTAGTCAGGTGTAACAAACTAAATATAATAAGAAATAAGTTAGTGGCCATGTAAGGATCATAATGACCATCGACATGCTAAGTGTAGATGTGCAAACCCATCTAGCCAGGCAGTCTATCATCAATGTTCACACGTGTTGAACTTGCCATCTCAACATTAAATACTTGATTACCAAACATACTTACAAATTATTCAATTAGGTATTATATAATATCAAAACTCATACTATAACTAATTTGATCATGCAATTGATGATGCAAATAGTAGGCACATAATGTCTCCATAGCAAATGGCACAACAAATAAAATTCCATTATGCATGTAGTACTAAAATGTACAATACTTGCAAAAATTCAATAACAAATATTGCAAACCCAATCCTATGTAGAAAATGGGAAATAACATGATAATCCTTACTCTTTTATTTGTTGATTTGTTCTTCTACACACAAGAAGATTTTCTCATCATCTCACAAAGAGGTATTTTATCCTCTGTAAGGATTTACTAATGTCTTGACCATCTTTGGGTGCTCAAGAACCTATGTTGTTGTGATGCTCCTTGTTATTGAGAGGCTCCTTGGCTATGGCTAGGTGTTTTGCTCCCCTTCATCCAGGACTAGTTCTCTACAACAACTTGGGGATTATTGTAGATGTGCATTTGCGAGCTAGTATCCTCATTTAGGTGGAAATGGAAAGGGCTCAGAAAGAGACTTGAGCAAGGAAAATCCTAGAAACTTCCTCAAGGGGCTCACTATATGTATACCCTTTATATCATATGCATTCAAGGCCCATTTATAAATACCCTTATTTACTAATTTTCCTCAAATAAAATAATTTTCAAATAATATTTATAAATACCCTTATATTGTGTGCATTCAAGGCCTATTTGTAAATACCCTTATCTATGAATTTTCTCAAATTAAACACACAAGGAAGCTTCATACCTTTAGGAAGACTTAGAAAAGACTTGGCAAGGTAGAGAGTAGAATAACTTTGTTTATGAACGCTAAATGTCATAAAGTTTTGAGTAGGAAGAAAATCAAGCTGAAAGAATATCAAGTGAAGCAACGTTAGACAAAAGCTCACATGCAAGGGCCCCGATATTACATTAAAATAACAAAAAAAGAAGCTAGCATGCATGCCATCACTATGCTTTCGAGTGTCGAATGTCCAAATCATGATCAAACTTCATAAACCAAATTTTTAATTTTAACTTTGCTTTAAAATATTTTTAGTGTTACTTCAAGAGCATAAAAATAAATTCCAAGATCCCTCCATGTGTTCAAAAAAAAAAAATGAAAGGAGCAAACTAAAAACAAGTACAATTTTTGTACCACTAAACAATACTCTCATCCACATATAGACTCTCTTCAGGAAGGCCTATCTAATTGCATATAACACAAATTTGTGAATTCTTATTAAAAAAGAAATAAAAGTTGAAACTTGTTATGATTTTAAAAATATTAAGCCACTATCTAGGTTAAGGTTTAGAGGATTAGCTATGCATGCATCCATGCCCATATGTTTCATATGAGGACATTACTACAAACATAAACACTATAGCAAAATCGAAGTAGAGATGGAGAGGTGTGATGTGCATTAGCGGCCACATCTAAAATATTGTGTTAATTCATGTGGTATGTGAAAAAACATTAATTTAAATGCTATTTTAAATGTGACACTTAAACATACATTTGGGTGATTTTTTCTATGCACAATTAGATATAGCATCTATTTTAAAATCTGAAGGTGCTATATTTTGCTTTCTCTTTGAATGACAAGATGAAATTCAAACAAAACTCCACACACACACACACACACACACACACACACACACACACACACACACACACACACACACACACACACACACACACACACACACACACACACACACACACGCACGCACACATAGCGCTTTGAAGATGACTTGTAGTAGAAAGACCATTTGCTAGCAATTAAAGCTTACAAGGTAAAAGCCTTTATTTCTTAATGTGAATCTCTTATCTTATTGTGTCCACAAATGTAAGTGGCACTATGATGATGAGGCTTTTAGGGTTGTTGCTACGGAAATACATTGTTTGATGTATGTGTCAATGCAAGGGTTTTGAGTTTGCTTGAAAAGTATTTAAATGTGCATATTGTTGCAAGTATTATCGTGTTTTTTGACATAGTTTTAAATGTGTTTTTCGCCAATATTTCTAATACTAAATTGTCACAATGATAGACTTAATGAGTGCATACTTTAACATGATTATTAATGTGTTAATTGTAGCATACATTTTTGTTATGCTTAACATGTTATTTAATCATTTTTAATTGAGATTATTGATTATCTTTTTAAAAATGTTGATTTCTAATGTATGTAGTAGGGTGTAGCTCATCATTAGGCTACCAAAGGTACTACTATCTATATTCAATATTATGTTTGGTTTAGTCTTTTCATACTTATGGTTTATTAAAACTATAGTCGAATGGATGAGGGTATCTAGGCCATTGCTTGGCATTGTATGATAGTATCGATGTGAGGATGTGTGGAGTCCATGTGTATTACATTAAATGTGTTTAGATGGGGGTAGCCTAGTATCTAGTCCCTAAGCCATATAGTTAAGCTACCAACAGCCTACTATTGTGACATGGTGGCACGGTTATCGATGTATTTGGAAAAATCCAAAAATTGGATTCGGGATTAGTAGCCTATAGAAAGTGATTACCTTGTGCTTATGTGTATATGTATGCATATGGATATGCACATATGTACACATATGTAGGCCAAGCATATATATATGTGTACTTGTTTATAGTGTATTCATATGTGTGCTTGTTCGTAGCATTTTCATATGTAGGTATATGTATGTGCATAGTCTATTCATATGTGTGTGTGTGTTTACATAGCCTATGCATATATGTATGTGTCCTTCTACATAGCATTATGCGTATTTGCACATGTATATGCATAGTCTATGCATAGATATTTATGTGTGTGTGTGTGTGTGTGTGTGTGTGTGTGTGTGTGTGTGTGTGTGTGTGTGTGTGTGTGTGTGTGTGTGTGTGTGTGTGTGTGTGTGTGTGTGTGTGTGTGTGTGTGTGTGTGTGTGTGTGTGTGTGTGTGTGTGTGTGTGTGTGTGTGTGTGTGTGTGTGTGTGTGTGTGTGTGTGTGTGTGTGTGTGTGTGTGTGTGTGTGTGTGTGTGTGTGTGTGTGTGTGTGTGTGTGTGTGTGTGTGTGTGTGTGTGTGTGTGTGTGTGTGTGTGTGTGTGTGTGTGTGTGTGTGTGTGTGTGTGTGTGTGTGTGTGTGTGTGTGTGTGTGTGTGTGTGTGTGTGTGTGTGTGTGTGTGTGTGTGTGTGTGTGTGTGTGTGTGTGTGTGTGTGTGTGTGTGTGTGTGTGTGTGTGTGTGTGTGTGTGTGTGTGTGTGTGTGTGTGTGACACCTATATGTATATGTGTATGTGTATGTAGCATTTACATATGTATGTGTGTGTACTTTGCATGTGCTTATGCATAGCTTGTATTATGTATGCATATATACATAGGCACACATATATTCATGGACTACACATACATATGCACACATGCACATGCATATATATAGGCCATGCATACATCTATATGTATGCATGTATGTTGCCTATACTTATGCATATATCTAATCTATGTGTGTGCATATGTGTAGTGTATGTGTATGTTTATGCATGTATATATGTACATAGGCTACTTATAGGCATATGGACATGCATAGGCATGGGCTATGCATATGCATAAATGTATACATGTGGCAATGCAAGAGCATATACATAAGCCTACATATGCATAGTCATGTTATGCTATTTATCTTGTTTTACTCTGTTATGCTACATATACATTATAGGAATACATATACACATAGGCTACATATGCACCTATATGTATATATATGCCTATACATATATGTATCTATATGTCTAAGTGAATTTGTATGTCATGTTTTGTAATTAATATTTTTATATTGCATTTTTTTACATGTTTATATTCCTCCTAATATAAGTTTTGATGTGGTGGGGTTCAAATCCCAACCATGAGGGTGAGAGATAGAGAATGGAGGCAAATATAGAGACTTTCTTTAGGAACCCTCCTACCCCAACTAAGCTATATTACTATATGACCACCCCTTAGTCATCTCGACCAAAAACGACCATACAATTGCCAATCACTCCAATAGTGTTAGGTTTTCCTTAGTCATCTCGACCACAAATGACCATACAATTGCTAGTCACTCCAATAGTGTTAGGTTTTCCTTATGATGGTCCAAACCCTCAAAAAAACCTTGAGTGAGCCATCCTATGAGAGTGCTTGTAGTAGTAGCCATGGGCATAAGCACTAAGGTAGAGGTTGTTTCAATGGTGACCAAAGCCCCTCTCCATAGCAAAATAGAGAGAAACCCAAATGCACTACAAGCAACCGTTACTACAATGCATGATAAGTATCTTAATCCCCCACATATGATATGTACATGCCATTGGGCTTGAGAAAGGATTAGAAAGGAACTTTCCAACAAGAGAGCCATGGTCAAACATAGGGCAATGGGAAATAAGAGAAAGTTACATCAAGGTTTAGATCTTAAGCCAATGTTGATGGATCACACATGGTCAAGAGTGAATAGAAGCCTAAAGTAGGGATGAAGTAGGGGATCTTTAGCCCATAGAGTGGAGGGAGGCATGAGCAATCTAAATGGAGAGATTTGGTTAGTCACATTTTGGGTTAGAAGGCATTGACACATGGGAAGCAAACTTTGTAAGTACATATATTTTTTTAGTGTTTTATATGCGACTCTTTAGCAGTAATTTTATCTAATACTTGTGGTGTTTTCATTTTGCAATTGAGTATTGTTGGCTAAATGCCCGCTAGCTGCAATAGATGACTTATAATTTCTACCATAGCATGCTCAACACATCGACACACTTGTGGCAACAAGGTGTCATCATAGAGCAATAGTGGCATGAAATCATGATATGAAGAATTTGTTAAGTTGTATGATTTGTTAAATGCATTGAAAGGTCTGAGTTATTCTAAGGTTGAATCTTTTGCATCTGCAAGGACAAACTAATGAGGTGGCTAGAGAGAAAGGAAGAAAAGCAAGGGGTGATGTAGTTCTTCATAGTGAATTGAAGAGTACCATGAGCAAGAGCAAGATAGCGATGAGGATGATGAGAGCAATGATGTAGAGGGAGGGGATGGTGGTGATAGCTCTTCATAAGACATATGAGATTTAATGTTTATAGTAGCCTATTAGATACGAGAAGCCATATTAGCGAGTTTCAAAATCCTGTATACATATTTTATATATTTTAAGCAATACCAACTACTCTTGGTCATTTCCAAGTAATATGAGCTACTCTTGGTCATTTTTGTTATCTATATTTAAATGTCTCAATCTTTGTTAATGTATATAATATTTTTCTAATATGTGCATACAATTTGTAAAGATGATGCTCAAACTAATGAGTATGTAAGAAGGGCTTTAGAAAAACAAGGTGCTACTAGTTGTTGATGAACTATGGCTACAAGGCACAACTTTGTAGCCAACATGTCTCTGGTTTTTTCTCATAGAGTATGTCTATAGTAGCTTTGCATGAAAATTGCAAGCTAAAGATCATTTAAAAATCCATTTAAATTGATGAAAAAATTACAAGTTTTGCTGCATTTTTTAAAATGTAAAAAATCATGTTTATAAGTCACAAAATAAATATGATTTTGGACATGGGTCTCTTGATATGCTTGTTTTCATGACTATAGACACACTGATAAGTTTTCGTTCTCAATTAAGAAAATTCATCAATGAGGCCATTTGTAGACCTAATCCCTTATAGTGAAATCCCACTTAGACTTGTCAAGGTCTATAAGTTTGTAACACGTACTTTACAAAATTTGACATCTAATACTTGTGACATATGGATGTGAAATTTGAGGGATCAGTCAATGTTTATCTAGTGAGTTAGTTTTGGAACCATCATTTGAGAAATTTCAAAGTTTGAAAAATGAAGAAGACTATGTTGTTCCTAGTTACACTCATCTGAAGTGGAAAATATGAAGAGAAAATTAGATGCTTTTAAATAGTAAATGGTTATGCCTACAATATCTCTCTTTATGTATAATACATTAGATAATGATTGTCAAGAATTTTTGTGCCAACATACACAATGAAGGTTTCAAGTTGAAATATTTCTCTATTTCTTGATTATATGACATTTTATGAAGTTGTGAAAATGTGTGTGCCAACATAAAAAATCAAGGGTATAATGGGTGATGTTACCAAATTGTGAAAAACTGTTGGCTTATATACATAATTCCCTAATTTGGGTACCATTGAATTAGAATAAGACCTAAAAATCCATCAAAATGTTTCAATTTTTTGAAAACCATTCAAGAAAATATGTCTTTGTTATAATATGTCATGTTTACTAATAATTGATTCTTGATCAATATTTTGAGCTCTATAGTTGGTCATTTATGCCATTTTTCAATATATCATGCTTACTATAGCTAGATCTAGATTGACATATTCATCTAGGTCACTAATAGAATACAAAATATTAATAAAATTACCATGGTAACACAAAAGAACCTAATCCTTTTATGAAAATATAGGATAAATAATTATGAAAGGCATGTGTCCTTTCTTTTCAAACTTTTCTACATATGCTATGTTTAGATACTAGATGGCTATGATTTGTAGGAATGTTGTATATAGCCTTATATTGAGAGAAATATGAAAATACTTGTGGAAATTAATAGTCAAAAAGTCATAAAAAGACTCACTAAAGTACTTATAAAGTGATATATAGATAGATACGTTAGTTTCTATGGGAAGCACTCCATAAATATACAGTTTAAGAAGAGCAAGTCACTCTGCTTGAAGATGGAAAAAGAAATGACGTGTTGCTAGCCATGTTCTCATGGAACATCAAATTCTTTTTCCAAAGGCATCAAATTATATACAATAATAGAAAGTATTTCTTTGTTTTGTTGGCATTTAAGTATTACATACACAATAATAAACACTTTTCGCTAGGCTTATTCACATTAAGTTATTACATGTCTAACCAAGATAGTTGAGGGAAACAACTTTGACATTGAGATTCTAGAGGAGCACTTGGCATTCTCCCTAGTAAAGAGCTAAATGTCACATCTTTGAAAGCATAAAACTATGTGGTCCACATTTCATGTCACCCAAATCATCTTTGACATCTTCTTTGAATAGGGAAACTTTATAGGGACAATGTGATGAGCATAAAGTGTTCAAAAATATATTTGGCACATCCTTTTGCAAGAATCTTGAATAAATATGTTTTCTAACCTAGGAAGTCAATAGATTCCTCTTTCTTGATTTTCTAAGCCTTTCTGACAAGCACAAAGTTGCACATCATGATATATATAAGAGTGAAAGTATATAGACTTGTCGATGGATGATTGGTTGGTAATTTGAGTCCGTGGTAGTCAACCTTAATATGAGTCTTTTTAATAAGCATTTTTTATAAGAAAATTTTGGAAATGGTGAGCAAGTTATGCTTTTATAGGTTGAAGGGCTCAAATAATTGCAAATCATTATCCTGAATAAAATTAGATTGATTATGATTAGGCTTTTGCATCTACCTCATCTATAATTACCATTTAATTTCTTATTGTATTGGTTAAATATTAGGGGTAGGACATACATATTTTTGTTGATATTAAGCTTTCTTTTCTAAAAATTGAGTTGCATGATGAGGTATGTGATTTGTATTCTTCTACTTTTCCTATTATAAACAAGAGGCAAATAAGATAAATGAATAATAGCTCACTAATGGCTTTTGTAATAGTTGAACTAAGAGTAGAATGATATGTAAGAAAAGGAAAATGCTCCCTCCTTGTCACCATTTTGTATGTGGATGATTTTGTGCTCACTAATTTGGGTGAGGTTACTATTTTAGTTGTCCAAGTTTAATTTCTCTTTGCTTCTGATATGTGAGACTTAGAATTGTTGCACTACTACCTAACATTCAACCTACACCACAAAATGATGGCATTGCAGTGAAACAACCAAAATATATCTAGAATTTTATGAAAAGGTGTGGTCTTCATACATGTCTTTTTGTGGCTACTATTGTAGAGATTGGCTTATGTCTTAATTTTCATGGTTTAGGTTATCCATTTGATCCGTTTTTATACTTATAGGATGTTGGCTGTATTATTTAGGTCCTCATAAATATTGTAGCATCACATGTGAGTAAGAACTAAGCTCAAGCTCAAACCTTCGGCACGTTGTGAGGATCTCTCCGTACTTGGATGGAACACAATATTATGTTTCATTATTCCACATGGTGTTGATCAACAATTGCATGATTTTTGTGATTTTAACTAGGCAATTCCTTATGACTCTAGCTAGGTTGGCTCAATTCATCTTAGCACTTCATGCATATCATGGTTGAGAAAAACTCAATCTACTATGGACACTATTGCTTGTTGGGGACCTACATATGAGGAAGTTTTCATGTATGGACCAAAAAACTTGTTGTTGTTAACTTGTGTATGGATCAATCACCTCCTAACACTATCTACCTTGATAGTCCAAGTGCTTTCGGTAGTTGTCATGAATCTAAACTTCAATGCTCACACAAAGTAATGAGAAACATGTGAGACCAAATATCTTTATTGATGTTCTAGTGATTTGGACAATCATACTACTAAATTGACATATGAAAAATACACATGTTAGATATAAGAAGGACAAGGGAATGATGTGTGAGCTACAATGGAAAAATGAGGAACATGGTGCATGGCATAGATTGGTGGTACAAACATCATTAGATTGTATGACAATAATCATAACATTGTGGAGGAAATAAGAAATGTTTGTTTATAATGATGGCTTGGTACGATCCATTTTCTTGGTGTTATTAAACACCGTGAGCATGTGAAATAAGAAGGGTGTCATATTTGATATCATGCTAGCCACACCCACTTTAGGGGTGGTAGGTGCTGCATATCTACCTCAATATAGAATTAGGTTACTAAAGGTATTACATGATGCTTACCATATGAACTATAAAGGAATATACATATGACCTTAGGCTTTAGCCTCTAGAAGGAAAGTAAGAAGAGAGATTGTATTACCTAGTAGATCTATCAACTTTAGAAAAAGAACCAACTATAGATGAACACACACACACACACACACACACACACACACATGTATGTATGTATGTATGTATGTATGTATGTATGTATGTATGTATGTATGTATGTATGTATGTATGTATGTATGTATGTATGAAAATTTGAGTGGTAGAAAGATTCCTAATTGCTCAATGGTGCTAAAACCATAGGTATTCCTTACAAGTCATTGCATATTCTAACCACACCACTAGGGTAGATCAAATAGAATATTTATATTTTAACGAGATAAAGTTGTATAATTTCCTACCTCTTCTTTCCATGTTTATTTCACAAAGAGAGTATATATTGAGCCTGATGGTCAAAATGATTACTTACATTCTATAAATGGTATCTTTCAACTCAGGATTAGTAGGGAATAGAAAAGTATATATTTTTTATATCTAGCTAACACACTAAACTCCTATGAGTTGGAGGATAGTGAATGCAAAATGTGTGATTGCTCAATAGGTGTGATGAGCTAGAGGGTGGCACTAGGTACCTATTTACAGTTCCATTAGAGGAACTATGGACTCAAAAGAGCCTCATAAGGAATGGATTAAGAAAATATTACTTTTTATAATCTTGAATGTCAAAGTGGGCTTGGATGAAATGATGATGGCAAAGGAGGTTTTGAAAAAAACCATGGGCTATTTTTACCAAAAAAGGAGAAAACAAAATATCTTTTAAAAATTTTATATAGTTTATTTTTTATGTGCCTTAGCACCATTAGCTATTATGCCTCCTGGCATGATGCCAGGAGGCATATTCCACGGTGGATTCCATGAGGTTTTACGGTGGATTCCGTAAACTTAGATGACCGGGGCTCATACGCAAAGAGGATTCTTTGTGCGAGAAGTTGATGGGGACGCCTGTCCTTTTCGGGCGTTTCATTAATTTAGTGTGTACATGGGGGACCTTCCGGGATTCACCACGTGAGCTATCTGCGACCGATCTGCGCACCAAGCTAGGCTTAGTCTAGTGGTAGAACCATGGTCCTACTAGCTAGCTCTAGGGGTCTCGCATTCAATGCCTACAGATATGCCACTCAAAAGTATATTGAATTTAAAAAAAATTAATGTTTCAAATAATGCATGCCAAGCAAAATATGTCACTTATGTCCCCCATTTAGACCATATGGACATGTGGCATGTAGTCCACATTTCAATTTTTCCTTTAAATACAAATATTTTTGTTTGAATTTTGAAAATTCCTCCACAACTTGTCAAGCATGATCCATTTTTAGGAGTTTTAAATTGAGAATACCACTATCTTTTGAGCAAAACTAGCCTGATGGGCCCAAGCTGGGAAGGGGAGTGGATAAAATGTGCACATCACCCCTCCCCATTAGTCCACTTCATCGTATTATTGATTAAGAAAGTGATTTACTTCTAAGTTAAAGGGCCCCTTTTTTGTCCATATTTTTGCCAATGTAGAGGTCAATTGGGTCATAAATACATAAGGTAGCCCAAGTAGCATTATTGCCTAGGTGGCCTCCAACATTAACACACTAGATCATTGACCTGCCTGTAGTGGCTTACGGTGAATCAAATAATGTTACCTACACACTTAGTTTAGTGCTCCTTTCCAAGGGGAATATCTCCCTAAGGATGCCTAGAAAAGGCTTATACCTCAAATCTCATTACTTCTCATAACTCACTATTCAATATATGTACCTCGTTTTTCATTAACTCTCTTCCACTTGACCTAGTTCTCAATTCCATGTAAGTAGCCTCATAACCCTCTAGTCTAGGAATTTAGACCCTTCCCATGCCTACTTTGGGATGCCTACTAATCTCCAATTATTATCATGGTTTCTTCTCCCCATTTTAGTCTTAGTTATTTGGCACTTGGAGCATAAGTAGTTGGAAATTTGTGTACTAAAAAACAATTCACCATAGCAAAAAATAAAATCCATGATCTCAAAAGTTGGATTATAAGATTAACATTAGACACCTTCATTTATGTATTTTTTGTTCATAAAAAAATGTAATCCATTTTGTACTTAAAAATGGTTCTCAAATGAAACTTTTAGAAAAGAACTATCTAAAAAATTTGGTCCATTTTCTGAGGGTTGAGTTAATTAGACCGGGCGCTAGCTAAAGAAGTAACATTGTTTCAACAAGGGAGTTAATGGCTCATATTTTTATGAGAACTTAGCAATTCTATAAAGTAATTTGGAATTTTTTTTCAAGTTTTGTTTACATGTCTTATCTTAAATGTTTAATTAGAAGCCTACATAATATCATGGCAAATTGCATTCATGGTCCAATTTGATTGTTGAGAACATGACACCCAATGATGGTACGAAAACTAGAAAGCCCCCAAAATACCTTTGAAAAGTGTCCTTTAATTGAGATTTTTATGACTATGTGTAGAAACCACATGAACCTCTTGAAGATTGAGATTTTTGTCTCTATGTGTACAAACTTCAAACTACACGACACTCTTGAGTCACATAAGGTAACAACCAGAAGTACAACATGCCTTTCACCTCCTTCTTAGAAAGTGTTCAAACTTAGAGCACCTAGAGTTTTGATAGGCATATTTCTTAGAATTTATACATTTGGGTTAAGATCTTGGAAGGCTACATCTATAGGGATAGGTTTAGTGGAACCTTCTATCCATGATTTGAAGGATCTCCATATTAGTAGATTTTGTTTGAATAGAAATTTAATTGGCAATCACACATGCATGAGGGCTTTTATCACTATGTTTGAAATTGAGATGAAATCTTAATGATGGGACCTAAAATGGGCTGGCACTAGCTATAGCACTAGCCGGACCTCTAACATGCACAAAGACAACCCCATGGCCTCGCGGTCAGGAGCGTCTATAGGACACATTGCCCTGCCATCGTACATACATTTTGCATTTGTATCGTGTTTTGTAGTCCAACCCTTAACCTTCTCAGACTCCTCAGAGGGAGACTCTATACATTTTGGTATAATTCACCACTTAGAACAACATAAGAGTCACCCCTCGGCTAAATGTCGTGGCCCCACTGCAACTCCTCCTACACCTTGGGGATTGGCCCTAAGATGCATCACTAACACATATAACACATATGAAATAGACCCCACTCTTGGTACCAATATTACATCGTTCTAGGAATGTACCAATCCTCACTTACTTGTCCCCTTGGACCCACTGTTTAGACCTATAGCTTGGGTGCCTTACTCTCTCCAACGTGGGTCATTTATCATTCAACCAAGTGATATGCGTACCAGGAATAGATATCATATGTATATGATTCATGCAATGGTGGATGATTGTGCACAAACAATTAGGGTTTAAAATCAGCCTATGTGTCGTGGAAAAATAGCCCTTTTAATGAATTTCCACTAATACGCGCAATGCTATGTTGCAGGAACCTAGCACCAAGGCTAACCTTCGTACTGCTAGATCCATTATTTTCAAATAAACCGCATCCTAAATGTTATGCATAAAGAGAAAAATCATACTTTTTATCATTTCAGAGTTTAAACTATTGTATAACATCATCCTTCCCCTCACCATTTAAATTTTGATGCTCTGCATAGGTGCAGAGGGTTTTTTATGTCATTTTTTGTATGTAAAAGCAATAAATATGCACTTTAACAAAAAGGACAAGGCCAAATTGAAGCTTAACCTCATGCTTCAATCTCATCTGACATTCACATACATAGATATTATTTTTTCATTTTTTTTCCACGTAAGAAACTCTTTTTTTCCTATTTTTCTTTTATTTTTCCTATTTATTTTTAATAAAAATAGATATTTTCTATTTTTTTTCTGATGACTGATCATTTGAACTAAAACTCAACATTTTTCTTTATTTTATCCCATGTCCACTCATTTTTTCCCATTCAAAATTAAAAAAACTATCAATTTCCATTAAATTTAGTGGTTTTTCGAGTTTTGAAAACTTATAATTACTGTAAATCAATACGGGTTCTGCATAACAATGATTGCAGCTCTCAAACATAATGCAAGGAACATTCAAATAAAATTTCAGCCCATGCACATACCATTTAGACCATGAATGATAAAAAACAAGTAAAATTCTTTCATAAAATAGAGCATACCGTCTTTTTCGTGTTTCAGGTTTCTTGAATATTTAATTGGGACTGTGTATCAACCAAGCAGCCATGGATTTCAGCATAGATCTTTAGCCTTCAGCCTCCTCAGTCTCTTGGAACAATTCAGTGCCTCCCAAACAAGCATCCATCACCTGATTCTCTTCTTGATTCTTGCTACATAAAGTGCCTCTATGCAGGAGAGAGAGGGAGGAGAGAGAAAGACTAAAAATCAGAATCTCATTCCCTTCGTCATATTGCACGTGGTTACCATCAAAATCTTGCCCTCTCTGCATAGACCAGGGATCTCCCCTTCTTTCTCTACATGATTGAGCATCCAAGAGGCACATACATCCCCAAAAAATGGGGAGTCAATCAAAAAACACCCCTTCCTGCATCACAACATGTTTTTGCATGTTTTCTTCATTTAGAGTTTCATTTCATTTTGTTTATAAAATGTCCACTTTTTTAAAAAAACCACTTTCATACTACTATGGAAGGGTTTTCAGCCTGTTTAGAGGTGCAAACAGACTCCAATTCGCGATCCGACTAGACGGATGGCTTTGTGACATCGAAATCTATAAAGTTAGGCCATGTCACATACTTTTTGGCTCCCGGATCTAGTAGTTGCTTTACAACGCCAACCCTTGCGGGAATTAAATGGGAGGTCAAATGACCTCCGATCGACGAACCGAGACTTGCGTTGAATTCACGACATCGAAATGCATCTAGGAAAACTCTAGCTTAGCCATCCACCATTGTTTGATTTTTCATGAAAATTGGCTCTTTACCGCCTCTCGGTCACTTTTCGACTCCAAAAACGGGCTTCGTTGCTTCAAGAACGGGTCCAAATCGGGTCCTAAACCCAGCTCTCATTGGCGACCATGGGATAGGGTGACTTAGCCCGTCGAATCCCATGAATAGATCTGCACCTAAACACAACTAAAAAGAGCATCAAGTTGATAGAGAAAATACACAACAAAACACATCACAGCTCTCACCCTACCCCCTACCAAAACCAAGGCATGAAATCCACGAGAAGTAGGCCTAGCATAAACTGGCAGAAGGCCAAAAGCTAGTCACTAACCAACTGCTCCAACACAGCCGAGCTAAAAAGAACAAGCAAATAGGTCATCCTAAGTGGTGGTCTGAACTACCTACCGAACTAAGGATGACTCGACTAGGAGCTCCTACTAGGCGAGAACTCCTATAGCCTAATCAAGAAATATTATCTTGTAGCACATTGGGTCTTTTAGCCTCTTATTTTCCATACTCGGGCATGTAAAAAGGAGGGAGCTTAGCGTAGTGACCCAAGGAAGACAAAGCATCGGCCCCGGGTCTTGTCTCGTCCCTAGGAACCTACCAGGCCTTCGCAAGGCGATAAACAACAGCTCAAGGATTTTTCTTTCTTTCCTTTTCTATTTTTATAAGGGTTAGAATCCCTTTTTACGCACCTCCGTATGTTCACACATTGGCTTTCAAATATTTAGGGTTTTGTCTCTTTCCATCATTATTTTAGTAGCCTTCTCTAACTGCCTCACAACTAATAGGAACTCCTAGAACAGCCGCATAGCAGGTGAGTAGAACAGGCTCACTAGAATTACCTTCTAAAATAAGTCTTTCAATGCCTGACAATGCCTTTGCAGGAGGCCATGACTAATCAAACCTCCCCCAGACATACAGATCCTAAACTTTGGTCTTCATGCCTCGAGTGTTGGTCCCCGACAAACAAAAGAAAGTAACCCTTACACACACATATATCATTGCCTAAGGGAAAAGACTCGAAAAGGAGACGAAACCACTTGGAATGGCAACAAGAAGCTCCGTCGTAGCAAAGGCTCCCTTCAATGGCTTCTTCAACCTGTATGATGCAATCATTACAACAAAAAACCATTAGCTATACCTGCACCAAATAGACATAGGGCCTTCTTGGCCTAAAGAAATAGCACATTTCACTACAAACTAGCTGGCCCTCTTGGCCTAAAGAAATCAAACATGACACAACAAAACTAACTGGCCCTCTTGGCCTAAAGATGGATAGGTCATTCTTATCCATACAATACAGGGTCATCTTGACATATATATCACATCCTATCAAACTAACCACCATACCAAGGATAGCAACAATTGGACGGCAAGCCCCATGCTACTCATGCCGCGCAGCTCAAGGCTTGATCTTAGGATTTTGTAAATCCACTAACCCAAGCCTTTCTATTGATATAACCTTGATATAGCCTATCCTTCCTTGGATACCATTGGCTAGGTGAATGACATCATTGGGCTTGCATGTCCCACATTTATTGTCATCCAAATGAAATGCTCCTTCAAGCGGCTTAGAGGCTCCCTCAGTAGAAAGAATCACAACTTGGTGCTCATTCGAACCTTCCCTATTTGGGTTTTGACATAAGTCAGTGTTGCAACCAAAAGTAGGTAGGGTTTCAATCCGAGACTGTCAGAGAGAGAACTATGGAGAGAGAAAGAGGAGAGAGAAGACTGTAGAAGAGAGAGAAATATTGCAAGAATAGAGAGAAGAAGAGTGATGAGGAGAGAGAAAGATTAGATTTAGAGAGAGAGAGAGACAGGAAAGAAGGGGAAGCCATAGAAGCTGTGAGCAAGAAGGGAGAGAAAGTCTGTAATTGTATTATTATGTCAAAAAGATGTAAAAAATTACATCTCCTCTCCTTTTATACCAATGTCAGTGTGACATGGCATAATATCAATGTTATTATACTAATTTGTTATTCCCAACTTCTTACAATCCATCCCTTCCCAAAAGTTTTTGTCCTAAAAAACAAACATGATAACGTCTAGAAAAAGATGGATAGAACAGAGTACTACTCTGTTTTTACAGCTTTACAAATGGGAATTGAATGAAATACGATCACTACATGAGCTGAAATTGAAGAACGGAAGTAAGCCCTAGCTATATATAGGATTTGGAACACTTCAGAGGCAAATGGAGCCATAAAGTCTTCAACAAATAATCCCGAAACAAGGTAGACAACTTGCTGAGTAAACAGACCCTGCTGGACTAAATCTACCATAACTTTTGATAGGAGTATCCAAATGGAATGTACCATATATCAAAACGAAGCTCTTGAAGAGTACTTTAAGCCCATATAGATAGCTTAACTCTGAAAATTAGGCACGATAAAAACTGTTCTAAAACAGTCTGCATCATTACTAGCTCCATAAGCAATAGGCTTCAGCCCCACCAATGTCTCCCTCAAGTATGGATACTCATCCAATATAGAATCGGGTCTCCAAGAAGCCTCTTCAGGTGGTAAACCTCTCCATTTGATCAAATGTTCCACAATAGAACGTGATCGAAGCTTCTTTTCACGCTGACCTATAACAGCCTCTGGGATGTACTGAATAAGACCATCTTCATCAATGGGTGGCAGCTCATCAACTATATCCACTGGATCACCATAATAGGGCTTGAGCTGACTAACATGGAAGACTTATGAATCTTTGTAGAAGAGGGAAGCTCTAGTTTGTATGTTAAATCTCCAATTCGCTTGAGGATCCGGTAAGGGCCATAAAACCTGTGGGCAAGCTTATTACTAGATCCATCTTTTAACGTAGAGTACTTGGATTTGGGCACCTTTAACAAAACCAGCTCTCCTTCTTGGAACTCTAAAGGCCTCCTCTTCTCATCAGCATACATCTTCATTTGATCTTGAGCCTTCCTTAGATTCACCTTACATTGCTAAAGAAGTGTCTGCATTCTTTCCAACTCCTCCTTCCCATGAGGATTGATATTTTCATTAAAGATGATTGTGGGTAAGGGAACCTTGTAACCATACAAAGCCTCAAAGGGTGAAACTCCTATGCTCGCATGAGTGGAATTGTTATAAGCAAACTCAGCCAAGTGTAATCAAGAATCCCATGAGGTTTGGACATCATAGCAAAAATGGCGAAGATAAGTCTCCAACCATTTATTAACTCTCTCTGTCTGTCCATCAATTTGAGGATGATAAGCCGTAGATGCCTATAGATGTAAATACCGCCTGCCAAAAGTTACTCATAAATTTTGAGTCTCTATCATGGATAATCACCTGCAGTAATCCATGTAGTCTAAAAATATGCTCCATAAACTGGTTGGCCACTTGAGAAGCAGTAAATTGAATCTTAGTTGGAATAAAATGAGCTGCCTTGGTGAATCTTTCTACCACCACATAAATACTATTCCATCCCTTCTTGGTAGTAGGTAAGCCAGTAATGAAATCCATAGTAATATGAGACCATTTACCCGTAGGAATAGGCAATGGCTGTAACAAACCTCCTGGCTTATGGGTGTTGTCCTTATTTTGCTGACAAGGCATACACTTCATAACAAAGTCCTTGACATCTTTCCACAGTCCTTTCCAATAAAAGCTTTTACTGATCTTGTCATAGGTCTTGAAAACTCCTAAGTGTCCAGCTAGAGGCGAAGAATGTAACTCCTCCATAATTTTTTGCTTAAAAGAAGAAGTAGAGGGAATAACAATCTTGCCTTTCCACCAAATAAGACCATTTTTAAGCTGGTAATGCGAGTTTTCTTCCATAAGACCTTGCTGTAATTTCTAAAATATTTGGCTGAATTCCTCATCTAAAAGATAGGCCTCCTGTAATTCTTCAATCCAGTCATTATGTAATTCTGTCATAGCTGAAACTTTGCAGGCCCATATACGAGAAAGAGAATCAGCCACTATGTTATCTTTGCCCCTTGTATGAGTGATGTCAAAATCATAATTCTGTAATGTAGCTACCCAACGACGTTGCTTTGGAGTGAGATTTGACTGAGTAAGGAAATACTTGAGTACCCTATGATCACTATGTACTCTGAATCAGCTGCCATATAAGTAATGGTGCCACTTCTTGATCACATGCAAGATAGCCAACATCTCTTGGTCATAAACATTCATGGCCATCTCTTTATCTGTAAGCTTATGGCTCTCAAATGCAATTACTCCATGCTCCTGAAGCAAAACAGCCCCAATGCCACGGCCACTAGCATCACACTGTATAGTAAACTCTTTGGAGAAATCCGGGCATACTAAGATAGGAGCAGAGGTAAGGAGTTCCTTTAGCTGGTTGAAGCTGCTGTCTGCAAGAGCATCCCAAAAGAAAGCCTCCTTCTTCAACCTGTCAGTCAAAGGAGCTGCAATTGCCGCATAATGCTTAATAAATCGGTGATAGAATGAAGATAAACCAAGGAATCCTCTAAGAGAGGTAGTAGTAGTAGGTGTTGGCCAATCTCTTATGCATTGCACCTTCTTGGGATCAGCCTGTATTCCTTTTTCACTGACAATATGTCCCAAGTATTCCACTTCAGTCTGCATGAAAGAGCACTTCTTCTCCTTAGCAAAAAGCCTATGATGTCTTAATACATCAAAAACCTTCCTCATATGTGCCAAGTGATCCTGTAAAGTCTTGCTATAGATCAAGATGTCATCAAAGAACACCAAGACAAACTGAAAAAGGAAAGGTTGCAATATCTTATTCATCAGGCTTTGGAAGGTAGTTGGAGCGTTTGTAAGCCCAAATGGCATCACTAAGAAATGATAGAGTCCACGATCAGTCTTGAAAGCAATCTTGACTTCATCACCCTCTCGCATGCGAATCTGATGATACCTTGATCTCAAATCAATCTTCGTAAAGAATCGAGCCCCCTTAAGCTCATCAAGCAAATCATCAATCCTGGGTATAGGATACATGTTCTTCACTATTATCTTATCGAGATCCCTGTAGTTAATGCACATTCTGAAAGATCCATCTTTCTTTTTGACTAACAGGACTGGAGATGCGTAAGGTGAAGAACTTGGTTCAATGAATCCCATTTCAAGAAGTTCTTTGATTTGCTTTGCTACTTCCTCTCGTTCACACTTTGATAATCTGTAAGGTGGCTTATTGATTGTCTTTGAGTTGGGCTCCAAATCAATGGGGTGATCCACTGCTCTCTTAGGAGGCAATGAAGTAGGTACTTCAAACAGATATCTGTACTCCTCAAGAAGAGCTGTCAAGGCTGGATCATTTGCTGAATTATTGGGTTGATCCTGTGTTTCTTTATTCAAATGCAAAATAAATATTTATGAGCGCTTCTTGTACTCTCTTTTGAGTTGTTGGATGGTGATAAGCTGAAAATCTGATCTACTAGGAATCCCCTGTAAATGGATAAGCTGTCCATTGGAGATAAACTCCATATATAACTGTGAGAAATCCATAGTGATCCTGCCTAATGTCATCAACCAATCACAACCGAGTACAATATCTATAGGCCCCATTTCCAGAGTGATCAGGTTTACCTTGGCTTCAAAATTTTCAGCCAACTGTAAAGAAACCTATGGGAAAATCTGTGTGCTAATTTCTTCGTCACCATTAGCCACTTGAACTCTAATGGGCTGCTGTAAGTCTGTGGGAACACAATTTAGCTTGTCCATGATGGACTTATTCACAAAACTATGAGTACTGCCATTGTCTATCAGTATGAACACTGGCTTTCCATATATGCTTCCCTTCATACGAAGTGTGTTAGGGCTCTTAGATCCCGTCCAAGCATCCATAGAGATAGAACAATTAGTGGCAGCAAGCGACTCATCACAAGATCCACCAGGGTCAAACGGAACACTTCCACCTGGATCAAAAGGAAAAGAGTCGGCTGGATCATAAAAATACTCCTGTCCAACTTCCTCCTCAAGATCTTCATTTTCAGCATTAAATGCCACTACATTAGCTTCATTTATGTCATCTTCAAGATCCTCAAAAACCAACATATTCTGAAGCTTAGGTTTGGCATTTTTGTATACACACTTTGAAGCATGATCAAGTGTATACTTTTCCCCGCACTTGAAACATAAGCCTTTATCCTTCCTTTCTTTGTAAAGATCCACAAGAATAGATTTGGGATTTGTATTAGCTGAAATGGACTTAGGCTTGTTGTCCCCCCTGTTTGAAATCAACTCTTGGACTATTTGTTGTCCTGAAATTATTTTGAGGCCTAGAAGTATTGAATGGAGGATAAGTTGGTACTCGTGAGCTCCCATTGGGCACATGATTACTGCCATAAGTGTTACCAACATGTCCCTGCTTTAAAACAGTCCTTGGCTGTCCAAAACCAGGCTGAAATGAAGATTCTTTTCTATACTTTCTTCCATAGCACTCCGCAAGCTCAATAGCCTTAAAAAGTGAAGTAGGATTTTGTGCCATAACATCAGCTCTAATAAAGATGACTCCAAACCATACATAAACTTGTGAAGCTTAGCCTCATCACTGATGCTTTCCACATACATGTTTAGGTTGAGGAATTGGTTTGTATACTCTCTTACACTTAGGCCCCTTTGTTCCAAACCATACCATCTTCGTGCTAACTTCTCTTTCTCAAGAGGCGAAACAAAGACTTCAGCCATAAGTGCCTTAAAAGCTTCCCAATTCTCTACAAGTATATTTTCTTTCTTGATATACCTCCACCAAGTATGGGCAAATCCCTCCAAATGCAAGGAAGCAAAGTGAATCTTCATATCATCAGTTTTAGGATATATGTCAAAGTAGGACTCCATCTTAGAGGTCCATTCCTCTAAATCAAATGGTGAAGATGACTGACCATTAAATTTGGCTAAGACAATTTTGTCCTTAAACTTCCTTTCATAAAAGGGTTCTTGTCCCAAAATTGGCTGATCAAGATTACCAAGTACGGAGCCTCCAAATTGAGACGGAATCTTCCAACAGGTGGTTGAGAATTACTATGTAATCTTCCTGTTGGTAGAGCACCCCTGGAATTTTGAGTATGCAATCCAAAAGCTTGAGTATTGGCTCCATTCAAACTACCCAAATATCCATCATGCCTTTGTGAAGCCTCTCCTACTTCATACTGACTATTTGGAATGCCTCTTCTTCCAATAATCCCATTTCCATGACCATTTTGGTTAGATGGCTGAAGTGGGGCTGAAGGGCCACTGTTTGAACAAACCTTTTCATTAGCTTCTCTTGATGCCATTTGCAACTGCATGAATTTATAAATTTGTGCCATAAGTTGTTCATTGGATTCCACCAACTTATCAATAGAAGCCTTAGTTTGATCACAGTAGATAGAACCATCTGTTCCATTCTTGACAAGATGGCCTCATGTCGTTCCCTATGTCTTTGTTCATGGGCCCACAAAGTATTATTGAGTATACTAACTTCTCCTTGTTGTTGAAGCTCTTTAGGGCTCTCTTAAAGTGTACTATCCATCATGGAATCCTTGATTTGTTGAGCATAATCTTCCTGGACCTTATTTTTGCCTTTATGTCCTGCCATATTAGTGCAGTCCTGCAATACCCCCTGTCAGAAAAACGGCTATAACTTTTTCTAGGGAGCTTCAATTTCAGAACTTTTTAGTGCAAATCGAAGCTAAGAATGCCCTCTTCGAGATGAGCTATAGCACGCTATAACAGGTTTAGGACAGAAAATTCTGTAGCTAGATTTTAGAGTCTGAACTGTCCAGTCCTGCACCCTGTCTAGACCTGTAACTGCCCTATTTTGACCCTGTAGTGCAAGATAGTAACCCCAAATGGCTACCAAACCTTGCAAAAGGCTATATAGGACTTGTGGATACCCTGTAGTACCTGCACCTGTGCTTCAGTAATGAAGGGTGTACCTGTAACCACCTGTAAGTACCCTATAAGTGTCCTGTAAATTCCCTGTTTTACCTTGTTTTGGTCCTGTAGGTACTTGAGCCCTTGAAAAGTCTTCAGTCTTCAATTCTCCACTCGCTATACCTATGTGAGGGATAAAACGGCATGACAGGCTCCCTACACGGGCTCCGAATCACCAAGAGGTGGGCAAAGTTTCCCCCGGGTCGGTTGATTGCACCCCTTCGGGATCTTCAATAGTGAGGGAGGGTCACCTCTCTTTTGTCCCACTATCTCCCCTGGTATCCATCTTTTTCCTCGGTGGGAATATCAACATGGTAGAGGCTAGTGTTCTAATCAATCAGCATGATATGCATTTCTGAAATATTCATTCAGCCTTTCATGAGATGCAATTGAATGAGATTTTGAAAATTTGGGATAGAAGGGTCTTACCAATGCAATTCAGTGACTCACTGATTGCTAGTACTTACCCTTTTACAATAGTTCAGCTTGGGTAAAAGAAATTCAACAAAACAAATCAAGGTTATGCATCAAGCTGATCAAATGATACCTATGATGAAGTAATGATTGAATCAAAATGAAATTCAATGGAATAGGCTGGGATCAATGAGAATTAACACTAATCTCTGATTTATTGATCAATCCAGGGAATTAATTGATCAATAATCTCCTATCAACAAGTGGAAAAGCCATTAGCAATTGGATTATTGAGAGATTTCAGAGATTAGTAAAAGAGAATACCTCCATTAAGCTTGAAGAGTATGATGAATGTCAGCTTCAATCCCATTGATGCAAAAGTTCCTCATAATCCATCATAAATCCGTAATAAAGCTTGAAATCTCCATAGAATCAACCCATACAAGCTCCAATATGATGAAATCCTTGAAGAATCAATGCTGCAGCCTTGCTTGAACACTTGAACATCAAAGATTCAAGTCCCTTGATGAAAAGCCCCAAAATAATCCTTCCATTTGAGCTCCAATGTCATGCACGGGCTGAAATCTCCTCAATGTCTTCAATCTTGAAGTCTATCCAGCTTGTACTTAGCATTAGAGAAGCCTTGAAGGTCGGGGAAGTCCAAAATTTAGAGAAATTTGAGCTTCCAGGTCTGTGGCTATGGCTGCCCTACTGTGTATTAGGGTTTTGAGCAAGAAATGACTGATCAGAGTTCCTCTGTGGATAAAGATGATTGTAAACAAGTGTTTGATGAAGCCTTCAAAGTCTTTGATCAATGAGCTAAAGGTTTGGAGCAGACTGAGTAGGGAGAAAGAGCAGGAAACTCAGTGCAAATTTTGGCGCAAATTTCGGGCTGTTGTCTGGCTGGTAATCTACAGCATGCATCAACTATGGTACTCCTCCTGAAGCTCATGCAACCAAGAACCTTTGCCCCATGCTTTGGCAGTGAGAAATGTTCAACAGAGAGAGGTATTTGGGAATTTCTTGACAGCCACCATGGAAGCTTCAGCCAAAAGCTTGAAAGAGAGAGAAGAGAAGCTCTCTTTTGAAAAGTAATTGTAGTTTAGCCTCTAACTAAGCCCGATTAACCATCCTTTACCCTAGTTACCTCCATTTTTGCATAAAGTTTGATGACGTCCTACCATTTAAGCCATTATCCGCCATATCTGACCTTGGATATCTCCAGATGTAGTCTCTTACTAACTGTAGATGATCTACAGCACTCCACTAGTCACTGTCTTGTACCATTTTTGTCTGAAATTGATTTTGAAATAGGAAAATGGGACTGAAAATGGAAGAAAAGAATGGATCAAAGACTCAAGCTTTGATACCACTTATCAGAGAAAGAACTAGGGAGAGAGAAAGAGGAGAGAGAAGACTGCAGAAGAGAGAATATAAGAAGCTGGAAATAACAAATAAGTGTTAATAATGTTGATATTATGCCATGTCACACTGACATTGGTATAAAAGGAGAGAAGATGTAATTTTTCATATCTTTTTGACACATTAATACAATTAGAGTCTTTCTCTCCCTTCTTGCTCACAGCTTCTATGGCTTTCCCTTCTTTCTTGTCTTTCTCTCTCTAAATCTAGTCTTTCTCTCTCCTCTGCAATCTTCTCTCTCCTCTTTCTCTCTACCTGGTTCTCTCTCTGACAAGTGGTATAAGAGCTTGAGTCTTTGATCCATTATTTTCTTCCATTTTCAGTCCCATTTTCTTATTTCAAAATCAAATTCAGACAAAAATGGTACAAGACAGTGACTAGTGGAGTGCTGCAGGACACCTACAACTAGCAAGAGACTACATCTCGAGATATCCAAGGTCAGATATGGCGGGTAAAGGCTTAAATGGCTAGACGTCATCAAATTTCATGCAAAAATGGAGGTAACTAGGGTAAAGGATGATTAACCGGGCTTAGTTAGAGACTAAACTATAGTTACTTTTCAAAAGAGGTCTTCCTTTCCTCTTTCTTCAAGCTCTGCCCAAGCTTCCATGGAGTTTGCTGGCTGAGATATCTTCTTTTCTCACTGATCCTTGCTCTCCATCAACAATGGCCTGCATAATGGCACTCTAGACATCAAATGCAACAGGTGGAGCACCATTTCATGCCCTGTAGAAGCTGCCACGTGGCCTGGACAGTAGCTCGAAAATTACGCTGATTTTTTTCAGCCTGTTCTTCATCTTCCCTCAGTTAATCCTCAGCTATGGAGCTTCTAATTCATCCTTGGCAGTGATTCCTTCAAGTTCCTGGTGTGTTTACTCCAAAATAGAGCTATATTCCTCAGCTTTTCACTCTCTTGAAACCCTACATGAACAGTCCATGGGCAGCCATGAAAGCTTCAGCCCAAGCTTTCATTTCTTAACAATTTCTTGAAGATTCTTCATCCTTTTGGCCCGTGGAATCATTTTAGCAAGGATTCTTCAACAAATTGCAAGGATTAAGCATGGAATGGTTAAAGATTGAAGATCAAGAGCTTCTATGGAGCAAAAATTTGCGGGAAAAAGGTTTAATGCTTCAATTTCAAGCATTTGAAGCTTCACGATTGCTCTCAAGCATCGGATAAGCAAGCCTTATGGATTATTTTACCAACATTGGACAACCGGGGGCTCTATCAAGCATATGAGATTGATCAAGTCATCTTCAGCCATGTCAAAGGTACTTTTCTTCAATTCTTAATCTCTCTCATTAATCCAATTGCTGAGCTTAATCCATTTGATTGAGAGATTAAAGAATTAAACATTATTCATCAAATTCTCAGCCAACCTTTGCTTGAATCCATCTATTCATGAATGCAATGCTTGCTTAATGCATATTAGTTCCAATCAGTGAATTAGAGGCTTCAATCTTAAATTTCAGCATAACACTTGAATCCTCTTGACTGAATCCATTGATTGATGAATTTGTTTACTCTAATCCAATTGATTGGCTGAATTTCTTTTGCCCAAATTGAAATATTATAAAAGGGTAAGTACTAGCAATCAGTGAGTCACTGAATTGCATCGGTAAGACCATTCTCCTATCTCAATTTTTCTAATCCCAATCAATTGCATCTCATGAAAGGCTGAATGAATATTTCTGAAATGCATATCATGTTGATTGCTTAGAACACTAGCCTTTTCCATGTTGATATTCCCACCGAGGAAAAAGGTGGATGCCGGGGGAGATAGTGGGACAAAAGAGAGGTGACCCTCCCTCACTATCGAAGATCCCGAAGGAGTGCAACCAACCAACCCAGGGGGAACTTTGCCCACCTCCCGGTGATTCGGAGCCCGTGTAGGGAGCCTGTCATGCCGTTTTATCCCTCACACAGGTACAGCGAGTGGAGGATTGAAGATTGAAGACTTTCCAAGGACTCAAGTACCTACAGGACCAAAACATGATAAAACAGGGAATTTACAGGTGATTACAGGTACACCATTCATTGCTGAAGCACAGGTGTAGGTACTACAGGGTACCCACAAGTCCTATATACCCTTTTGCAGGGTTTGGTAGCCATTTGGGGTTACTATCTTGCATTATAGGGTCAAAATAGGGCACTTACAGGTCTAGACAGGGTGCAGGACTGGACAGTTTAGACTCTGAAATCCAACTACAGAATTTTCTGTCCTAAACCTGTTATAGAGTGCTATAGCTCATCTCGAAGAGAGTAATCTTAGCTTCGATTCGCACAAAAAAGTTCTAAAATCGGAGCTTCCTAGCCAAAGTTATAGCCGTTTTACTGACAGGGGGTACTGCAGGACTGCACTAGTATGGCAGGACATAAAGGCAAAAATAAGGTCCAGGAGGATTATGCTCAACAAATCAGGGATTTCATGATGGATAGCACACTTCAAGAGAACCCTGAAGAGCTTCAACAACAAGGAGAAGTCAGTTTGCTCAATAATACTTTGTGTGCCCATAAACAAAGACATAGGAAACGACATGAGGCCATATTGTCAAGAATGGAGCAGATGGTTCAATCTACTGATCAGACCAAGGCTTCTATTGATAAGTTGGTAGAATCCAACGAACAACTCATGGCACAAATCGCTAAATTCATGCAGTTGCAAATGGCATCAAAGGAAGTTAATAAGAAGGCTTGTTCAAACAGTGGCCCTTCAGTCCCACTTCAGCCATCCAACCAAAATGGTCATGGAAATGGGATTATTGGAAGAAGAGGCATTCCAAATAGTTAGTATGAAGTAGGAGAAGCTTCACAAAGGCATGATGACTATTTGGGCAGTTTGAATGGGGCCAATACTCAAGCTTTTGGACTGCATACTCAAAATTCCAGGGGTACTTTACCAACATGAAGATTACATAGTAATTCTCAGCCACATGTTGGAAGATTTCAGTCTCAATTTGGAGGTTCTGTACTTGGTAATCCTGATCAGCCAATTTTGGGATAGCAACCCTTTCATGAAAAAGAGTTCAAGGACAAAATTTTTTTAGCCAAATTTAATGGCAAGTCATCTTCACCATCAGAATTAGAGGAATGGACCTCTAAGATGGAGTCCTACTTTGATATATACCCTAAAACTGATGATATGAAGATTCACTTTGCTTCCTTGCATCTAGAAGGATTTGCCGATACTTGGTGGAGGTATATCAAGAAAGAGATTGTACTTATTGAGAATTGGGAAGCTTTCAAGGCACTTATGGCTAAAGTCTTTGTTTCGCCTCTTGAGAAAGAGAAGCTAGCATGGAGATGGTATGGTTTGGAACAAAGGGGCCTAAGTGTAAGAGAGTATACAAACCAATTCCTCAACTTGACCATATATGTGGAAAGCATCAATGTGATGAGGCCAAGCTTCACAAGTTTATGTATGGTTTGGAGCCATCTTTGTCAGCTGATGTTATGGTGCAAAATCCTACTTCACTTTTCAAGGCTATTGAGCTTGCGGAGCGCTATGGAAGAAAGTATAGGAAAGAGTCTTCATTTCAACCAAGTTATGGACAGCCAAGGACTGTTTTAAAGCAGGGACAAGTTGGTAACATTTATGGCAGCAATCATATGCCTAGTGGGAGCTTACGGGTACCAACTTATCCTCCATTCAATGCTTCTAGGTCTCAAAGTAATTTCAGGACAGCAAACAGTCCAAAGGTTGAATTTAAGCAGGGTGACAACAAGCCTAAGTCCACTTCAGCTAATACAAATCCCAAATCTATTCCCATGGATCTTTACAAGGAAAGGAAGGACAAGGGCTTATGTTTCAAGTGTGGAGAAAATTATACACTTAATCATGCTTCAAAGTGTGTATACAAAAATGTCAAGCCAAAGCTTCAGAGTATGCTAGTTTTTGAGGACTTTGAAGATGACATAGATGAACCTAATGCAGTGGCAATCAATGCTGAAAATGAAGATTTTGAGGAGGACGTTGGACAGGAGTACTTTTATGATCCAGCTGACTCTTTTCCTTTTGATCCAGGTGGAGATGTTCCGTTTGACCCTGGTGGATCGTGTGATGAGTCACTTGCTGCCACTAATTGTTCTATCTCTATGGATGCTTGGACGGGATCTAAGAGCCCTAATACACTTCGTATGAAGGGAAGCATATGTGGAAAGCAAGTGTTCATCCTGATAGATAGTGGTAGTACTCACAGTTTTGTCAATAAGTCCATTTTTGGACAAGTTAAATTGTGTTCCCACAGACTTATAGCAGCCCATTAGAGTACAAGTGGCTAATGGTGAAGAGGAAATCAGCACACAGATTTGCCCACAGGTTTCTTTGCAGCTGGCTGAAAATTTTGAAGTCAAAGTAAACCTGATCACTTTGGAAATGGGGCCCATAGATATTGTACTTGGTTGTGATTGGTTGATGACATTAGGAAGGATCACTATGGATTTCTCACAGTTATATATGGAGTTTATCTCTAATGGACAGCTCATCCATTTACAGGGAATTCCTAGTAGATCTGATTTTCAGCTTATCACCATTCAACAACTCAAAAGAGAGTACAAGAAGCGCTCACAAATATTTGTTTTGCATTTGAACAAAGAAACACAGGATCAGCCCAATAATTCAGCAAACCATCCAGCCTTGACAGCTCTTCTTGAGGATTATAGAGATTTGTTTGAAGTACCTACTTCATTGCCTCCTAAGAGAGCAATGGATCACCCCATTGATTTGGAGCCCAACTCAAAGACAATCAATAAGCCACCTTAAAGATTATCAAAATGTGAACGAGAGGAAGTAGCCAAGCAAATCAAAGAGCTTCTTGAAATGGGATTCATTGAACCAAGTTCTTCACCTTATGCATCTCCAGTCCTATTAGTCAAAAAGAAAGATGGATATTTCAGAATGTGCATTGACTACAGGGATCTCAATAAGATAACAGTGAAGAACAGGTATCCTATACCCAGAATTGATGATTTTCTTGATGAGCTTAAGGGGGCTCGATTTTTCACGAAGATTGATTTGAGATCAGGGTATCATCAGATTCGCATGCGCGAGGGTGATGAAGTCAAGACTGCTTTTAGGACTGATCGTGGGCTCTATCATTTCTTGGTGATGCCATTTGGGCTTACAAACGCTCTAGCTACCTTTCAAAGCTTGATGAATAAGATCTTGCAACCTTTCCTCTTTCAGTTTGTCTTGGTGTTCTTTGATGACATTTTGATCTATAGCAAGACTTTACAGGATCACTTGGCACATATGAGGAAGGTTTTTGATGTGTTGAGACATCATAGGCCTTTTGCTAAGGAGAAGAAGTGCTCTTTCATGCAGACTGAAGTGGAATACTTGGAACGTATAGTCAGTGAAAAAGGAATACAGGCTGATCCCAAGAAGGTGCAATGTATAAGAGATTGGCCAACGCCTACTACTACTACCTCTCTTAGAGGATTTCTTGGTCTATCTTCATTCTATCACCGATTTATTAAGCATTATGCGGCAATTGCAGCTCCTTTGACTGACAGGTTGAAGAAGGAGGCTTTCTTTTGGGATGCTCTTGCAGATAGCAGCTTCAACTAGTTAAAGGAACTACTTACTTCTGCTCCTATCTTAGTATGCCCGGATTTCTCCAAAGAGTTTACTATACAGTGTGATGCTAGTGGCCGTGGCATTGGGGCTGTTTTGCTTTAGGAGCATGGAGTAATTGCATTTGAGAGCCGTAAGCTTACAGATAAGGAGATGGCCATGAATGTTTATGACCAGGAAATGTTGGCTATCCTGCATGCAATCAAGAAATGACACCATTACTTATATGGCAGCCGATTCAGAGTACATAGTGATCACTGGGTACTCAAGTATTTCCTTACTCAGTCAAATCTCACTCCAAAGCAACGTCGATGGGTAGCTACATTATAGAATTATGACTTTGACATCACTCATACAAGGGGCAAAGATAACATAGTGGCTGATTCTCTTTCTCGTATGTGGGCCTGCAAAGTGTCAGCCATGATAGAACTACATAATGATTGGATTGAAGAACTACATGAGGCCTATCTTTTAGATGAGGAATTCAGCCAAATCTTTCAGAAATTAGAGCAAGGTCTTATGGAAGAAAACTCACATTACCAGCTTAAAAATGGTCTTATTTGGTGGAAAGGCAAGATTGTATCCCTCTACTTCTTCTTTCAAGCGGAAAATTATGGAGGAGTTACATTCTTTGCCTTTAGCTGGACAATTGGGAGTTTTCAAGACTTATGACAAGATCAGCAAAAGCTTTTATTGGAAAGGACTGTGGAAAGATATCAAGGACTTCGTTATGAAGTGTATGCCTTGTCAGCAGAATAAGGATAGCACCCATAAGCCAGGAGGTTTGTTATAGCCATTGCCTATTCCTACGGGTAAATGGACTCATATTACTATGGACTTTATCACTAGCTTACCTACTACTAAGAAGGGGTGGAATAGTATTTATGTGGTCGTTGACAGACTCACCAAAGCAGCTCATTTTATCCCAACAAAAATTCACTTTACTGCTTCTCAAGTGGCCAACCAATTTATGGAGCATATTTTTAGACTACATGGATTACCGCAGGTGATTGTCCATGATAGGGATTCAAAGTTTATGAGTAACTTCTGGCAAGTGGTATTTACATCTATGGGTACTAAGTTGGCTCCATCTACGGCTTATCATCCTCAAACAAACTGATGGACAGACAGAGAGAGTTAATAATGTCAAGATTGTGGGAGAGAAGAAAGGAGTCTCGCTTGAAGCTTTCTTGCTTGCACAATGGGGGAAGACACACAAGGGTGGAGGCTGAAAACAGTTTTCCTCTTCTTAGTTGTGTAAGCCAAAAGAACTCAAGTACAAAGAAATAGAAGAACCCTCTATATGGGTCTCAAACCAAACTCAATTAACTAAGGTGGCATACTATCTGAGCCACGAACTAGAGTAGATAAGGATAGCTATCATGTAGCTATTATTCATGGGCGGTGTACCAACCGCGTCTGCAACTGACAAGTCGGTGACATAAATACACAACGGTCACCCTGGCGTATCACGAGTGGAGCTCGATATCTCAATAAATAAATGGTTGGAGACTTATCTTCGCCATTTTTGCTATGATGTCCAAACCTCATGGGATTCTTGGTTACACTTGGCTGAGTTTGCTTATAACAATTCCACTCATGCGAGCATAGGAGTTTCACCCTTTGAGGCTTTGTATGGTTACAAGGTGCCCTTACCCACAGTCATCTTTAATGAAAAGATCAATCCTCATGGGAAGGAGGAGTTGGAAAGAATGCAGACCCTTCTTCAGCAATGCAAGGTGAATCTAAGGAAGGCTCAAGATCAAATGAAGATGTATGCTGATGAGAAGAGGAGGCCTTTAGAGTTCCAAGAAGGAGAGTTGGTTTTGTTGAAAATGCCCAAATCCAAGTACTCTACGTTAAAAGATGGATCTAGTAATAAGCTTGCCCACAGGTTTTATGGCCCTTACAGGATCCTTAAGCAGATTGGAGATTTGGCATACAAACTAGAGCTTCCCTCTTCTACAAAGATTCATAACGTCTTCCATGTTAGTCAGCTCAAGCCCTATTATGGTGATCTAGTGGATATAGTTGATGAGCTGCCACCTATTGATGAAGATGGTCTTGTTCAGTACATCCCAGAGGCTGTTATAGGTCAGCGTGAAAAGAAGCTTCGATCACGTTCTATTGTGGAATATTTGATCAAATGGAGAGGTTTACCTTCTGAAGAGGCTTCTTGGAGACCTGATTCTATATTGGATGAGTATCCATACTTGAGGGAGACATTGGTGGCTGAAGCCTATTGCTTATGGAGCTAGTAATGATGCAGACTGGTTCAGGACAGCACGCTGTTTTAGAACAGTTTTTATCGTACCTAATTTTCAGAATTAAGCTATCTATATGGGCTTAAATTACTCTTCAAGAGCTTTGTTTTTATATATGGTACATCTCATTTGGACACTTCTATCAAAAGTTATGGCAGATTTGGTCCAGCAGGGACTGTTTATTCAGCAAGCTATCTACTTTGTTCTAGGACTATTTGTTGAAGACTTTATGGCTCCATTTGCTTTTGAAGTATTTCAAATCATGTATATAGTTGGGCCTTACTTCCGTTCTTCAAATTCAGCTCTTGTAATGGTCATTCTTCATTCATTTCCCATTTATAAAGCTGTAAAACAGAGTAGTACTCTGTTCTATCCATCTCCTTTCTAGTTGTTTCTAGGTTTGTTTTTTAGGACAAAAACTTTTGGGAAGGGATGGATTGTAAGAAGCTGGGAATAACAAATAAGTGTTAATAATGTTGATATTATGCCATGTCACACTGACATTGGTATAAAAGGAGAGAAGATGTAATTTTTCATATCTTTTTGACACATTAATACAATTACAGTCTTTCTCTCCCTTCTTGCTCACAGCTTCTATTGCTTCCCCTTCTTTCTTGTATTTCTCTCTCCTCGTCACTCTTATTCTCTCTCTTCCTGCAGTCTTTCTCTCTCCTCTGCAGTCTTCTCTCTCCTCTTTCTCTCTCCCTGGTTCTCTCTCTGGCAGAGAGTCTTCTCTCTCCTCTTTCTCTCTCCTTGGTTCTCTCTCTGGCAGAGAAAGACTGCAGGAAGAGAGAGAAGAAGAGTGACGAGGAGAGAGAAATACTAGATTTAGAGAGAGAAAGACAGGAAAGAAGGGGAGCCATAGAAGCTGTGAGCAAGAAGGGAGAGAAAGTCTGTAATTGTATTATTGTGTCAAAAAGATGTGAAAATTTACATCTCCTCTCCTTTTATACCAATGTCAGTGTGACATGGCATAATATCAATGTTATTACACTAATTTGTTATTCCCAACTTCTTTACAGAGACCCATCACATGACTGTATCCTAGGACGGTGCGTATTGTCAAATGTATCATTATGGCCTTTTATCACACCTACATGGGAATTGATCATAATATATTTCCATGGTGTTCTTGACCTTGTATCTAACGCACCAGACACATTTTGAGAGATCTTGGGTTTCCAAACCCATCTCACATCCCTTCTTGCATTCTTAGGCTGCCTTGACTGCCTACATTGGTCCAATGGACTCATTGTGGATTTATTGCTATAGCCAGATGGCCTCACATCCTTATGACTTCTATTTAGTACAGGTGGACCTTTGGCATCATGCATCTTCTTCATACGAGGTCTTTACTTGCTTTTGTCCACTCTGCAACTGCTTAGCCATAGAAACCATGCTTTACTAAAAGGAATAGCATCTACTCAAAAGCATGATTTATCACTAAACTGAAAAGGTTTCTCAAGAGCCTTACTAGCAACACAACTAGGACCACTCATAGCACACTTATTCATACTCATAGGCCCGATGGTCCTATCAATGCCACCATCACAACTACCTCTCATGGGAGCATTGCAAGCCTTGATGGGACTTACTAGGCTTGGAATCTTTTCATCCCCAAGGGGTATATTATCCCCACTATTGCCATTTTCTGCTTGGAGATTTTGGCTACCAAGGTTCCCCTCATAGGCTACCTTGGTATCAACAAGTGAGCTATCTCCTTATAGAAATGTTTGGAAGCTAGGATGCACTTGTATTGAGTGGGGAAAACTCCAAAAGTTTTTCCAACATCTCTGAATATGTCCTCATAATCAATTGTATGCATGTTTGCTTCCCTTAACGACTTAGGATTCCACATTCCCACTTGGATTTGCATGTTAATCTCTAAGCCACTTAAAAAGAGCTCACATAGCATATCACCTGGCAATGCAGTAGCTCTTCTTGGCCAAAGCCTCAGAATATCATCAAAGGCTCTAGCATACTCTTTAACAGAAGGATATGATACTTGTCTAACCTGCATCAGCTGCCCTAAAACTTGGGTCATAGGCACCTTCTTTTCATATTCATCTAAAAATATCACATAGCTCCTCAAATGATTTAATCGACCCTCTTGGGAGGCTCCAGTACCATTTCCTAGATTCTCCCTTTAGGGTACTAGAAAATGCAAGCATTCGATGAATATCATCATACCCGCTTGCAAGGCAAGTTAGGCCGTATTCTCGTAAATGGACCATTGGATCCTCATTAACCAACCCATGAAACACTGGGAGATCCCTACAAGGAGGAGGGCATTTAGTACTTTCCTTCAGGATCAGCACTGGGGCATTAAAATTCTTGTAATCATAACCTAATTCTAGTGTCTTAGGGTCTCCAACCTCTTGCATTTCCACCTTTACTAGTGTAGGGAGGTTAATATTATCCTTGCCATCCCTTTCTACCAACTCACAAAGTGGTCTAGGGAGTCCTATAGCTCTTAGCATGTCATTCCAATCCTTTCTTAGAGGATCTTCCATATCTTGCCCCTTCCTAGGTAGTTCCATGCTTTATCTAGAGCTTCTACCTCTCGTCAAAAGTGAACTTATCCTTAGCATTTAGGTCCAGGGGACTGTCCCTTTTAAGCAATGGTTTTCCCTTTATAGCTAGGGCTTCTAACATCCTTGTGATACCTAAAATTTTGACACGATGCCTTACCACATGGGATGTTTCATCCATAATTGCACTCCACTGTATGCCGAGTTTTTCCCATGGCACTACGGTTTTAGCATAATCACTTGTTGATGCCATGACTGCCATAGCTTACAACATATCGGTCCCATGCCCTCTAGGTTGATGGATGGTTATACATGATTTCTCTTGGGTAGAGACCACAACAAGGTGAACCTCGGCCCATGCCATCACATTAGAGGATGGGGTAACCACTAACTAGTTACTCTTCTCATCACCTAAATTATCTCATGTAGAGAACTCATGCTCTACATAACTAACTAAGTCCATCAGTAAGTTTTGTATAGGGAAAGCCAAGGATTTCCATCCTTGAACAAACCCCATTTTATGGTTAGCTTAGCACACTCCTAATGGAAATTATAAACATAGGTCCCTTCACGACCTAGATTCGGAGACTGCCACTTATAGGAAGCTCCCAGCAGACGTACCACTGATGGGACCTAAAATAGGCTGGCATCGGCTATAGCACTAGCCGGACCTCTAACATGCACAAGACAACCCCACAACCTCACGGTTAGGAGCGTCTACACGACATATTGCCTTGCTAGCATACATACATTTTGAGTTTGTATCGTGTTTTGTAGTCCAACCCTTAACCTTCCCAGACTCCTCAGAAGGAAACCCTACATATTTTGGTATAATTTGCCACGTAGAACAACATAGGAGGCACCCCTTGGCTAAATGCTGCGGCTCCTCCTACACCTTGGGGATTGGCCCCAAGATGCGTCACTAACACATATAACACATATGAAACACACTCCACTCTTGGTACCAATATTACATTGTTCCAGGAATGTACCAATCCTCACTTACTTGTCCCCTTGGACCCACCATTTAGACCTATAGCTTGGGTGCCTTACTCTCTCCAATGTGGATCATTTATCATTCAACCAAGTGCTATGCATACCAGGAATAGATACCATGTGTATATGATTCATGCAATCGTGGATGATTGTGCACAAAACAATTAGGGTTTAAAATCAGCCTATGTGTCGTGCAAAAATAGCCATTTTAATGAATTTTCGCTAATACGCAATGTTGTGTTGCAAGAACCTAGCACCAAGGCTAACCTTTTTGTTGCTAGATCCATTATTTTCAAATAAACCGCATCCTAAATGTTATGCATAAAGAGAACAATCATATTTTTTATCATTTCAGTGTTTAAACTATTGTATAACATCATCCTCCCCCTCACTGTTTAAATTTTACTGTGGTGCATAGGTGTAGAGGGTTAATTATGTCATTTTTTGTATGTAAAAGCAATAAATACGCACTTTAACACAAAGGACAAGGCCAAAATAAAGCTTAACCTCATACTTCATCCCCGTCGGACATTCACATACATAGATCTTATTTTTTTCATTTTTTTCCCACGCAAGAAACCCTTTTTTCCTATTTTTCTTCTATTTTTCCTATTTATTTTTAATAGAAAACATGTATTTTCTGATTTTTTTCTGATGACTGATCATTTCAACTGAAACTCAACATTTTCCATTATTTTATCCCATGTCCACTCATTTTTTCCCATTCAAAATAAAAAAACTATCAATTTCCATCAAAATTAGTGGGTATTTGGGTTTCGAAAATCTATAATTGCTATAAATCAATACGGGTTCTGCATGACAATGATTGCAGCCCTCAAACATAATGCAAGGAACATTCAAATAAAATTTCAGCCCACGTGCATACCATTTAGACCATGAACGATGAAAAACAAGCAAAATTATTTCATAAAATAGAGCATACCGTCTTTTTGCGTGTTTCGAGTTTCTTGAATATTTAATTGTGATTGTGTATCGACCAACTAGTCATAGATTTCAGCCTCCTCAGCCTCTTGGAACAATCTGGTGCCTCCTAGACAAGCATCCATCACCCGATTCTCTTCTTGATTCTTGCCACATGAAGTACCTCTATGCAGGAGAGAGAGGGAGGAGAGAGAAAGACTAAAAATCAGAATTTCATTCCCTTCATCATATTGCACGTGGTTACCATCAAAATCTTGCCCTCTCTGCATAGATCAGGGATCTCCCCTTCTCTCTCTACATGATTGAGTATCCAAGAGGCACATACATCCACAAAAAATGAGGCATCGATAAAAAAACGCCCCTCCCTGCATCACGACATATTTTTGCATGTTTTCTTCATTTAGAATTTCATTTCATTTCATTTATAAAATGTCCATTTTTTAAAAAAATCACTTTCACACTACTATGGAAGGGTTTTTAGCCTGTTTGGGGGTGCAAACGGACTCTGATTCACGATCCAACTAGACAGCTAGCTTCGTGACGTCAAAATCTATAAACTTGGACCCTATCACATACTTTTTGGCTCCCGGATTCGGTAGCTACGTTACAACGCCAACCCTTGCAGGGATTAAATGGGGGGTCAAACGACCTCTAATCGACAAACCGAGACTTGCGTTGGATTCCTGACGTCGAAATGCATCTAGGAAAACTCTAGCTCGACCATCCACCATTGTTTGATTTTTCATAAAAATTGGCTCTTTACTGCCTCTCGGACACTTTTTGGCTCCAAAAACGGGCTCCATCGCCTCAACAATGGGTCCAAATCCGGTCCTAAACCCAACTCTCACTTAAATACGACATTTAGATAGAGCAAGTCTCTCTCCTTAAATACATATTGTGAAGTAGAAGAAATAATTGTAAGTGTCCATGGTAGAACGGAGAATTTATAGAAATGCATAATGTTTCATCCAACAATGAACTAACCTCTTTATTTTTGTTATGTTTTGTTGGTAATAGGTACTTATATGTGTCTAGTAAGAAAAATTTGAAGTCACTCTAATCATTATATTATGAAGGAGCACATGGCACTATATGACATGCAAAGAACTAAATGTCACATGATTGAAAGGATAAAAATATGTGGTCTAGATATTACATCACTTAACATATTTTGTTTTGTCAATTGTAGTTGTACTTTATAAGGGTTTTGTGATGGGTACAAAGTATTTAACTTTATATTGAACACTCAATCTTGAATTAAGAAGATTCTAGAAAGTGTGCTTATTATAATGGAGGTTGCTAAAGGATTCCTCTCTCCATACTTTTTGTCTACTCTTGCCAAGCTACATATTATATGTGTTGAACTACTAGAAAGCTACAAAGTTTGTCACCATGCTACCTATCCATATGCATTATACTTTTAAAAAAGAATGCACATGAAACTACAAAAAATTTTCATTGGATCTCTAATAGGATTTGGATCATAATGGGTCATTATCTTGTCCCCACTCAAATAGAAGATATACAAATGTAAATACCACCTTTAGACATAGCACATGCACACATATATGAGCATACACACATGCATGAACACACACTTTCTCACCCCTATACAAACTCACACATGTACATACTCCTATACATGTACTCGCACACACATATGTGTATAATAAAGCAAAATTAAAACCTTAGCTAATATCTAGCCTTAGGTCTAGGGTTAGAAAAAAAAGACTAAGTTATAACTTTCCAACCATCTTTTAAAAATTGTAAACATTTCTTGTTTGAGGTTTCAACCTCCCACCATTCATTGAGGGTGCATACTCTTTGGCCACCATGGCATTGGGGTGGATTCCATGCCCCTCCATAGCATGAGAATGATATGATGTTGTAGCCTCTCATAAATGATTCTCACCCTTTGTAATTCAAGTGATAACATGATTCATGGCATCCTAGCTACCTTGGCTATGGCTTTCTTGGCATTTTAGTGTATTTCTTTCATTTTCAATATTTTTAACTTGATATGGGAATTTTCTTCTTTACAATGTGTGTCTCATTTGCATAGAAGTCCATGTGTGTGCATGGACATTTGTATGCATACATGCCCATATGCATGTGTGTGTGCATGTGTGTGTATGTGCATGTGTGCATTTGTGTTTGCTTATGGCCAATGTGTATGTGTGAATGCATATAGGTGGGTGGGGGGTGCATGCACACATGTTTATACATGTGCATATGTGTGTTGTGCATGTGTGTTTGTGTAAGTAGTATTTCTCTTCAAAAAAATTTGAATCACATATACTTATTAAAAAATAATAAATCATTTGATATTTAATAGAGATTAAAAGAAATACACATTGAGAAAAATATATCTAGAATGCTATGAAAATAGAACATCAAATGTTTAACATTTTTGGATAGAATACTAAATAATTTAAAGATATTTAATAATAATATCAAGAAATATAGATGTTAAGTTTACATAATAATATTACTTTAGAATATAACAACTAATAAAAATACACTAAATTTGGTATTTTTAAAATAAAATTAAAGTAACTTTACAATTTATACTTTGAAAATATATGTAGATTAAATTCCTTTAAAGGTACAAAATAGAATATAAAGTCCAAAGAAGAAGTCTTTCTAGACCTGAGCAAATAAACGATGTAGTTTGTAAGAAAAGAAAAATACAAGAATAAGATAATGGAGGAAAATACCTACTATATTGGCGGGTATATAAGATGTAAGGGACTTGACATTTTTTCTCATCAGATTATAATAACAAGTCTCCTTCATCTTCTCTCCCTCTCTCCAACTTTTATGGCTTCCTTCCTTCCTTCCTTTTTTGTCTTTCCCTCTCTTCTTCTAGTATTTCTCTCTCCTTGTCACTCTCTTTCTCTCTCTTCTTCTTCTCTTCGTCTCTCTCTTCTGTAGTCTTCTTTGTCCTCTTACTCTCTCATGAGTCCTATCCTTGACAATTGGTATCAGAGCCATAGGTTCTTGATCCAGTTGGCCAACATTCCATTCAGTTATTCTTTTTCAGTCACACAGATCTAAGAGCCACAGGTGCACAGGTATAGACATGGACTATAGGTCAAGAGCATTAATAGTGGCATGGACCAAGTTTGGAGGTTGGAAGACTGAATTTAGCAGCTCGTGGGTCATTTTTGGCCAATTTTGAAGGTATTTTCCTAAAAAACAATGGTAAATGGAGTAGAAGAGGGTATAGTCTTGGTTACTTTTCAGGAAGAGTTTTCTCTCTCTACATTCTCAAGCTCCTGTTAAGCTTCTATGGAGAAAAACCACCCTAGATCTTTTCTCTCCCACCTCCATTGATAAGATGGCTTCTACCAGAGATTCCTAGGGACATTCAGCTTCATTCCAAACGGTCATTTGGTCATTTTCACTTTGCCTTGGCCTATAGATTGTAGCCTGAAATTCACGATGCAGTTCATGCTACCATATGTGGGAAAAAATCATAGCACTCCTTAGCTCTAGCTCATCAGAAATGGCCATTCCTACCTTCTCCAGCAAGTTGTGATTAGTTGGAAGCTTTCTTGCATCATTCTTGGACTCTCTTGAATCTCTGAAACCCTAGATAGGTGCAGGCCAGGACAGCCATGAAATTTCTCTCTAAGTTCTTCAAATCTTGAGGGATTTTTCTTCTTTTGGCTCCCAGGAGCTTGTGGCTACAAGTACATTTGAAGATTGGAGCATCAAGAAGCATGAATTTGAAGGAGGAAGCAAGAATGGAAGCATTGTATTTGGGGCAACCATATCCATAGTGCAAGAACCTCAAGATTCTTCAAGTTACCTTTAAGTGTTGGTCTTGAGGCTTCAAGATTGGAGTCTACACAACCATTGGAGCTTGCTTAGAAGTTTGGAAGAGGCTTTGATGCTTGGAAGACATTATGGGGTACATTTATGGAAGATCTCCCTTCTATGCCCATCTATGCAAGCTATGAGCCATTGAGAGCTCAATCCTACCATTCCAATTGAAGAAATTTTCTTTTTCAAGCTCAAAGATTCCTCTCTTTGCTGAGCATTGCAACCATGGGGTTTATTGGAGTATAATGGAGCACCTTGGAGGAGCACTACAAAAGGGCTGAATCATTGGTTGATTGCCATCTTCATCAAGCATCATAAGGTACTTGGTTCTTGAACTCTTATTCTCTCAAATTCATATTCTTGCTGAGCCATAACCAATTGCTTGAGATAATGCAAGAGCTCAAGTAGAAATTAAGAGATAGATTTGATGCTTCTTTGTTGTCCAATTCCTCACAATCATTTTGCTTCACTCTGATTGCATTGGAATGGGAAAATTCATGCTAAAACTCATTGAGATTATTGCTTCTGCTTAGCTTAGCCAATTGAGTTGTTGTTTCTTGACTGAGCCACTTAAATCATTTAAAAATCCATTGTATAAGGGTAAGCCAGTAGTGAGTCACTGCTCGGTAAGCCTCTACCCTTGATCCCAATTTTCCATTCCATGCATTTCATGAAAATGTTCAATTCCTACTTCCAAATACATCTCATGTTGGGTATTTAATTAATAAATGTCTGACATGTATATTCCGTGTGAGGAAAAGCTTGATGCCAATCAAGGTGGCAAGACAAAAGAGGGGTGATCCCCCTCTTGCCATCAAAGACCTTGAAGGGGTGCACAACCTGGTCCGAGGGGAACTTTGCCACCTTCCAATGATCTGAAGCCTGAAGTTTGCTTGCAAGTGGAGGTACCCTATTGAAGAACTAAGATATTGACTTGGCGCTGATGTATGAGATGTATTTGCTGATGTATGGATGTACTTATTGATGTGCACATATACCAGGTTTATTCACATGTATGGATGTATTCTTGGCTACAAATGTATGAAAAATACTATTGAGGGTGTATTTGCAGACATGAGAATACATATGCAATCAATGTCAATGAATACAATGCTTGGAATGTATGAGAGATGCGTATGTATGGGAAATTATGCTAAGAGATGCTTATAACATGCTCGGTTCTGGAATAAGGTTGCAAACAATGAATTTGGATGATTGGGCAATGTATTATGTTATGTGGGATGACCCTTTAGTCATACATTGACAAGTTGATCCCTTGCAACCCCTTTCTTGACCCCCATAGGGTGTTGGAAACAATTTGCTTGCATTTACAGAAGTATACCTACTCTTAGTAACTGAGATGTAGCTCTTGTAGAGTGTCCATAGGTCTTACTAAGGGCCTTTATCACTTTGGGAGCTCAATTTGGAATCTACAAGATACTTACAGGTCAAAACAAGCCTCCTATAGGTGTAGTGTAACAACCGCGACTAGGGTTTAGACACCCCGTCACACTGGCCGGGGTATTTAAGGTGTAAGAGCCCCAGATTAGGGCAACCATTTATTATCAAGATCACACTCTTCACCTTCATCTGCAGCTTCCATGGCTTCCTTCTCCTTTCTCCCCTCTTTTCTCTCTTTCTCTCTCCTCTTCTAGTCTTGTTCCTTCTTCTTCTTGTCCTCTTTCCTCTCCTTAGCTCTCCTTCTCTCTCCCCTCAGCTTCTTTCATTACAAGTGGTATCAGAGCTTCAGGCTTTGGTCCTTTTCCTCTTTCCCCTTTCTCCCTTTTCAAATCCCAAAAACCCTAGTTACTCAGCTTATAGGTACAGGTACAACAAGAAGGACTGCAGTTAACTTCAGCTTTTTGGAGCAAGTAGGAGCTATGGCTGGAGAATCACACATATCTGGAGGTAAAACGGTTAAAATACCAGGTCGTCACTTCTTTTCATTCAAATTTTAAGGGTTCCAAGCCAAGTTTAGAGTCCCAGGAGTTGGAAGAGGGCAAAACCTCAGTTACTTTTTGTCTCAGCCCTCTTTCTCTCTCTTCTCCTGCAAGCTGCCAGCCCAAATAAACCCCAAGAAATCTGACCTAAGGGTGCTCCCCGACATCAACCAGCCCCGAGACTTCTTCCCTGACCTCCCAAGCTCCTGATCAAGAGGTGGACTGGGGGGATTTACTGTCCAGGAGGCCTACAGGTCAGCCCCACAATTTTTGGCGCATTTTGTGATGGTTGTCCTACTCCCCCCCAGCCCTCCTTCCACTTCTCCTCTTGCTGCCCTCCCCTCCCTGCCACTCCAGGGCACTGCTCCAGCACTTTGGCCTTCCCCCTTTGGCACCTTTGCTCCTGGGAATCAACTCCCATGGTGGACAGCAGCTGGGATTGTTTGAAACAATTTGGGGAAGTCATGGATTCTCCTAACTGAAGCTTTCCCTGACTTGGAGAGCTCAACCCCACAACCCCTTCAGCCCATGAAGGATTCCTCTTGCCCCGATGAAGCCATTGAGCTCAACATGCATTGGAGCTTTAGGGGCAGCCATGAAAGCTTCACTTGAAGCTTCCCATTCTTGAAGCTCAAGCTCGGGGATAAGCTTGGGAGCCTTCTTCATCAGCAAGAGCACTCAAATGCTAAAGCACTTTTCCATGGATGCCCAACCAACAACCGGAATTCATCAATGAAGCACGTAGCATCATGATGATTCGGGCTTCAACGGTCGTCACAAGCATTAAAGAGGTATGCCACTCTGATCTTAATCTCTCAATTTAGCCACTTGCTGAGCTTAATCCATTGTTGGAGAGATTCAAGATTGCATACCAGCATCATACCTCTTCCCGAATTTCATTGTAATGGCTGACATTAACCCCTACCTTGTCTTATGATCTTGGAAGAATATTAGCCATTGTAAATTGGGTAAGTAGCAGCCAGTGAGTCACTGGACTGCCAAGGTAACCCCTACCCCAACCCTCATCATTCCTTGCATCTCATGAAAAGACCCAATGTCTTCTTTCCAATGCATCTCATGCTGATTGCTAATTAAAAATGTCTGCCATGTATACTCCGACTAAGGAAAAAGGCCGATGTCAGGTGAGGTGGTAAGACAAAAGAGAGGTGACCCTCCCTTACCACTTAAGACACTGAAGGGGTGCACAACCCGGCCCAAGGGGAACTTTGCCCACCTCCCAGTGATCCAGAGCCCAATACTTGTTTGCAAGTGTAGGTACTTCCATAAGCCCCACTTCTCTACCCCAATGATCCCTCTTGAATACCCCACAATGATAATGGCACCCATGTATGCCACTTGAGGTACATGCAGTCAATGAGATGTATGGCAATGAATGTACCTATGCATGAATGGCAGAGTTGATGGGTATGCAATGATGCTCGAGATTATGTTCAGTATGCTCAAGATGCTATTGAGGTGTCAAATCAAACCCTTGATCTATGCTCTATCCATGTCAGACATTGGCACTAAGGGATAGACATTGTTTTGGTCACAATCTTGCAGGACTATCACAAAGATCCAATTGCAGAAAATTTTGTCCTAAATCTGGGGGTAAACCCTATAGCTCATCTTGAAGAGGGCTTTGTCCCCTCCAAAAATCTCCCCAATCGAAGTTACGGTGTGAAAGTTATGCCCATTTTTGTGCACTAGGGTCACTGTGGACAAGTTCAGACCGCTCGAGGACAGGCACTGTAAAACCCCTACAGAAAATTCTGATCATTTTCTATCATAAAGGTTAATAGATCATCTTGAAAAGGCCATCGTCCCCTCCTACTTGAGCCCAAAAGCTCAACAATCGGAGTTTCCTACTAAGAGTTACGAACTACTCATGATCAACATCCTCCGTGGGCTCAGTCCGGTCAATGGCTAGGTCATCTTCCTCATTGTGCCAATCTTCCATGACATACATGCTATGAACTTTGACCTTAGCTGTCTTGTACGAGCATTTGGAGGGATGATCAGCAGTGTACTTATCTCCACATTTAAAGCATAGGTCCTTTTCTTTCCTTTCCTTGACAACATCTAGGGAGATGAACCGTTGACTACTAGATCCATGGGAAGGTGATGTAGTGGGCTGTTTATTTTCAGCATACCGATTTTCAGCAATAGAGCCTGAGGCTGTCCCAAAAGTGCCCATTTTTCTTTCAACATGGAAGGCGGGGTAAGTGGGCACTTTGGGGCTGTTATTAGGCATAGAAGAGCCTCGAAAATCACCTCTGTATGGGGTCGATCGTGAAGGGATGCGGGAAGGTCCAACATCTTGCTAAAAATGCTCATTCTTACGATACTTTCTTGCATATCTCTCAACCAGTTCGATTGCATCAAACAGTGTAGTGGGTTTTTGGGCCATGACATCAGCTGATAGACTCGATTCCAACCCATAGATGTACTTGTGCAATTTAGCATTGTCACTGATGCTTTCCACATACATGGTCAAGTTCATGAATTGATTGGTCATGTACAGTGAGGTTACATTGGTCAAGAGTGTACCATCTTCTTGCCAACCGTTCTTTTTCCACAGGGGACACAAAAACTTGGACCATATGCATTTTGAAATCTTCCCAATCAATTAACTGTTGATTCTCCCGATTGATATAGTGCCACCAAGTGTGGGCAAAACCTTCCAAGTGGAGAGAAGCAAAAAGTATTTTCTACTCATCAGTGCAGGGGTAGATGTTGAAGTAGAACTCCAACTTGGACGTCCATTCTTCCAGGTCAGATGGTGAGGGGGATTGCCCATTGTACTTTGTGAGAATGACCTTGTCACGCAAATCATAGGGGCCATGCTGCCCATGAAATCCTTGTTGTCCATGCATCCCATGGTGGCCATACATGCCTTGCTGTCCATATATCCCTTATGGTGCATTTAGCCCATGTTGTCCATGATTGCCAGGTTGGCCATTTGTACCATATTGTCCTTGATGGGGCTGATTCATCCCATACATCATATTGCATCCATGACCCAACATATGTGCATAACCCCCACATGATTTATTGAATAACCCCTTGTAATCATGTAGTAGAGTAGTACTCTCGACTGCCCTACCCTATTTTGTAATAAGTGCCCTTTTTTTTTAAAGGGAAAAAACCTTTGGGTGGGGATGGAATGTAAGAGATGAGGAATACGGGAATAAAATAATGGAGGAAAATACATGCTACACTAGTGGATATATAAGATGTAAGTGACTTGACATTTTCTCATCAGATTATAATAACAAGTCTCCTTTATCTTCTCTCCCTCTCTCCAACTTTCATGGCTTCCTTCCTTCCTTTTTTGTCTTTCTCTCTCTTCTTCTAGTAATTTTCTCTCCTCCTCACTCTCTTTTTCTTCTGTTCTTCTCTCTCTTTTGCATTCTTCTCTCTCCTCTTTCTCTCTCCCTAGTCCTCTCCTTGGCATAGTTATTACCTACATCTATACCAAAAAACAAGGTGAGAACCTCACTTTGATTACGTAGTACTGCAAATGTCATCACGAGACCTACTTGTCATCTTGATCACACCTAAGAAGATGGTAGAATAAGTAAACCCTAAGAACACATATGAATTTTGAAAGTGTCAAGTACAACACGCTATGATTTATTTCAATGTAACACATTTATTTTATCTAGATTCAAAATATCCTTGAGTTATCCATTAACTTTGATAAGAAAATTGAAATCATAACAAAACTTTATTGTGCAACTAATCCATGCAACTTAGTAATAGTTCTTTAAAAAAAAAAGGCTAGAAAAAAAAGTGAAATTCAACACTTCTAAGCAATCATTTCTAAATGACTTAAGATCCTTTTTCTCATAAAAAACTATATCTTCCTAAATGTTAAAAGAAACTAATACCACAATATCTATTGTTTTAAGATATGGACAAGTTGATCCCTTGCAACCCATTTCTTGACCCCCAAAGGGGTGCCGAAAGCAATTTGCTTGCATTTACAGAAGTATACCTACTCCCAGGAATTGAGATGCAGCTCTTGTAGAGTGTCCATAGGTCTTACTAAGGGCCTTGATCAGTTTTGGAGCTCGATTTGGAATCTACAAGATACTTATAGGTCAAAACATGCCTCCTACAGGTGTAGACAGGGTATAGTAATACTTTTCTTATTACAGAATTTTATGTATAAAACCTCACCTTTTATAATGTAGTATTGCAAATGACATCACGAGACCTGCTTGTCATCTTGATCACACCTATGAAGATGTTAGAATAAGTAAACCCTAAGAACACATATGAATTTTGAAAGTGTCAAGTACTACACGCTATGATTTCTTTCAATGTAACACATTTACTTTATCTAGATTCAAAATATCCTTGAGTTATCCATCAACTTTGATAAGAAAATTGCAATCATAACAACACTTTCTTGTGCAACTAATCCATACAACTTAGTAATAGTTCTTTTTAAAAAAATAAAAAAGGCTAGAAATAAAAAGTGAAATTCAACACTTCTAAACAATCATTTCTTAATGGCTTAAGATCCTTTTTCTCATTAAAAACTATATCTTCCTAAACATTAAAAATAAACTAATACCACAATATCTATTATTTTAAGATATGAAAATTTTTTGGGAGATTTTGCACCTTTATCCATCCAAGAGAAGAAAATGCTATCTATGGTTTCCCATCATTCATGATCTTTTTTGTTGCACATCCAATATTTATCCCAACAATTAAGATACACCTTTGCATATGTAGCATTTTGATGACTACAAACTAGCGCCCAATATTGTATACATACCTTGTTGCTATTTTTGGAGCTTCTATTTATATCCACCTAATTTTTTGCAACATCAAACCATGTTGGATATACTGGATGTGAAGGTCCAACAAGCACAAAGTCATCTTTGTTAACATCGAGCATTGGTTCAAATGCATGTTTGGATTGTTTGCTAAGAGGACCACAATAGTGGTCATTCAACTCTTCCAATCCAATAAAGCCATCTGCATCATCTACATCTATACTAGTTACATCGCTCTGTGTTCTTGTCTAAAAATCTATGAAAAATATATCTTCTTGGATATTTGGAGTTTGAAGAGTGTAGATCATATGTCTTCAATAATCAACCAATAGTGTTGTTATAAACTTTGTGAACTTTTCTTCAAGTCCTTGTACATTTGACAATATTTTCAAATACTTCAAATAATTTTTAACTCCACTTACTACTTCTTGATTATATTTAATGTACTGGAACATGGGTAGTAACATTGAAACATCCTTTGGAAGAGTAGGCTTTCTTGCAAAGTCTCTCTTCCATAATTCAATGCCACCTTTCTTGCAAAGTCTCTCTTCCATCTTCCATAATTCAATGCCACCTTTCTTGCAAAGTCTCTCTTTCATCTTCCATAATTCAATGCCACCTTTCTTGCAAAGTCTCTCTTCCATAATTCAATGCCACCTTCTCTTGGTAACCAGTCTAGGGACTTTGGATGCATGTTGTATTGCATGGAAGGTGTATCTTCTTAGATATAAAATCAAAATCAAAGAGAATTTGAGCGACCAACAAGTGTATCTTTGGAATCACACAAGTATCCCTCAACGTATCTCTTAAAGTTAGGCAAACATGTCAATAAGAAAGGTGTAGTACTTGTCATCTACCACGATTGAAAATATTGCATGAGATGAGGAAAAGTTAAAGTCATGCCCATCCTTAGCTTCTTTGAAAATTTGATGAACATTGCATCAATGTCATCATGTGTATGACCCACCATGAGAAACCCAAGTTGGATCATCTTGAATGTTCCTTTTGCAAGAAGTAATGATAGATATACAAAGAGATAGCGATTTTTATTTTCTAATCCAAAATTATCAAGTTGAAGTAGTAAGTTCTCCGGAAATCTTTTGAAACAATGATGGACATCCTATGGTGTATTATCTTCCATGCATGCTTTATTTTGTGCAACAGATTGATGGTGGTCTAGTGATTTTCTCAAGTTGAGGGCTTTTAGGAGCATCGAGGTTGATGTCCGTATTCCATCTACTTGTAGATCACCATTTGCATGCTTGGCTAGTCACTCCAAGTTCTTGAAGCACAAGGACAATGAGGAAATTGTGAAGTTAGGATTGTGAGGCCATAGATCAATCTGCCTTCTCCATATCCATGTGTAATCATGCATGTTAAAGAAACTAGTAGTTGAGTAGATCTTTCAGTCTCTTTTGATCAAACCCTTAACCTAAGGATCACTGTCATTTGCTAGTTCATCTTATCATGTATGATGCACAAGTTTTTCTCTAGATTTAATGTTGAGGCCAAGCACCAACTCTAGTATATGTTCTGACAACTTTGTTGTTGTAGCATGTGACATTGATGCTTTTTTAGAAGCACATTTTTCTCTTGAAGACACTTTGTTGCTGCAATCTACTATTTGATCTCTAAGAAAATACTACATTTGGAAAACTCACTTGTCTTTGTTAAAGTTACATGCTTGAAGTCTATGTTCCAAATACAATTGAAGGTGGACAAGGACATTTGCTTACATCGAATACCATCCAATGTTGCATTTACTTTTGCCCATATATCTTGCACCAACTGTAGTATATGTTCTGACAACTTTGTTGTTGTAGCATGTGACATTGACACTTTTTTAGAAGCACATTTTGCTCTTGAAGACACTTTGTTGCTGCAAGTTACTCTTTGATCTCTGAGAAAATACTACATTTGGAGAACTCACTTGTCTTTATTAAGGTTACATGCTTGAACTCTATGTTTGAAACATGATTGACGGTGGACGATGACATTTTCTTACATCCAATACCATTCAATGTTGCATTTACTTCTACCCATATATCTAGATTCTTGTAAACATCGGGGATGACCAATTGTGTCTCCCTTAATCCATCTTGCATTGTTATAATCTTATGTGGCATTTTGCATTCTTCTTGACAAAGTCTCTCAGGATGGCTCTTCCCATCTCTATGTGATCCCAAGCTACTCTGATTACCCCCTTCTTCCATGCGTTGCCCTCTTCACACCATGCTCAAATTGTGTTCTATACATGTAAAAAGATGTCTTTGGGATTCCATGAATCTCATACCATGCCCTTCCACATAACACTTGTGCATTGAAGATGAAGCTGTATTTCCGTGTTCCCACACGTCAATCCTACATTATGACTCAAACTTATCATAAACATAGTTTGTGTGGTCTTTGAATTGCAATCCCCAAAAGTATTAACGCAATTGTTGCATTGCTTCTCTATCAGCAAACTGACAATACTTTTCTTGGCAGCAATCAATTGTGGAAACCTATGAAATGGACTCCATAGAAGTTCTCAATTTTGCACCTTTAGGGGCAACAATTCTAGGCTTTCTATTGACCATACAATATGATTTTTTAAAAACAAAAATTTATTTTTTTTGCAAAAATAGAATCTTCATTGGTATCTTCCATGTTTTTGGCACAAGCATTTGCAAAGATAAATTGCATATATGATTGTTGTTGTAGTAGTGATGTTCCATCATCAAAGGTGACTTGTTTTATAGGCCATCTTTCCAAATTGACATAGTGGAGGTTGCCACCTTTATATGTTCCTATGGTTTGATCAAGGGCTTTATCTACCACCGCACCAACATCCTCTTCTCCCACCAATTCAAAGTTTATCGCATCATATGGAAAAGCCAATAATATAATCCCTATCCCAACACACATCTTGTTGCCTTCTATCCCATAGCATCACTCTACCATCTCTCCAACTTTCACAAATGCTAAGCACATCCCCATAAGGTATGTCATGGTTTGATTCATGATCATCTCCTTTGTCATGAATTGTTATTGAGTTGGACACAACCACTGCATCTTTATTTTTCCATTTTGCAAAACCACCTATAGCTTCATGAACCTTCATTGTATTGATGGTTGGGAATGGCAAATATGCCACTACATTTAGACATTTATCAATAGCTAGTGAAATATATCCATCTTGAAGTGTTTCTCCATGGCATGTCTCATTTGGATATATTGCATGCACTCTCCTAAGTGCAAGAATCTCCTTATCAACTAACAAATTCACGGTTTCTCCAAAATGAAATTCGTTATCCATGATACCTGTACAAGTGAGAAAATTGAGATTTTATAATTTGTGTATTGTCACCTCTCAAAAAGAAGAAAATAGTAATAAAATTGCTAAATACAATGAAGTATCAAGTTTCATTGAAAAGAAAAAGTACTGAAGCATTATATTGAAGGAGTCCAGCATCCACCATACAAAGTATTAATGGACACATCTTACAGAAAGGGGGTAGATTTGACAATATAGCCAAAAATAAACTTTCTCATGAACTATTCCCTAATTTAAAAATATATTTTAATTTAATTTTATTAATAGCTATTAACTATAATTAAAATATATTATATCATATTCTATAAGATTATGTATATTTAATGTGCTAAATGTGTAATGTGTAATGTCATTGGGAATTTAAAAGCCACCTTAGTGACAGTTTGAGAGTAGAATCTCTAGCAGGTAGGATAGGGATTGTGTAGGTAGCAATATCTCTAGTAGTGGATCTAGGAGCACTATCCCAATCATGGGTTCTTAGGAATATCCCCCTAGGTGGCAATTTAGGGGCAAGAGTAGCAACATGGGATTGGGAGGCAATGCGCCCCCATGAAAATTTGGGGGCAACATCGCTCGAGTGGGGGGATTTGGGGGACAGCACCCCCCTATGGAGGGCTAGGGGGAAATGCCCCCAGTGGGGGATATAGGGGGCAGCGCCCCCACTAGGGGTCTGGGGGTAACGCCTAACAGGGGCTCTAGGGGGCAGTCTCCCCCTTCCCCCCCCCCCCCCCTCCCCCACCGTGGCAGTCTGGAGGCAACACCCCTAGTGGGGTTCTAGGGACAATGACCTTGATGGGGGTTTGGGGGCAATGTCCCTAACGGTGGGGTTGACTAGGGGTTGTGTGTAGACCTTGACAGATGATAGTATAGCCACTACGTGATTTTTTTTAAATCACTACTTTAAATCTTTAAAGAAATTAAAAATAGTTTTAAAAATAAGATCTAAATCTACTCATATTCCATAATGAATTATGGTAATTCAAATAGCATGATACATTAAATGATCATGCTCATTAGGTTGATCTTTCCAACTAATCATGATATTTTTCAAAAGAGTTTCTCTTTCCCTCCTTCTTTCTTCCACACAACTCTCTAACTTGAGTGTTTTCTCTGTCACGTTTTCACAGTTGCAAGTTTGGCATCCCTAATCCTCTGTGTTTCTATCTCTGCTCCTCTCGCCGCTCTCTTAGTGCAGGTTTTGCATCCCTAATATTTGGCAATTATATCCCCTTGCTCTTCTCTGAGTACTCTCTATTGTTTCATTATCTCAAATAAAACAAATTGTGCAATGCAATTCGAATCTAGGTATTGTGACCAAATTTGCCTACATCTTCAAATAAAAAATGTTGCTCCAAATCTTCAACAATTGTACAAGGCAATGAAAGATCGCTACTCCCCAACGTGTCTACTCTACTTCATGGGTGATTTCTATAACACTCTGAACAACACAGATTATTTATTTCTACTAACTACAATAGGTTTTAAACTCTTCTCTACTTTATTTTTTATTTTGAGTTAAACTACATTGATTTGGTACTAGTGATTCTCCACTTCTTTTCTAATCTCTAATAATGCATACTCTCTCTTAATCAATTCAATCCATGCAATTACCACCACACTTCACACTACTAATCTTTCAAATGATTAGTATAGAATGATAGTAAGATCAAGCATCACAAGCATTATCTAAATAAGAATCACTACAAAAATTAAAAGTAATATTTACTTTTTTAGCAATGCGATTAGGCACTTACTCTTGGAAATTCAATGTCTTGTTCTTCTTCCCAATTGCTTGATTGATCTCTTGGAGTGCTTGTCTTTCTTTATGACCACTACCTCGCAAATGATAGCTTCTTTGATGTGAATATGAAAAACATGATTTTGTGCAATGCTCAAAATACTCTCTTTACTATGAATATGAAATATATGATTTGTGAAATGGTGAAAAAAAATCTCTTAGATGTGAAAATGGATAAATGATTTGTGAAATACTTTGATCAATGAGTTTTTTCAAAATACTAACCTTTCTTTCTATTGTGTGATGCTATATATCTTAAGGTTGGTTTCAAGGCTAAATCTGGGCTTATGTTTTTTATAGCATTCACTAATATATTCACTAATATTGGAGCAATAAAGCATATTACATGGAATGCAATATATAATTTTTTCATAAGATAAAATTTGATCTTCTAATTACAACACATATCATGATATTTTTATTAATCTATAGATTAGGCTATATGGTCAAAATTTTTCTTAAAATATAAGAAGTACTTTTTGTTATTTTATCCAATACAATCTAAGATATAATTTTTGTTTTTTTCCCAATAATATACTATGAGATTTGGCCATCTGGCCAAATCTTCTCCTTAAGCTATCTCTTATCACAATATCTTACAAAAAATCAACCACTTTGTTCATACTACTACACAAAAATGACATTTCGCCATTTGGTCAAATGCTTTCTTGCATTATCAACCCTTACTTGCTTCCAAGAGAGAAGACTATTTTCTACTTAGAATTCCTTACTTTCTATAATTTGGCCATGTGGTCAGTCTTGTCTTTCAACAAACAAACCACTTTTTTGGGAACTAATCCTAAAAAATTAAGACTAAATCTATCACACAAATTTTGGGTATGCTAGATTTGGTCGAATGGTAAAATATTCTAAGACAAACATCTACTATATTATCCTCAAAAAGGAAGACCATATTCTACTTGAAACTCCTTAATTACTTACTATAATTATACAAAGTTTGGCCACGTGGTCAAAACTTGTCTTGCAATAAGCGAACCACTTTGTTTCCATAAACCATTTGTTTCATTTTAATTTTTCATAACTTCCTATCTATATGGTGTCATACAAATATCATATCATTTTGCCACAAATTAGCCACTTTGTTGATTCCACTACAAAATAAAAATTGGCCATATTGTCAAATGTTTCATTTTGTTATCAATGCTAGTATCCAAGAACCCCCTGTTTTTGTTTCATTTGTCCATATGATCAAATCTAATCTCATACATCTTGCAAACCATGAGACCACTTTTTTCATTCCACTATAAAACAATATTTGGCTATATAGTCAAATCCAATTTCACATGTTGCAACAAATGAAGCACTTTTTTCATATGGTTATGAAACTAGATTTGGCCATATGGTTAAAACTAGTTTATAAAAATATAGACATCTTGTAAGTTTCACCATAAGCTTAAATCTCCACCTTTCAAGTATTTTTCACATTATCTCATGTTGATATCTATGGGATTTTCTACATGGCCACATTTGTTTATATATGAATCTCATATCACAATAAACCACATCCTCTATTTAACTAGCCTTTAAAAAATCATATAGTAGCAAACCATGAAAAAGTTTCTAATATCATAGATAAGTCTTATGACTAAATAGGATTTGACCACATGGCTAAAACCAATGGCAAAGTTCCTATAATATGACTCTTTTAAGGGTAAACTTACATGTACAATAATGGGAATGTTAACTTAAGGCCAAATGGATTTGTGAGATTGTTAAATAACCACATTGATATGTGGGTGGATCTCATATTGGACTAAATCTCATTCTTTGATTAAATAGGATTTGACCATGTGGCCAAAAACCTTAGCAAAGTTCCTAGAGTACGATCATTGAATAGGAAACTTACATGGAGAAGAAATCCAATGTTAACTTATCAACGAAATCATCCATGAGATTTTTTTACATAACCACAATGATTTTTTGCTATATCTCATACCACATTGATAGTCAACATTTCATTATTGCTTGACCATTTGGTTAAGCCCATGACCAAGTCTCACTATTAACATAATTTGGTTAAGCCCATGGCCAAGTCTCGCTATTAACAAAATTTGATCTTCTAACCAAAGCCCATGGCAAAGTTTCTACTTTATGATTCTTGCAAGGAAAACATAAGTAATCCTAACTTAGGGCCAATATAATCCATGAAATATAATACATAACCACATCTATTCATGGTTAGATCTCATACCACACTTAATCTCAAATTTTAATATATTATTTTATGGAAGAGTCCCTTTGGAGTATATTTATCTTGTATTTTGTAAAATCTTGTGGTATTGTGTTTTAAATTTCCAGCCTAGAAATCTTATACATTTATTTAGGTTTTGTGAATTTTGACTATTTGTAGATCCACTTTTGTTTGACAACTTTTCCTCTTTGTAGAACTATTAAATGGCAAAGAAAGATAGTACATCCAAAAAGGAGACCCAAACCATTGATGGAGTTAGTGGTGATTTTGTCTATCCATGGTATGTGGATGTTTATGATGGTCAAGAAAAAAGTCCATGGTATGTAGATGTTTACGATGGTTAAGAAAAAAGGGTTGACAATGTTCTCTTATTTACTTTAAAGAGTGACATTGCATTTTTTTCAACAAGATGATGTCATAAAGAAGCTAACAAATGGATGTGCTAGGAAAGGGGGAATACCATGTAATCTGTTAAGATCAAGGGGAAAAATATAGTATATAAAATTGATCCTTTGTCATTTGACTTTAAATGTATTAAAGAGGACAAAGAATACTCTTTGAAAAAAATGGGTTGGACCTTATTTTAGGAGGGAAAGGGCACAGATGACATTATATTAGCATTCCAGGCTATCCAAAATAGTGAGCTACTTTCCCTATCAAGAAAATATGATCGGCCCAACAAAAGAATGAAGATCCAAGATAAAAAAATAGAATCGAGATATTCATCGACTCATTAAGAAGAAAATAATACACAAAAGCACAAGCTCAAAGTCAAAATCACCTCAACAAAGTTCCTTGTCACAAGCTCTAGTTGTTAGTATGGCTACTAACACTTGTGAGAATGATACCACTTTATCTTCCATGCTGGAAGTTATACATGCAAAGCCAATAAATTCTCTTGAGGTCAAGGGAGTAGAAAGAACATTTTATTATCTTAAGACAGTTAAGAGGAAGGGAAAGAAGGAGGAATCTAGATTTCACACGTTTGAAAATTCTTCCCATTTGGTCCTACAACTCAATTTCCTATTCTCGTTGATTGGTGCTATGAGGCACCTCCTTTGTATGCTTATAGGTCACTATGTTGGGATTATGTAGAGAAGCTAACCACATCTTTCATAAAGAATCCCATAAATCCAACAACAACAACATATCTTATGCCTTTTGTATAGGACAACAATGTGAAAAGACCCATGCATTGTGATGAGGTGGATGCTAATAAGTTGAAAACTTATAGTTATTGGATTATATCAAGGCTTCACTCAATTTATAAGATATATATTCAAAGTAATACTACATATTGTCTAGAAACCAAGCATTCATACACCACAAAAAATGCTAGAATATTAGTTGATTGTCCTACTAAAATGTGCATTGAGCTTTCACGAATGACAAATAAGGAATCACATAATGTTATGAAGAATACCCCTTATGTTGAGCAACTTCAACAATTAAGATATCAATGGTGGCTAGAACCAAAGATTAGTGTGATGATCTTTCCTTTGATCTATGCTCACTATTTTGATCTTTCTTTTCCAGAGATTTGTGCCATACATTGGAGAAAATTATGCATCAAGAGATTTCCAAATGATTGTTAGCTCTCAGGAAATATTTGATAGTTGGTTCAAAATCATGAAGAGATACTCTAGACGTGAGCTTATATCCCAGGAGGCGAGTTCGAAAAAGAAGAGAAGACAATCTTTTCCTATTGCATTTCATTACCTTATGGTCTAAAGGATGGAAACATCTTTACACTAGAAGAGGAGATCAATGAATGTCATATCTTTTTCTTATAAAAAAATGGGATAAGGAATATATGATTGACATGGAAACAAGAGCTAGGCAAATCAAGCAATATAGGGTCCTAAAGGAGGAATTAGTCACTCTTTTCAATGCCTCAGTTCTAGAAAGTAGCAATGTGATGAAGACTTAGGAAGAGCTTTTTGATGCTATGATATCAATTATGAAGTCTACACAAAGATTTTAGGCATTTGCAATGATTGGGTATCAAATAAGCTAACATATGGAGTTGATGTAGGGTCCCTACACAAAATGGAGCAAAAGATATTGTGAACTTCCTAATTGGAAAAAAGGAAAATCCTCTTCAATCCTCCACTAGTTTTCCTTGGCATGTCTATGTTGTAGGATGCAATCTAGAAACCTTTGATCTTGTAGATAATATTTACATTGATCAAATTACCATTGGGGTTGTTGTTCTAGATGTAGCACATGGAGTTGAGGGAATGAAATAGGACTCTATAAGAAAGGTTATATACACTCTACTACAAATGACATGTGAACCTAAATAATTCATGTTGTTATTATTTCTTGATCAAATGCAAATGGTAGCTATGGAAAATGCTCTTGAAAGCATTTCTTACAAGTATCACATGCTAGTTAGTAGTGTTGACTTCCTACCAATGGATAGAACAAAGCTTTGCTTTTGGATCTATAGAATCCTTTGTGGTTTTGACATTAGTGACCATGGAAAAAAGCTTCATCAATTTTGAGTGATATATAAACAATGTTAACAAGCCTTCTATTTTGGACTTTGAAGGCTTGGACAAGGAGTGCAATGATGAAGATCTTGAAGAAGACCAAAAGATTACAAGGCCATTTTGAGAAAGAAAAGGAAAGTTATGAGGATTACAATCAAAGCATTCAATGATGCTCATGAGGTTGTATTTGATATATATGCAAGTGGACTTGCATCTAAGGTGTCTTTGGTAAATCACATGAAGACTATTGCAATGGTTTGCAACTTTGAAGAGCAAAGAGAGGTTGAAGCACAATTGTGGAGAGCCCATGAGAGTTCCAAACAAAATTCAAATACCCAAGAAGTTCCTCCTACTAAAGTTCAAGTTCTTGAAGTACCACTCGAGGTGTAGAAGAATCAAGCCAAGACATAGCAGGCATAATTATGAAAGAGAAATTAAAGGCTACTTCAAGTGTTTAAACTTTATTCCTTCTCCTTTGGTCAAGGAAGACACATTGATGTAATTTTTGTTTTTTACTTCAAAAGTTACCTCCATTAGCATTTGTGATACTTTCTTTCTTTGGTGATATTGCTTAAAGAAACTATGTCTTTAGTTTTTTTAATTTTTTGCAAAAGGTACCAAGCATGTTTGGTTTGAAAAATCTATATAAGGAAATCTTTTACTAAAATGGTATTAAAGAGCTCATTAAAATTTATGAGCCTTTGTAAGCACAATTATTTAAAGGAGATATTATAATCTAGTGTGTAAGAACACTTATCACATGAAAAATTTGAGCTAGCTATGCAAAATTCACTTAAGTTTATTTTAGATCTTATTTCAATTAAACTCTCATATGTGTTATGTAATGATCTTGTCATGTTAGTTTTGGTTATATTTGTCCACATAGTCAAATCTCTTATCTCGTATAATCTCTTTTATTACATCACTAGTATATGCCTATGCATGTTCCTTAGGATAAGAGAGCCAACAATATTGCACACCATTTAAAAAAATCGCTACACCCCCCAAAGGAGTTTTACCTTACTAGCAAATATTACAACAAATATTTCACCTTCAATGTGTCTTTTTTGGGATGTGTATATGGTGTATTGAGATAAATTCTTGTTACAATCCATAAGTATAAATATCTATGGGATATAACTAGTTCAAAAATGGAATGGTTAGTCCTTAAGAAGAAACTATGAAAATCTTATCCAAATAGAGTATACCTTATCTCAATTAAATTTTCATGTGTCACTTATATGTTGTTTTATGAGTGGTGATCGAAGATAATCCTCTCACACAACGTGAAAATGGGACGATAAGGAGTGCTGGTTTGATTAACTTTGTTTAAATACTACGCCAAACAAGAATTTTGATACTTGACAACCAAAACACCAGCTAAACTGACCTCAAATAATATACAACAACTACACCTCTTGTAGACTCAATGACAATAAAGACATGCACAATATAAAGCATCCAAGGCCTTGAAAAAAATTAAAAATATTAGTTTGAATAATTAATTGCTTACAATCTTCATACCTCGTAGGAGTTGTGGTTAAACACTAAATCTTCAACATCAGACTTGTAGAAACTCAAAACACTAAACCTTGCAAGCTAATAAGTGACCCTCCTCTCTTCTTCTCACATAAGATGTAAGAAACCAAATCATGTGAAGGGCCCCTCTCTTCTCACATAAGAGGGTTTTTATAGTTGTCTCACACAATAAAAGCTTTAAGCTTTTGGGTTTTATGAAAAGCACAATTGCTTTTCCTTTTTTTTTAAAAACCTAGATTTATAATCAATCATTTATTGCATTAGAAAAATTAAAAAAATTGCTTTTTATGTTATTTCTCTTCCTCACGATGCCTTGCCTCTTCCTCATTATCATCTTCCTCACTACTCTCAATAACACATTGGTAGAGGCTTTTGCTCCTCTTTATCAAGATTTTTTTCAGCATCTTTTAGAGATTGTTCCCTCTTCTCAATCACATGCCTCTACTAGCAATTAGCTCTTGAAACATTAACAACTCTTGCTCCTTGGCCATTTCAACCTCCTATTTGATAGCACTCTCTTCTCTTACTATCAATGTAGAAATCCTAGCATTCATATCCAATATAAGTTCATTTACAAGTTGTTTCTTGACTTCTTGGATCTCTGATTCATTCTTCTTCAAAGTTTCATCCCTTTTAGCAACACACTCTTCTCTTTGATTGAGAAGCTTTTGTCTTTCAAGCAACCTTTCTTGACCTTCTTGTAACTTTCCCTCCAATTCAAGTAGATTTTCCTCTGTTGATTAAGTTCAATTTGATAAGCCTTGTGTTCTACCTTGAAAGTAACCCGATCCCTTCTTAGAGCATCTTCATGAGCCTCAGTTTCCTCTAGTTTTCTCACTACAACACCATGTCTGCAAGTGGCCTTTTCCTCCAAGGCATCTGTTGCATGCAACTTTGACTCTATTACAAGAATCTTTTGTTCAATTTCGATGATCATTTCACTTGCCTGAAAGAGCTTGTCTTTTACAGAGACCTTCATATTAGTAGAGTTAGCCCACATATCCTTTAAAGCCTTTTCCAAATCTTCAACACATTGCTTTCTAATACATTTTGGAAAATTTGTGAAAATAGGTTTGATGTTGATACTCCCCCGCTCATTTTGAGATCATGAACATCTAAAAGAAAACGCAGATGTTGGCAACACAACTCATTAGCATTTTGTAAGTATTTCTGTTCTTCCACTTGCAAGCATTTATAGTAGAAGAATCTATGAAAAAATCTTCCTCTCCTGATACATGTGTGATTCTATTCTCACATTTGAATTTCTAGTGCATCCATCTAATCCTTTTTTTTTTAAATTTGTATATTAGCACTCTATCTCGGGTAAGTTACTCATGAATATATGTGTGCATCACGTGGGTTCAAAATAATGTATTTTTTAAATACCATTTTTATACATTATTCACATACAAAAGGGTGTAATATAAAGGGGTTATTTATAGATTGAATAAAAAAGGGTTATGTTTTATTTAGGAAAAATTTACAGATAAGGATATTTATAAATAGGCCTTGAACGCACGTGATGTAGATGATATGCATATAGTAACTTCCCCAAGCACTCCATGTAACACTGAAGATGAGACCTTCAGCTCAAGAGAATGTACATGCAGAGACCATGCTCTCCCCATCTTTGATAGTAAACAATCTTACAGAACCATCATCGTAGCTGACAACAACTCTCTCTCTTTGCATATCTCCACCACTCTAGAGAATGCTCATATTTGAGTCTTGCCCAAGGCTTCAAAACATCTCAACAACATCACTAAAGGAGTATATCTTTGAGGAACTTCAAAAGCTTAAAACCAAAGCAATATTTATTTTACCCTTTGAACTACCAACCAACTCATGGCAATTATACTACACCACATGCACTCCCAAGTCCTCTTACAAGGTCCATGATCTCTTATACTTCCGAACCTTTTAGTCAATGCAACTTATACAATTCCATTTGATTTTTGAATGAAGAACATTCCTTGATTTGACATTTCCATAAAAGTTGGGAGATTGACTATAGCTCAAAATCACATGACCGCCTTAACAATGAGGTATTATATGGACTCATATGAATACTTTTGCAAGTACAATGTGCTTGCCTTGTATATTTAGGCCATACTAAAACCTCATTTATAATTATCCACTGTAAGAAGCTGAGAATAAGGAATTAGTGTAAATAATATTGATATTATGCCATGTCACATTGACATTGGCATAAAAGGAGAGGATATGTAATTTTACACATCTTTTTGACACATTAATACAATTACAATCTTTCTCTCCCTTCTTGCTCACAGCTTCTATGGCTTCCCCTTCTTTCCTGTCTTTCTCTCTCCAAATCTAGTCTTTCTCTCTCCTCGTCACTCTTCTTCTCTCTCTTCCTACAGTCTTTCTCTCTCTTCTGTAGTCTTCTCTCTCCTCTTTCTCTCTCTGACAAGTGGTATCAGAGCTTAGTTTTCAGATCCTTCCTTTCTCTCTCCTTCTTTACATTTAGTTCCTTGTCAGTTTCAGGAAACCTTATTGTGCACAAGTACAGCATTGAAGAACTACAGCAGTTAAGAAGTACTAGACATGGCAGCTTTCTTGGACTCCACACAAGCTATGTCAGGAGGTTTGATCAAATTTGAAGGCATAGAGACAAAATGGCAGCTCGTTTTTCAACTTTGAGGCAAAATTTTAGGGGTTTTGGGTGAAGGAGATCACTAGAGAACTTGATAGAGGTTTAAATGGGGTTACTCTCCAAAAGTGAGTCCTCTTCTTCTTCAACTTTCAAGCTTCTCTTCAAGCTTTCATAGTGCAACCAAGATCTCTACTTCATTTCTTGTCACGAGCTTCATCTCTCTGCTATAATGGATAGCATGGGACAGTTCCCTGCTTGCTAAGCTTCAGATCAAGCACCATATATAGCAGTATTTACAACTTTATCTTCCTTGCTAACTGATCTTCATCTTGCTGAAGGGAGCAGCCATGGAGCTCTTGAACTTGATGACCTGGAATCCGACCCTTCCTTAGTGCCAGTGTTCTCTTTCTTTTTGTCTCGTTTCTGCTTGACAATGATCATCAAGAGTTGCGAGTGGAGCGTCGTTGATTCCAGGACTTGAATCAGAAGAGCTGTTGAGAATGCCTTTAGGCTTTTCAAGGAATCCTTTACGACATGTACACCTGCTGAGGATACTGCACGGATGCGCAGTGGGGTGGTGGAGTAATCATTGGATCCATTGCTTGAATCTCCATCTTCAAGCACAGTATTGTTGGTGGTGGAGAAATCAGGCTTCAAAAGAGTAGAAAGAGTAGACGATCTAGGCTTGCGCAAGCTTTCGACAATCTTCATCGATGACAAATTTGTGACAGGTTCGAGCTCCCAAACGGGAAGCGATCTTATACACTTTAGCAGGCAATGTACTTGTTCCCGCTTCTGTAGGGCCCCAACTATTCTGGCATTCTCTGCGCCTTCTACCATCAAATCGCGTGGACACATGCTTTACAAGAATGCTGCCAAATCAGGAAGAATATCCTCCTAATGTTTCTTGAGTACCGGAATCGCATAAGACTTTGCGTCTCCTGAAAATGGTGTGCCATCGCTCTCGCAGCATTCTCGAGATCCTCTTTCCTGCTACTTCCCCTTCAATGTCTGCAGTTTGCGTAGATGATAGTGCATGTATGGCCCTCTCATCAATGGGCCGCAACTGAATGGATAGTTTGGAAGAACCGAACCCTAGCTTCTCCTCTGCTGATGCATCAATTTCTTTCAGCGCGTACTTGATCAAGTTCTGCACCATGTTCTCTCCTCCGAAGCTTTCCCCCGAAAGAGCCTTGATCTGAGAGACTCCCCCTGCTGTGGCTGCGATGGCCACATCACAAAAACAGGCTCCCATATTAAAAATCAAAGCATTCTTCTCAACCCCACTCCCTAAATTACCACAGTTTGCCTGCTGTTGCTGTTGCGCATAGAGAAGTGCAGCAGCTGTAGGCTCCGGCATCAAGCGAAGAACATGAAGACCAGCCCTGGCACATGCCCTTTCAATGCGAGTTTGCTGAAACCTGCTGAAAGAAGCCGGCATTGTTAGGACAACTGACCTGATCATCCTGCCTAACTGCGACTTTGCCATAGCTCGGAGCTCCACAAGCACAATGGCAAGCACTTCCTTAGGGGTGGTGCACCGCCAAACATCATTGACAAGTGCTGCAAGGTCAACAGGAAGGGACAATCATGCATGTTCTGCACTACCTGGTCGGTGTCCATCCTCCCAACGAGCCATTTAACATTGTAGATGGCACTGCCGAAGGCGAGGTCTGCATCTGAGATGGAGGAGCTGACACCGCTGCAAGGGATATCTTGCCGTAAGAGGACGTGTGAGGGCATACGCTTGAGGCCACCAACCTGGACATAAGCTTCACTAGGACCTTGTCGAGGCTCTCAACCCCTGCAGGTTTCCTTCCCGTGGGATTCTTTGTATGTCCTTCCCTCTTCACTAATGCATTTGTCAGCTCGGAGAACGTTTTCCTCTCGGCATTTCGAGGGGGATTCTTTGTCAGAAATCTGCGGAGGCAATCGTTCTAGAAGAGGACCAATTTTGGCAACATTAGAACTGCTTGCTGATGATAGCAAAAAAAGGCTCAGGATGAACATGACGATGAGGATGAAATGCGGAAGCTGGAGCAACTGGAAACACTTTGGATTGCATTTGTGTGCCCTTTTGAGCTTCATGTGGTGTCAAATTTGTCCTCATCTTCTTGATCATTATAGCTTTGTTCTGTTGTCCACTCATTGCAGTTAGAATAAGATCTAGCAGTCCTTACGCGATGTTTAGCAGCTGCCGATATAGCCTTGTAGTCTTTGGAAAACACAAATTTTAGTTTTTCCCGCATCCCTACACCAAGAAATCCACCGATTCCCTTGCAAAGGTAATAGAACATGGGAGGAGCATTCACAACAAAGGTCCTGGCTACTCTCTCTAGGTAATGGTCACCCAACAGCTTCAGTAATTGTACCATGGCAGAAAAACCAGGTGCCTCCTTCTTCAAAGGACCTGCATCCAAAATGAGTATGCATTGCTGGACAGTAGACGGCATGTAGGCTAGGCCGTCTTCCATTGTGAAGACAAAGTACCTAAAGAACTGCTTCTGAGTTTGACTACTGGCTAAATGCTCTGGCAACATCCTTGTGATCAAGACTGGCCTGCCCTCTTCACCCATTGTCAGAGAAATTATGAACAATAGATGCTTTTAAGGCTTGATGGTACTTTCTTGTCAAGAACACACGACCTCCGAACCCTGATCCAAGGGTCTCCAATATGTTCTACTTCAAACCTTTGTATTCTTACATCAAACATGAAAATTTCTTAGGTATATCCTAGCTAAGCCTTCTTGATGTTTCCACCACCATACAACATCACATTTTGTTAGTGTGGTAGAAAAGATAGAGTGAAATACAAATCTCCTAATAGCCACATAGCTTATACTTCATCACTTAAGCTCTCAAGATGTGTGATCTCACATTTGTAACATACAAAGTTCCTTTTAAAGACAAAAATAAATATAGTGCTCTCTTTCATCCACAAAAATAATACATTCATAAAAAATGGGACTTGGAAATTTTCCAAAATCTTTAATATGGTGTTATATGCATACAATCAGCAAGAGTTAAAAACTACGTTATTGCCTTTAGATATATCAAAATATATACATCAAATCATGTAATAGAATATCTTGAGCATCTATATTTATCTCATAAATATTCTTCTAAGAAAAAATTAACCCCATAGAAGTATGCAAGCCAAAACATGTAATTGAGCACTATGTAAAGGCCAACCCAAGCATGAAGGTATGATAACTAGAAAAGGGCACTTGTACCAAGGTATAATACCAAAGTATGCAAAGGAAAACCCAAGTATGAAGGTATGATAACTAGAAAAGGACACTTGTACCAAGGTATAATACCAAAGTATGATACTATTATCTATGTCAAGGATACTTCTAAACTAGAATGCTTAGGATAATTTCAACACCATGAATAATTTCCAAAAATGTGCATACATCTTCTTCAAAAGGTTCCAAGTCTAAATCTTAAATCATTTAGACAAGTCTTATCCACAAGTCACAATAAAACACGTGAAGTAACCATAATGGATGATGGTAAAACCCATTACAATTATTAACTTTACTATAATACATCTATAGCTTCATGAAGGTGGGAGTCCAAGTAATACTAGTATCTTGTGAGCAGGATGCAACAATTTTATAACAAACCATTGTAAACACTACGAGTAATTAATGCTCCTTTAGGGCCTCAATTTGTATTGCAAGAGACCTAATTATTCAAAAGAAAAGCCACAAAGACTATCTAACTTTTGAAGGTATATTTATTATTAGGCTTCATTCAAGTGGCTTCATTCAGCACGAGACGTAAACTTTCAAGAACCTGTCATGTTTTTGTACAAATCAGTACACTTGATGGGTTCACTATATGTCACTCTATATCACATGAATTCAAGGACTATTTATAAATACCCTTATTTGTGATTTTTTCTTGAATAAAATACACTCCTTTTCTATTCAATTTGCAAATTATCCATTTGTATAATGCCCTTGTGTATACAAAAAATATGCTAATAAAGATATAATTTGAAAATTTCCTTATGTTGTAACCATGTGATAGACACATATATTTATGAGTGACACCCACACCTTCCTCTCCTCCCCCCTCCCCCCGCCCCCCCCCTGCGACCCTTTCTGCCACACTGAGTAAATACTTCATATCTTGAAAATTTTGTTAGCATTGAGTTTGATTATAATATTCTTTTGCCTACATAATCAATTCTATCATATGAAACTCAGTCTTATTATTACCGTTCCTTAGTGCTTATCACAATGGATAAAACAAAATATGGATTATTATACTTATGCCATGAACAATTTTCTAAAAAATCAATGATAAGTACATGGACCATATAGAATCTTTATAAATAAATTAATATTTTCTACCATTCCTCCTCCATTAAGAATGCATGAAGGCAAACCTCCTTGGAACTTAAGGCGATCCTTGAGAGCTCGATGAATCAATAATAGGGTGGTGGCAAATTCTCTAACAAACACTTAGATATCTCTTAGTCATTCTAAGTACTAGTTTAAAGCTAGATGGTTACAACCATCTCATCCATATCCATGGAAATAATGTCTTCATTTAGAGCAAGACCAATAATGCCTCATGTGCATGCAAGCGTACTCAACAATTAGACTATATTACTACTAATAATGATGTTGTAAGCATAGGTTGAGAGAAAGGTCTTCTCTTAGTGATAGTATTCAGACTTCATGCATATGGATATTCTCATCTAGTACAGCTAGCAATTCAAGAAATAGGGAGAGGTGGTTTATAACATATGAAATATTAGTAGGGTTTCACTAACAATGTACACTCATAGAATATGCCAAGAATATTATCAGTACACGATACCTAATAAGCCAATTGTAACACACAACTATGCTATTGCGTATTGCATAACCATTTGTAACTTTAATGCGTATCATACACACTTTAACAATGCCTAAAGAGATAGGCCCTTGATCATGGGGTTAGCACATCTTCCTATTCATTTAGTAAGCCAGATTATCCTAGCTTATCAAACATAAATATATGCAAAACTTGTACATGTCACCATTGGAATACACCTAGTTTATCATACATATATCATATATATGACATTTCTAATATGAAAAAATATAAAATACTATAATCTCAATTTTTCAAAAAGTCGATCTACCTTGCTTTACTTAAGATAAAGTCAATAACAATTTAATAGAATACAACATTTACAATATTGAAATTTATCAAATCAATAAAGATTGAGAGATTCATGAAAATCAAAGTTACATGAACCAAGCACGTCAAACAAAAAACTATGCAAACCAATATACTTCATTGTGAGGCTAAATTGTGAGTTCTTCTTGTCTTCATGTCCTGTAAAGTTTCAAAGACTTTGTTCCACATGACATCATACAAGTTTTGTGGAGCATTCAAAGATGAAAACATTGGCACATTGAGTGTAAAGCATAAGAAACTTCTATCAACATCTTTAATCCAATTCTTCTTAGAGAATCCACATTCACAAGAAATTGTACTCAAACGAATAACACGCATCATTTTTTGTAGCTTCATCAAGTCAATGTAGGCTTGTATCCATTCTTCTTGATTCTTATACTCTTTCCATATGTCATGGAATCCAAAGCTTTTTACAGCTTTGTAAAGTGTAATTGTAAATCACTTCACGTTGAGATGTGTCAACGAATGTATACCCAAACTTCCTACACAAGCATGCCATAGATGTTCTCATTTGGCTATCCCTACTTTAGCCATCGAGTTTTCACTATGATCTAAGATGAATATTAAAACATGACATCAATATTATACATGTTTTATAGTAACACTATGACATAGAGTTGTATGTAAAAAGTTCCAAGATCCACATTTCCAAAGCATGTCCTATACATTTGGATTGTGTAGTATAAAGCTATGTATACTATTAAAAGAAAGAGTATATAAGTATGTTGACTCCATTGCTTTCATGACTAGCATCTCCATGCGTTAGGTTTTTTGAGAATCCCAAAAGATCAAAGCACCACAAGATTGATCTTTTTTAAAAAAGAAAAAAATTCCCTTGTATCAAGTACTTACTATCAACAATGCACCCAACCTATATAGCATAACTAAATTCAAAAGAAAAATCTAGATCTTACTTACAGTATATGCACCATATTTCAACCATGATTCAACCACAATACATCACCTCAATACTTGGCCACAACAATATACTTGTATCAACATAGAACCCTCCATAAGATCAATTCAAAGAGATCTCAAAAGAACTCTCTAGTTGCAATACTTAGTTGCAAAAAGTATGCCCTAATCTTGCAAAGTGCTAGCCATTTTTTTTTCCAAAGACCTCTATCAAAAAAGTGATCATGATTTGGCAACAAAGTCCTCAACTTGAGATGTACTTTTCCTCTATTAAAAAAATAATTTTAGGTTATCAAAACTCAAATTTTGTGCTAAAATTTTCAATATTAGGTTATCACCATGATTTTTTGGGCTTAAAAATGACCCTCATTTTCACCTATTTATCAGACTATCCATATTTTTACCCTAAAATGTGAAAACTTGCCTAAAAGAAAAAACATTGGTATTACTAGCTTGAAGGTCCAATGCCTAGAAGAAAGGAGACATATAAAAAACATAATGAACTTATTTAGAAAGGCAACACAAAGCTTGTTATTGATTGAAATCATTTACTTTGAACATGGATATGATTAGTCAATGTACTTGAGAAAAACATTAGCTACTATCTTTCATTTGATGCATTACATTAATTTTTCCAATGCGATGAGTGATAGTATGGCACTCATGTTCAAGTCAAATTAAGAAATATGTGAGCATACATGCTCCTTTCACCCTCTAGTACCAACCAAGTTAAGCTTCTATCCCTTGACTCAGAGGATGATTTTTCAAATCAAATTCTCCTTTATAATCAACATATCTACCTCCTACTTTCTTCCTCATCTTTTGGACTCTGCAAAGGTACCACATGCCATGAGACATATCCATTTTATTTAAGTTTTTGGCTTTTCCACCTCTCTTTGGATGCTTACTACTTTCTTGATATTGTATGTCACACACTAAATATGCCATACCATCATAGGCAATCCCCAATAAATTCACATTGCTTGATGATTATAATTTTGGTTCGTGAACCAACATGCAAACTAGACACCTTGCCTCAGTCTTGTAAATTGATCATTTGATAATGTTGAATTTCCATTCAATTGGTTGACCAATGTAGATTTGAAGACATAATTTCCATCAAATTCTATCATTGAGTGAATTTTTTGAAAATGCTTAAGTCATGAACCTCATCTAAGATTCCATTAATTTCATGTAGAATCTCACTAAGAGCAATGAGGGAAGCTCCAGCACGAGGTCAGCCTTGGTGCTAGGTTCCTGCAACGCAACATTGTGTATTAGCGAAAATTCATTAAAAGGGTTGTTTTTGCACGACACATGGGCTGATTTTAAACCATAATTGTTTGTGCACAAAATAAATCATTCACCATTGCATAGCTCATATACACATGGTATCTATTCGTGGTATGCATAGCACTTGGTTGAAGTATAAATGACCCATGCTAGAGAGGTACTCAAGCTGTAGGTCTAGATGGTGGGTCCAAGGGGGCAAGTAAGTGAGGACTGCTGAAATGATATAATATTGGCACCAAGAGCGGAACCTATTTCGTGTGTGTTATATGTGTTAGCGACGCATCGAGGGGCCAATCCCCAAGGTGTAGGAGGGTCACAGTGGGGGCGCGGCAATCAGTCGAGGGGTGCCTCCTATGTTGTTCTACGTGGTGAATTACACCAATATGTGTAGGGTCTCCCTCTGAGGAGTCTGAGAAGGTTAAGGGTTGAACTACAAAACACGATACAAATGCAAAATGTACGTACGATGGCACGTCAATGTGTCATGTAGATGGTCCTGACCGCGAGGTCGTGGGGTTGTCTTGTGCATGTTAGAGGTCCGGCTAGTGCTATAGCCAGACCCATTTTAGGTCCCATCAAAACATTAATTAGACAGGTAGGATTTTCTTTAGCTTAGTTGTTTGTGTAAGTGTTTTCTTTGTTGTTTTGTAGCTGGATTTTTTGTGATTGTCTAGAGCCAAAATTGTCTTTGTTATTTTATTTAGAATTTTTAAGCTTGAAAAATTGATAGCCTTGGTCAAGATTGGTGTTTTTCTAGACAAATTGGAGCATGACTTTGATGGTAGCTACATGACATCCTGAAACATGTATACTTTCTTGCCGAGAACTTCACACATCACAGAGACTATGGGTTCACTAGCACTTCATGTTGCACTTATTGGATACATTGCACTCTCAAGGGTGATCTCTTGATTTTTCCAATTATTTCCATGCCATGGGTTGGGTTGATATACTCTTTGCACCATCATTGATGAGCATTAGCACAACATGATGCCTGGTGCAGTTATATGCAATAAATCTTAGATGCACATGCACTTGAGAGAGCAAATTCATTGTGCACGCACAGTTCTTTCCACAGAAGAGAGTTGGGATTTTCATAACTAAATTAGGAATCTATGGATGAGTGGAAAAATTGGTTGGGTGAGTTTGAGGGTCATGAAGGATGCCTCTAGTTGTGAGATGGGATGTTTTACTTTGTCAGCATTATAAGGACCACAATTTTCTTGAGAGATTGTGAGATTTGGGTGGGTAGAGTGGAGTGCAACAATTATTGTTTTTACTGAGTGTTGAGAGGTGAGGCTAAGAATCCTAAAATAATCAAAGAACTATATTTGCATTTTGCATGATGCATTGGCACTCATAGACAAGGCTAGGTGAAAAATTTTCAATGCATCAATATTTTTGTGTATAGCATTGTTTGTATGATTGCATGGCAAGTTCTGATTGTACACTTCATCTTAAAAAATCATGTGTGGTTGAGCATGAAGTTTATCTTCAAAGCATGTTTGGATAGGACACATTGCATGGAATTGAAAACATGTGCCCTGGAAAAAGTAAATTTTGTACAAGAGGAAGTAATTTTCTTAGAGTTGGCCTAGGGAGCTTTACAAAAGGCCATTTTCTTGGATGTAGACGATCTAGGCCATCCTACATGCCATAAGGGAGATTGAATAAGGAAATTTCAGAAGTTGATACTAAAGGGTGGAGAAGCAGAGAAGATGAAATCATTAATAAGATTGATCAAATCACAAATAGCATATGTGTATATACTTCTATCTTTAGGTGGAGTGTCAATGGGTGGATGAAAAAAAATTGGTTAAGTTATTATTGCATGATCAAGGAAGAGTTTGAAAGGAACCAACTTTCAAATGCAAGAGCTCAGTTTGGTACAACTAGTCATGGCATGATAGAAGGAAAGATGGTCATTAAGTTCCTCTCTACCTATGACTGTATTTTGCTAAAGTCTCTGTATTGTTAACCGATTGCATTGTGGCAGGAATGGATTATCATATAAGTCGAATTCAATTATGTGTGGAGTAGACCACTTGAGTGCTTTCGAGGGGATAGTACCATTTTGAAGAACAAAGAGTTAGCTAATTATAAGTGAGTTATCATAAATAAGATAGTGAAAGTGTGCACTAGTGACAAGAATGAGGCTATGCAATATATTAAGTTGGATCTACAACATGACTAGTTGGTCATGTTACTCATGTTGAGAAATGTGCAATCACACCCACTTTATAGCCCCTTTGTAATGAACAACAAGGCAAAGGATCACATTGCAAGTAAAGCCTTAGACTAGGTCATGTATGCATGGTTTATTAAAACCATAGTTTGTGAATAACATGGTCCCTTTCCACCTATTGTAAGCCTATAAAAGGCACTCATCCTAGCATTCATTCTATCTATCACTCTCATTCAGTTGTACTTGCATTATGGTTGAAGAATATTAGTTGTTCTTCTTTGTCATTACTTATGTCTCATTATGATTGTCTACTTGCTCCTCTGTGATCCACCCTAGCATGCATCCTCAATATTTTAACATGGTATGAGAGCAAATTTCAATGCTAATGAGTCATTAGGCCACTAGTTAGGTAAATTAGGTCATTATAGTTTGAATTTGTGGCTCCCTCAACTTTCCCATGAATCTCCCACCTACCTCCATAGCCATCCACCTTCATTGGAGGGCTTGAATCTCTCCTTCCATGCATTATTAGCCTTTTCTCTCTTTTGGAGAACTCTTTCTTGACTCAAGGCACTCGTGCCCATCACTTCAAAATCCGACATTGGTGTCCCCCTCTCCAACCTTGCATTTTTTCTCTGTCACTATTTGATATGCGCCTAATCCCTATCGTACTGCTACCATGAGTTAAACAGACTGAAATGTTGACGATTTTCATAGGTATTTAAAATCTTACTATCTAAGTTACCTTGCCATCAAATCTTCTGCCAGATAATCACCTATACGAGCTACTGTAGTCAAAATATCAGTCGCCTATCAAAACCCTAAAGAGGGTAGCCATAGTCATCAAACTTCAAGCTCATGCTTCACTCCTTTCTCTCAATCCTTTGGCTCAAATCAAGTCATTGACTCTCTAATTTTCCCCATTACTCAGTTTCTAGCAAAGCTCTCACATCAAATCGGCAAGAAAGGGATTCAACTTTGAGATCGAACATCAAGGGCTCCACTTGCTAGTATCTCTTGATACTCACATAGTGCTTTTTGTCACTAGTGCTTCTTGTGTCTTTTGACACATTCAACTTCAACACTCTTGCTGGTCTACTCTAATTAATTTCTACTACTCCTGCCAACAAAATGGGCTTAGATTCACCCTCATGCCAATTCAATGGTGTCGGGTTTCACACATGGCAGACAACTCATCCTGATGAAGAAAGGCTTGTGGTCAATCACAAGTGGTTAAGAGAAGAAGCCAAGGCAAGCTGCACTCTCAATAATATGGGATAAAAATGATGATAAGGCTCAATCTATTATCAAGCTTGGACTTGATGACAACTACATTCATCATGTTGATGATTGTGAAACCTCTCAAGCAACATGGGGATCAGTTAGAAACCTTGTTTGGAGCTCACTCAAAATCCTCTGAATATGGTTTGCTAATTGAATTATTAAGGCTTGATATGAAAATTAGTATCTCACTTGCAACTCATTTGAATTATATGGAGAGCTTGTTGACACAACTTTCAGGAATCAACTTGAAGATGGATGAAGACATTTGCATTGGAGTACTCCTCAAAAGTCTTCCACTTGAGTATGATAATGTGTCTACCACATTAATCAGCATGCCAAAGCCGATGAAGCTTGTGGATATCAAAGCTTCTCTCCTTGAAGAGGAAAATAAGATCAAGAGAAAAGGAGAAGAAAGCACCCCAAGAGGAGACCAACAACTCCTCTATGTGAAGGACAAAGGGAAGAAGGGCATAGTTTGTGATTTTTGTAAAAGAATTGGGCATATTGAGAAGTTTTGTCATGCTAGGAAAAGAGCTCAAAGAGCATATCTTGCAATAGTTAAAGAAGATGAAGACAACAATGGAGAAGAAGAAGAAGAAGACACCTAAGAGCTAAAGGATAGGACTCACTAGTCCCTCTTTTGTAGATCATTTTCTGATAAATTTCTTTAGGTTTTAAATGTGTACTTGCCTAATGTTCTTACCATAAGCTATTGTACTCCTCATATAACCTTTGCATTATAGCCTCTACATACTTAGTGAGGCCTTGTGATAGCCTCTAACTTTGTATGGTTGTTTTTTTCCATGTCTACACTTAGCAAGGTTCTACTCATAACAACCTTTATATACTCAATGTCTTTCTTGGTTGTGATTGAGGAGGGGTGTTGAGAAATGTGCAATCACACCCACTTTATAGCCCCTTTGTAATTAACACCAAGGCAAAGGATCACATTGCAAATAAAGCCTTAGACTAGGTCATGTATACATGGTTTATTAAAACCATAGTTGGTAAATACCATGGTCCCTTTCCACCTTTTTCCACCTACCAATACCACCTCTCTAAGCCTATAAAAGGTATACATCCCCACACTTGTTCTATCTATCATTCTCATTCAATTGTACTTGCATTATGCTTGAAGAATATCATTTGTTCTTCTTTGTCATTACTTATGTCTCATTATGATTGTTTACTTTCTCATCAGTGATCCACCCTAGCGTGTATCTCAATATTTTAATAACTCACGATGACAAAAGGAGGAGTTGGCATGATAATAGTTGAGGATGGCCTCCAAAGCTGACAAACATGATGAAGGAGACTAGATCTAAGTGATGGAGGCCGAGGATCGTGGAGAGCATACGGGACTATAGTGTTGAGTTAAGGGGAGGAGTTCTTCTTTTGAGGAGTCATAACACGTAGGTGAGAGTTTATGCAATGGTATCATGTGCTTTGATTGAAAAATGTATTGCACTTGCAAATTCTTTGGAGTGCCATGCTTGATTTCAGGAGGTCTTTAGGATTAAAAGGCTCATTTTTGTGAGCTAGTTGACATAATCTCTGTGGCTTCCTTTGGTCAACATTCATCCAGCAGCCGAAGAACATCTATGAAATGGGTGACAACTATAGTATCTAGATCAATTTTAAGGACGAGAAGAGCTAGTCTTGGAAATATGGGAGACATGTTTAAGAATCACTATTTGGAAGGTAGCGAGTGCTTGGGGAAGTTACTATATGTATATCCTCTACATTACATGCGTTCAAGGCCTATTTATAAATATCCTTATCTGTGAAATTTTCTTGAATAAAACATAAAACTTTTCTATTCAATATGTAAATAACCCCTTTATATTACACCCTTTTGTATGTAAAAAATGTATAAAAATGGTATTTTAAAAATCCCTTATTTTGAACCCACGTGATGCACACATATATTCATGAGTAACTTACCTGAGAGTTACCCAAGAGCGACTGTGCCTTAAGCAACTAATGGAACAAGTGGATGTAGGGAGATTTTCATAGATTAAGCAAATGAAATATATCTTATTGACTTGAAGAATATAATTGACTTAATTAGAATAAAATATCACTCCATTGGTTGAAGAAATTGCCCCAAATCAATCCAAAAGCTACATTCTTTGACGAATCCATTGAATTCAACCCATACTTGCTTGAAGTTCATTAAATCCTTGAATAATAGATACCTTGAGTTCTTTTGAATACTCGAATGCCAAAGATTCAAGCTCCCTAACCAAAACCCCTAAAATGTATCTCCATTATTCACTCCAAGAAGCTTGATATGCTAAAATATTTCCAATGTCTTCAATCTTGAAGCTGGTCTTGCTTGATAATGATATTAGAGAAGCCTTAGAAGTCGAAAAGAGCCTAATATTGAAGAAATTGAAGCTTTAGGCATGTGGCTATGGCTATCCTACTGGTTATTAGGGTTTTGAGGAAGAAGGATGAAGATCATAGGCTTAAATCTTGTGAAAGTTTGTTGTAATGTCTCCCAAATGAGTGCTCTAAGGTTTCTTGACAAGCACTATTGAGATTAGAGGTAGAAAAGAGGAGAGAATGATCAACATAACTAGCAAAAATTGTGTCGCAAATCACAGGCTTGTTCTTGGAGTCCTCTTGAGTCTTATGCTTTAAGTTTAGTGGTTAAAATGATCAATAGAAGATAAATAATCATTGCCCCATGCTTTCAGAGAGAGATGAAGTGGCTATTGATTAAGAGAAGAAGATTCTTGCTGCCCACAAAGAAAGCTTCTCTAGAAGCTTGAAAGAAAGAGGAAAGAGAAAGCATGTCTTGAAAAGTAACTCTCCATTCTTTAATGATTTTACCTCTAGAATGGCCTATTTCTTGTCCATGACCTGCCATATTTTCCATGATGCCTCTAGGGCTAGCAAATATCCTTTGAGCCTCACTTTTCTCCATGTACTCCATTTAGCTCTAACTAGGTTGTCCTTGGTCTCCTTGGTCTTTGACTTGTCCACTTCTACCATGTCCTTGAGTAACTAGAATGTAGCTAGTATGAGAAGGAAATCTAGGGAAAGATTAAACTGAATGGATCAAAAACCCATGCTTTGATACCACTTGTTAAGAAGAGGGCTAAGAGGTGAGAGAAAGGAAAGCATGAGAGAGAGAGAGAGAGAAAAGAGGAGAGAGAATGAGTGACAAGGAGAGAGAAATACTAGAAAGATAGGAGAGAAGAGAGAGAAGCCATGAGAGCTAAGAACAAGAAGGTGAGATGAGAGACAATAATTATATTATTCCAAAAGTGATCAAAAATTACATGTCTCACACCTTTTACACATATGTCTGTGTGACAAGGTATTATCAATAACCTCTCACTAAAATATAAGTCTTTCGACCTTCTTACATAGTATGTTATAATAATGGATATCGCCCAAACTATATCCTAATGAACTCTTCCAGGTTTCTAAATTTTTGTTGTATACATGAACCCTATATAACTATATCATGAAGGTATCACATATAAGTATATACCATTTGGTAAATTGCTAAAGCATGCTTCTTGATTAATTATCCATAAAATTAATAGTTGTTGAAAGTAGTATTCAATAGCAATTGAGTGAATAATGCTATACTTATTGAAATTAAATGGGTGGTCCATTACAAACGTGGCATATCTATTGTTGATCAAACTAACCTAGGTATGGACTTTACCATGCACAAGTAATATGAAATTTTGAATTGATATATTTGGTTCTACACTTAAAAGGTGGTCAATTGCTTATGTAACATAGGTCTTACTGACTTGGATAATGACTTTGCCACATGCAATAAGTATAAAATTTTGGATCAAGTTTATCTTATGATGAAATGAGGGGACAAAAGTTGAATTAAAATTGCCTATTGTAAAGAAGATGACGAGAGAGAGAGAGAGAGAGAGAGAGAGAGAGAGAGAGAGAGAGAGAGAGAGAGAGAGAGAGAGAGAGAGGGAGGGGGGAGAATATAGGAGAGAGAAGACTATAGGGAGGAGAGAGAGAAAGAGAGAGAATGGGGGAGAGAAAGCCAAGAAAGAGAGGAGAAGGGTAGAAAGGGAGAAAAAGAGGAAGCTATGGAAGCTCAGTGAAGGTGAAGAGACAGTTCTTGTTAATTGTTGGATGTCCTAACTAGGTCTATTGACACCTTTTATACCCCTATCAATGTGATTGGGTATTTATTTGTGGTTCCCATGTAGTCTCACTCTTTACATCTACATTGAGAGTTGTAAGCCTATAGTAGTTGTAGTTTAACATGATTTGTATCTACATTGTAAGATATTTATTGAGGACCCAAGGACATTAATGAATGTTACTTAAACTTTTTAGTAATATTGTCCTTTATATTCTTCTAATAAAACTGTATCATTGTTGTGCAATGCCTAAACCCTATAAATTACATTGGGTAAGGAAAGTATCCCATATTATTATATATGGTTTTTTTACTGATTATTTTTTAACTAAATAACAAATTAGCATAGAAAATATTATATAAAATTATTCTTCTATAGCTTTGAATTTTGAAGCCTATAATGGTTGTAACTTCAAAAATATTGTAATTATGTGATTATATTTATGATTTTTTTCTTTAAGCTGTAAAGATAGCTTTAAAGCATATTTACCCTTTCACTCTAGTTGAGGTAAAATGATATGTCCTATAGATTTATTGTTAGCATACAAGTGACTTCATCTCATGCATTTTCGGATTTTTTTAAAAACGATATTAGTAGGGTTTTTAAAAAATATTTAATACAATGTATGTTAGACTAACTTGATAAATTCTATTATTTGTTTCCTAAACCCTATGACAAATTAATTGACTTAATGCAATCTTAGAAGGGCTATGCTAGGACCTCTTTCCTTAGGTTTTGATTTACTTTCACCTAATCAACTACTATTTCCCAGTTTTTATATATTTATGTTTACAAGGATCTAGGGTTAGCTAGGATTAGTATCCACTTTTTATCATTGACACATCGACAACAACCTAGTGGTGTAAATTGTAGCTACCTAGGACATTGATCAAACTAATGCTAAAGTATTTTTATCATATCTTGTTACAAGAGATTTTCTTTTGTAGAAAACACTTCTAGAAATTTTACCTATCCTTTCAAGTATCTAACTCAAAAAAAAAGTATATTTAATTTATTTATCATACTTTATCCTTAAATATGTAATGTTAAAATTTTTGCATGGATTTTCATATTTAACACATAGACACACACATGTGTGCACATGTGTACAATACACATGTGTGCTCACACATGTGTATGGTACACATGCATGGGGTGTGTGCACACACACACATAGAGATAAGTATGCAAAAGTATGTATGGCCATACATGTGTGTATGTGCATATTTGTGTGCATGTGCAATGTCTTAGAGGTGGTATTTACATTTTTATAAGTTTGCATCTAGGTGAGGATATTGTATTGATCCCATTTAAAGAGCCAATATTAATTGGATCCAATGAATAGGTAAACCCCCTAAGTTGAGAACTTATTAAACCAACCTAGCATTCAATGAAAGGTCTTTGGAGTTTGAGTTTCATTCTTATTGTAATGTGTCATGCATAGGGGTATATAACATGGCGCCAACCTATGTAACTCTCTAGTAGCTCACCACCAATAATATGGGACTTGCCATAGTACACAAAAAGTATAGATAGAGGAATCCTCTAGCAACCTCCATTATAATAAGTGAACTTTCTAGAATCTTATGAATCCAAGATTGAGTTTTCAGTATAATGTTGAATGCTTTGTGTTCATCACCTAGCCTCTATAAAGTGCCTCCACTAGTAAAACAAAAGATTACAGGTGATGTAATATCTAGGTCACATAGATCCGTCCTTTCAAAGATGTAACATCTAGTTCTTTGCAAGTGGTATAGTGCCATGTGCTCCTTTACAATGTTAATATTAAAGTAGCTTCAACTTTTTCTTAGTAGATGCAAGCAAGTACCTAATACCAACAAAGTTTATAAAAAATGAGGAAATGCATTCATTGTTGCATGAAACACTTTGCAATTTTATATTTTCTCCATGCTCACATGGATATCTAGATACCTACAATTCTTTCTTCGACTTTAAAAATATGCATTTTATGGAGAGACTCGCTCTATCTAAATGCAATACTCAAGGTTTCATTTAGCTTCCAAACATGGTGACAAAATCCTCCATGCATGTGTCATTGCCAACCAAACAAAATTCATTAATGTAGAAAGCCTTCAAAATTTTCAATAGGAGGATCCATTCACCCTCTTCCTATAAATATAGGCTTCCTAGATTTTAACCCAAATGCATACATTCTAAGCGCTATTCCCATCAAAACCCTATGATCTCTAGAAGGTAACACCTCTAGGAAGGAGCTAAGGAAGAAGCTAAAATGCATGATATACTTTTCACTATTACCTTAGGCATGTCAAGAGTTTAATAAGATTTCTACACATTGGCAAAAATATCAATATTAAATAGCTTCATGTGGCTTCCACACATAGTGACAAAAATATCAATAAAAAAACACTTTCATAGTCATTTTGATGTTTTTCTAGTTGTTTCCTATCATTGGAGGTCATGTTCTCAATAATCACACTTGGCTATGCATGCAAGTTGTCATGATCTGTAGCCTTCTAGTTAAACATTTAGAACAAGACATGTAAAACATTTTGACAAGAAAGAAGGCCAAATTACTATGTATAATTGCTAAGTTCTCATAAAGTGATTGTCCAATAAAATAAAGTGATTGTTTGATAGCAAAGTAATTATCCAAATAAAGCGGTCGTCAAAAAGTAAGTTATTCCACAATGTTGCTTCTTTAATGATTTGTTACTCTTTGGTCTCATCATTGATATATATTTGTTTTAAGAGTAATATTTAAAATTCAATTTTTACATTAAAGAAAAAATAATTTTATTGATGCACTAAAAAAAACATGAATGAAGTCTTCTAGTGTCCATGTTCAAGAGATCCCTTAGTTTGGTAACTATTTGTTAATACAAAAAATTCCAACAATTTCCTATGTTCCAAGTGCCAAATAATTAAGGCAAAAAATGGGGAGGAACCATGACAAGCATTACACATTGGTAGGGATTCCAATGTATATGGGTAAGGGGTTTAGCCTCATAAACTAGATTATTATAAGATTGTAGATGTGTACTTGAGAATTAGATCAAGTGGGTATATCCTCTCCTCTCTCAAAAAGCACAACATAGATATTGTCCAAACTCAAATTTCCAATTGCTATATAAGAGCCATTAAGGCCCAAAAACCACCAAAATGATATTTTCATTCAAGCAAAAAAACCCTCATCTTTTGCCCCCCACACTAGTTTGGGAAAATTTTATGTATAAAAAGATATTCTCTTTGACATCTTTTCCGTCAAGGATTCTGTCCTATTGTGAGAAATACTAGGTCGAAAGAAACATACAAGTTTTCAACTATCACAATCTTTTTTACACCAACTAACAACATTTACACTATTAATATATGCATAGAAAAAACATCTTTTTAGTCAACAAGGTTTTCTCTTCCTTCCATCTTGTCTCTTTTCATGCATCATAACTATCTGCATTGCATCAACATTGAAGCTCTCTCTTAAGAAGGTTTCAAAATCCAACTATCATAACTTTGAAACATGAAGTCACCCTACACACATTATGAACATATGTACAAATAAAACACTTTTTAGACTAAGGTCCTCTCTTACCTCCATCTTTTCTCCTTTCATCCATTAGAATTATCCTCATTATTTCTTCATCTATTAACTTCCTTATATTTTCTAGACTTTTACAAATTTACATGTCATACTCTACTTCAATCATAGACCTATAGGGCACATTAGGTAAAATGTCACCATGAATTATCTGACATCGTGTTTCTTTAGGATAGGAAAGGGCCCCCCTTGCCATTCAAACATTAATAGAGAGGCCTAGGGCTTTGTATACTAGGTAGTTCTAATTGCAATCTAATGCTATCTCTTTGTAGGTCTCCCTCTAGCTCTTCACTATCCTAATCTCACATTCTTTCCCAACATCATTGAATCTTAAGTCTACCCTTTTATTCTCTTTCCTTCTTGTCCTTATAGTGCAATTCCTTAAAAACTTTGCTTGGCTCTTTATGTTGTGACTCTCATTCTCTCGTCTATCTCTATTTTAGGCTCATCAAAGCCCCACTCCTCTTCTTGCACATCTTTTTCTAGGTCATAATATGCATCATAAGAAATACTTTAAGGGATCATCTTTATTACTAATGTCCACTTCACTTTCATGAGACTTCAGACACGGCTCTTAGTACATGCATCACCATGTAATCCCACTCTATCTAGCATAACACTATCATCTCTAGTCTCCTCAAGGCACCACACACCCTAAATGTAGACTCTAAAGACTACAACGTCATCATCATCAAACATTGGTAGGCCATCTATAGGATGCATTTTAGAAGCCCCTCACCTCGGTCTCCACAAAAATATCACTATCCCAAGCACATATTTACATGGATATCTCCATGAAAACATCCTTTGCCAAGTATGTGATCCCTCTATATAGAACAATCACCATCATAGCATCTCAAAGCCATCTCTTCAGCTTGGTTTTGGGTGATGTGTCCAACCCTAAAACCAAAAAGGATCCCGAATGTGGGCACCAAAAATTGAGGTAGAATTTTTGTGATGAGCACTAAGACTTATCAAGCCACCTTAAATTTTGCTAAGGATCACAAGGTTCAAGAGCTTCTTTGGTCACTAAAACCATCTTCCATGGATGCAACCTTATGGTCTCTAGTTGAATTCCTTGCTATATCACTATGTCACTATGCTTTCTAGGTGTAAACACTCCTAAAGATCTCAAAATTATCACATCTTGAATCTTGGAAATTGACAAATGAGAGTCTACTTTACCCCTCATTTTCTTTCTATAGAATACATTATTTCAACCTCGATATGTCCCTTATTTTCCTTATGTCTCCCTCTCATTCACATGCTTCAATTCATTCTACCTAGTTAACCTCTTGGGTTTTTCTTGTAAACCAATACTTAAACCCTTTTCATTGAAGAACATGGTATTGTTATTTGAACAAAAACATATGTATGTTTCCTAGAAGGTAATATGATTAATCACCTTATGTGTACTACATCAAAACTTTAACCTTTCTACCTCTCCTTCAATTTGGGCAGCCTTGTAACTAGCAAGTTAGTTCTCTATGGATGTGTGATACAACATACTTCTTGCTCCACACTTCCATCCACCCTCTTCTTTATCCCAAATCCAACTTGTCACATCCCCACTAAATTAATAATCCTCTTGGAGAGTACATAGCAATCTATTGTTTATATCCACCATCACAAGATACTAAAAAATGTGTATAAGGGTCTTTGACACTAGCCAACCTTTAGCCATGCTACCCTCTAGATGAGCCCATGGTCATACAAAGCTCTTTAAGGTCTTCATTTATCACTCAAAAGTAACATCTACCACCTATACATTGGTCTTGCAACCTCAACTTTTCCTACAACATGCACTAGGAGGTGGGTTTTTATTGTGAGCATGCTCACTTCTCAAAAAGACAAACCCTCTCCACTACCCCTTTCATTGCCAATTGAATTGAAGATGTCCTTATCTCCTTCTCTAAGATCCATTATACCAAGTTTGACAACTTATAAACATCCAACGTATCTCTAGGATGAGGGAACCTAGAATCGTGATGGTAGTATGAAATGTCACAATTCAAATGTATTATCACATATTAATGCAGAGTAGAAAATACAACAAGTAGTTAATTAAGTCATTCACTTTCTTAGTCTATATATATCTCACACATCTTGTGCTAATCATGGGATTTGAGTCTCATTAATTGGTCATCCTTAGTAAATACAATCTTAAGAGAACACATTGTTCTCATTGATGTGCAAATGGAATTGATGATTTGCCTCACCCTTGGCTTCTCTTTGGTGGAAAAAATCCAAGTATCATGAGTAGTTGTACACAACCATTTGATCTTATCTACGGCATCAATACCCCTCTATCTTACCTATTTGTTTCAAATCCATCCTTGCCCCTAAAGTATCCCTCTTCTATGATGTGGTCTCACAACAAGCTACCAAAAATCTTGAAAATGTGCATGGGATCAAAATAATATTGATCTTTAGTTTAGTTCAATATGGTAACTCATAAATAATAGAGAACTATTGCATTTCACTTGAAAGTGACTCTTCATGGGCCATCTTTTACTTCCAGTAGCTTTGTGCATTCATCCTTGTAGGAGGCAAGCCAAGGAAGCCTTATCTCATCTCATGGATCTTTCATAGGAACATCACATGTCCCTAATGAACTACCTTCTTCATCATCCTTGACATATGGAATTCCAACCTTGGTCCACACACAAGAAATGCATAGTACCTTGAAGTGACTAGTACCATAACAACCATTTCATATGATCAATGTGATCATGAAATCCTATATGGAGACTCCTGTACTTGAGCACTTTCTTTGACACAAAAATTCATGCATGGTCCTTATAAGAATGGCCATCTTATTGGAAAACAACCTTCCATTATGCTTACTCATGTCATCCACTATAATTTCCTTCCACAACTCCTTCAGCTTGTCAATTAATGGACAGAGATGATATTATAGCATCTAAGCACAAGCAATCTAAGGAAGAGGTGTCCTTTCTTAGTAGAATGCCTTAGCAAAAGGACTACTAACCACACATTGTAAGAGGTCGAGCACAAATGGATTCACATCATCCAAAGTAGGAACAAACCATAAATTCCTTGCCTCTTTTGAAAACTCAAAATGTTGAATCAATGTAATGAAGGCCTCCCGAGGAGGTCAATTATAAATATATGTATGTATCATGTGGGTTCAACATAAGGGATATTTTAAATACCATTTTGACACATTTTTTACATACACAAGGGTCCCATACAAGGGGGTTACTTAAAGATTGAATAGAAAAGGGTTATGTTTTATTAAGAAAAAAATCACATATACGTTTATAAATAGGCCTTGAACGCACGTGATATAGAGGGTATACATATAGTGAATTACCTTGGGAGGGCCTATACCATCCATAATCATCACTAACATGCAAAGATCTAGAAATATTTACAAGTATGTCTCTTAGCACATTTTCACTCATGTTTCATGGCTCGTGACCATTATCACTCTCCATAAATGTGTAATTGGTTCTTGTGCTCCATTTAGGAGTGCTATTTATTAGGCACACTATATCTCCTTGAGTCTAAGTTCTACCATCAGTATACACCTACATCCCTTATCATATACGTAATACCCTTGTCTGAGGGAGAGACAACATTGAGACAAAGAAATTAGGTAACACACAAAGATAATGTGCAATAAACAGCCCAAAACGTGTATTTGGAGTAGTAGATGGAGTGACTACATATCAAGAACTCAAAAACTTAAAAAATGTTTCCATCTATAGGAAGTGATCCTCCCTACCATGCTTCCTAGCATCTATGATTCTATGTCTACATAAGAGATTACAGATGAATGGCTAAAGGATGGTCATGGAATGCTTCACTCTAAAGTTTAGGAGACAAGGATGTCAAGATACCTCCATCATCAACTTGTGCACTACTTGTTCATGCCATGTGTGGAGCTAATATACTAATAAAACATCCTCGTAACCAAGTCAAGATGCATCTCACTATATATAAGGATTATATACATCATGACAATGAAACTCGACCATCCAGAAACAAAATAATACATGGAGTTAAGAGAAAGGTTACATATATACCCCAAGGTATCTAATGTATGTGGCACACTCATCATGGAATACTTTATAGGCCTTGAGATCTATGAAACCAACATGGAACTTGCTCCTCATAATAGTCACTATGTGCATTCTTCTCATCTGTGTTAGAACTCTCTAGAGTGTCTCCTCCATGTCTTGCATTGGATTTCATAGACCATGTGGAGATGGTGGTGTCCCAAAAGATGAATTAGAATCTACTTATCATTCACACATTAAAAAATTTAGAAATTTGTTAAAAAGTAATAATAATAATAAGATTGAAAGTAAAAATTAAATATCTCAATGCTAACTCATAATTATAAATTAAAAAATATGTGTTGTTTCTTGAAAATAAAAGAACTCTCAATTTTGGTGAGAAGACTTTGATGTTTCTCCAATGGGGGATGCACAAATGTATGGCCTTCATGCAATAAAAAATGTTTTAATAATGTATTTTATGAGTTAATTTGCATATCAATTTTCTATTTTTATCATTTTTTGAAGTATATTTTATATCTAATTCTTCAAAATATCTTATGTATTTGGTTTTGTAATAAAAAATAGGAGGGGACACATGTTAAAGTGTGAGCAAGCTATATGTCTTACCTAGGTTGTATGGGCAAGGCCATCTAAAGTTATCATATTGCAAGAAATAGGAATGCAATGATTTCACATAACTAAAGAGTTATGAGTTTTCTTTTGGTTTTTCTTTTTCAAAATATGTTCTTTTAAATTGACTAGAATGTATTGCAACGTTAATTGTAAAAAATTATGAGTTTTCCTTCGGGTTTTTTAGTGTTCTTTTAAATTGACTAGAAAGTATTGCCACATGTGTTAGCATAAATTGCACAAATGAAGTAAAGATTTAAGATTGGAATTAAAATAACAAAAAAAATCACTTGCAATATTTCTATTAAATAGATAAGAAACAATGGTTGAGTGCCCACTCCCAAGGAGATTAAGATAGTGACCTATCATGGATATTGAGCCTCGCAAGTGCACTTCCTCTAGTATTTCTATTTGTGAGTATTTTTGTCTACACTATTTTACACACACACACACATTCATCTTTATTACTCTCACTATCTCATTATACATATTACACATGCATACATTATCTTTTTCCAAATCTAAACCGATTACAAATGACATAAGAGGAGCATAAAGAGATTGGCATGGAGGAGGTGAATTGTCCGGAGACTGAGGGCAAGAGAATAGAGGAGTGTCACCACAAAGGGGAACAAACCCAATCCACAAAGGTGGCAATGCCTACTAAGGATACATCAGTGAGGGATAGAGCAACACAACATGATGGCAATTACGATAGTGAAGGCTTTGGATAACACCCATGGTGATGAGTTATATAACCATATTTTTTGTATAGGATAATCATCTTGTCAATAGTTAGTGTGCCAACAAACACTTTATATTTGTATTTTATGTGTTCACCATAGAATTTGTACAATCATATTTCATATATTCATGATGGATATGATTATTACTAAATCTTATTGAGAACTAATTTCATATGTGGGTATCATATTTTTGTCCCCAAAAAATGTGCAAAGAGATTTCCACTAGATGTAATCCATGGATGGTGATCTTAATTTTGTGTAGATGTCAAATATTTGGTTGTGTTTCAAATATCATGGTTGGCCACTCGAGTATTTGAGAAACTTGAGAGAGACCACCATACACACCCAAGCATAGAGAGAGAGAGAGAGAGAGAGAGAGAGAGAGAGAGAGAGAGAGAGAGAGAGAGAGAGAGAGAGAGAGAGAGAGAGAATGCTCAGTTGTGGCCAAAAGAATTGGACCTACATAAGCATCATTTAAACCATGGCATGGCATATGTGATGCACTATTTTCATCACTTAAGCAACACAAATTTTATTATTTAATATGTCATTATGAGTAATATATATGCAAAATACTATTGTGATGATAGTAGCAATGATTTTTGTGCCACAAACCATAAGAATAGACAAGATGAAAGGGAGACTCAAGTGGATTAAAAATACTATGTATATTACTCTACAAAGGACTTTGTATAATAGGCAAGGAGAAGCCTTACAGGAAAAAGCATGTAACAAAACCCTGAGAATAAAGTCCTATCCTAAACTTACTGTAACTTGATTTCGCTCTAACTCTCTCCTTTGAACATAGAATATGGTCGTTGAGATACTAAAATTGATTGGGATAGGCCTAATCTCCAAGGTAGTGTGAGCCAAATTACAATATTCATTTGAGAATAGTAAAATAGCCACTTTTATAAAACATGTTCTTTATTGTGTTTTTAGACTTAGATGCTCTATGTTGAGCCAAACATACCAATAGTCAAGACTTTGGGCGGACTTCTATCCTTTCAAAAGTTACAACTCACTTTGGCGACAATCTATCATCATGTCTCTCAACACTCTACTCTAACTAACCAAGCATCCCTCTCTCTATCCCAAGAAAGCAAGAACGTAAGACTAGCTTTAAGGTGTAGTGAACTCACTTATCTTACCTTCCAACATTGTAATCCGAAAGCTTGAAGGCTTGATGATGGTTCCATGACCCAAGAAACACAATCTGAAGCCGTCGCTCCTTTGCATCCACCACCAAGCACATCAATGAGTCAAGAAGCTAGTAGAGAAGAAGAAGAGAAATAAGTTGACAAAGAGCTTTGCCTTCCCTCAGTCCCTCCCTCAACACATCTCTCACTCACTCTCTCTCGTTCACTCTCAACAATGGAGACAAGATAATAGGATAGAAGAAGAGAGTAGAAAACTTCAATAGTTGCACTAATAGAGCTTCCACAACATGAATGCATCAAAATGGTTAATATAATTGAGACCTCCCATCCTTTATATAGACAAAAATTAGAGTTAGGGTTAAGTCACCTCTCTAGGACGGTGCACCATTTTAGGGTTAGGGTTTGCACCCCACTTTGTTTGCATATTTGGGTTTGCACACCTTTTGCATGTTAGGGTTTTCACCACTATGAATTACAATTAATGCCCTCTTTTGGGCATCCTACCCCCTTTGTGGGATCTAGGCTGATCATTCCTTGAAGGATGCTTGTACTTTAGCCTTATTAAACCATGCCTACACTAATACAATGGCAAACACATGTGCACAATCTATGCAACAGTTATGGGTGCGATAAATACAATGTGAGAGATAGATACAATGTGCATGAAAGTGAGACTGGCTGTCACAAAATAATACAACAATAATCATGTGATATCCATGAAGTAAAATAATAATACACAAGTGCCTAAAATAATATAATGAAGCTCTACAAAATAATAATCCACCATCAAATCAATTTGGCACTTATATTGTGACCTTGCTTTGACCTTGTTTGGCCTTAGCCCTTCACAAAATATTGTTAACACCCTATAGTAGTCAAGATAACTCATTGGATGTGTTTTTTTATTAAGTTAATACAACTCAATAATTGATATTCATATTATTTTGGAGACCAATTTTAAACCTATTTGACCTCAATTGGTAACATGATTCTTGGTCCATATACATAGATAGTAAGAGGTCTCTTTGCAAGATATACAAGGTATTTCCATCATGATGATTGGTATTTATATAGACCTAAATTCTAGCTTTACCAAAATCAATTTTATCATCTTATTTTTTACCTTCACTTTGACATTCTAAGGAGTGGCAAGGAGTGGCCATGAATGTGGTAGCTAAATTTACAAATATTGATATTATCTCTTTCAATGTATATATGCTTCAAGAAATCATTCCTTAGTTATCTGAGTAATGATCCATCAAAAAATACCATGGGAGTAAGTGCACCAAGAAACATAGATTATGAGAGGTTCCCCATATGGCCCATGTAAGTGAAACTATTCATGTCTTAAGTTCATTGTGTAAACATGGGGAGAGGAGACTTCACTTTATTTACATCATAGAGTGAAGTTTATGGAAACATGTTAATGACTCTCATGAGTTGGTGAGAAGTTTTGTAACTCGATCATACTTACTATTGAAGAAATCCAATATGCTATATAGGTTAATGGCACATTCACAGAGCTTCAAGATTCAATATATAGTGATATGAAGTGATTTTGAAAGTATGAAAGGGACAAATTCAAAATGATGATCAATTGTGAAAATGTTTCATAATGAGATGGATCATTATTTTTTTCTTTAAGCATGCCATTTCCAAATTTTTATATACATTTCATTGGGCATACTTTTCTAAAAGTCTACATGTGTAACTATGTGCACATTGATAATTTAGAACTAGGATGAGCTACCTATTAATATTTCAATGTTTTGCCTCCCTTATGTAGAGCATTAGTCGCATGTGAAAAGTAGCTTAGAAATTTAGTTTTGACGAAAGTTTCATATTAGCTTTTTTTTTAATCATATTGTAAGTTTTTTAAGAATGTGAAGGACCTTCTTTTGTTTCAACCTTCAAACTTGAGGGCGGATTTAGGTGTTTCACAAGCCTAACCTTGAAATTGAGACTTATCACCTCATGTTCATGTTTTTATTGAATCATATCCCTTGTTCCAACCATTTGGGATGCTTCAAATATGGGATAGTGTGAATAGGTTATCAATAATGCAAGGGAAATATATTATAATATAAGAGTATGTACATCATCTTAAAAGGTATGGTATCAAGGTTACATAAAAAAATTACTCCTCAAAATATAGGTCAATTTCCCTTATTCACCAATTATGCTATAAACTAAGTATACCTTTATTACCCCTCTAACAACAATTAGTAACTCTTCTCTAATCTTTGAACTCATATATGTAGCATTGTAGTGCATACATTTACCAAACCAAAATTCCTAGGCTACATGATAGGCCTACATAAATGCAAACCAAAAAGTAGAGAGAAAAGAATGACATTATCCATTGATATAATTTAAAAAACCTTGACTTGGAATATAGAAAAAGGAAGGTGGATTCATTAAAGAGCATAATCAAGAAAAAGGCACCACATGGCTCTCTCTCTCTCTCTCTCTCTCTCTCTCTCTCTCTCTCTCTCTCTCTCTCTCTCTCTCTCTCTCTCTCTCTCTCTCTCAACCATAGTGAAGGGAGCAAGGCTAGAAATACATCAGCCTAAGTCCATGAGGAAGCATCATTTGCTAGATTTTCTAGATGCATGAAAAAAATCCTTGAATAGAAACAAACAATAGATTTCAATAGTAATGTATTGTTGAAAATTAGGCTCTTTGCTTTCGGTGTTCATAATTGACCACCACAATGAGGTAGGAAATGCTAATGCAAATGATAGCATATGTTGTAGGATGCTAGTGAAGAAGAAGGAAGGAAGGAAGGAAGGAAGGATGACTTGTTCACAAGGATCCTCATAGTCATGGAGAGGCCCCAAGGCCATCTATGATGCATAAGGAGTGCAAGTTATTGACATTATATTCCTCATGCAAAAGCACCAAGCATGGGATAACTACTACCATGAGAGATGCAACTTAGCAAGATTCTTATATTGGCTCAATGGTAGTTCTGAAAAATGAATTAGACTAGATGACGTGATAATGAAGACAATTGATTGGAATGGTACTTCTCTATCCTTACAATTTGGATCCCAAGAATGAGGTGAAGATGATCTTTTGTTACCAACCAAAACTACAAGTTCAAGAAGTCATGTTGGTAAGCATGATCAATCATTAAGATATTATTGTGTTGCAAATCACTCCCTACATCAAGTGGATCAACACGTCATGATCTTCATCATCAAATGTAGTATGTCCTTGATCTTGCAACTCGTTATCATCACAATCTCCAAATGACTGGAACTAAGAGTGTTTAAGTCATGTAATTTTCCTATAACCAATAATCAATTATCACAACACTATCTCATAGAGCTAACCTCTATTGATGAAATTTCCCTATATTGTTCTTGAGCATGTAATCAAGATCTATAGAAGTTGGCGTTGAGAGTATAATATTTTGCCACTTGCAGATTGCAGGAACTATCGAGATAGTATAAAGAGCGATCAAAGAAACAAAAGCATCAAGGCACGCCATGGTGAATGGCACCTAAAAGGCGCACTTTGGGTTTGGGATGCACGATTGAGATGGTATCTACATTCCATAATGCCAAACAAGCATTTCGGGTGCCTCAAGACCTTGTAACTTAAAGTATAAAATGAAATCATATGCTTGTAATTGGAAACACATTGCTGAGTTCAAATGTTAGATTGAGAAACTAAAAGAATATTAAGTTCATGGTTAAGCTGCATGTCCTTTTTGAAAGCTCACAATAAGAAATCAGGCTATTAGAACTGTCAATTAAAAAAAGTAGTTAGAAATGCAAAATAAACACTTGAGGCTACATTAGATAATAAAGAGTAGGGACTATGGGTGGACAATCTCCATGCATTTATAAGCTATGGCAAGTGTACTCTCTTTACGAGGGATATATTGTGAAACATATCATACATTGTGAATTGTTCAAAGGGATTGTTTTATTTAGCAAAATGTTTTAAGGAACATTATACTCATCATGGAGATTGTTGTCTTCCCATCAAGTATAGTCTCACACCAGCCCCCTAAAATTATGCTAAACCAAATCTAGGAATCAACCCTAGGATGGTCATGATTGAATGGTTTTTTCTTTTTGGAAAAACCCTCCACCCACTTCCCATTTGTAGGCGTGGAATATTTTAGTCATCTAAGCAAATATACTACTCACACTACAACTCATAAAGACAATTTTCTTAATTAATCTTTATACAAGGTTTGTTGTTACATTCTTAAGCATGAACATAAAAGCTTTCTTTTGGGAAAAAAGGTACTTACATTGTTGTCATAACTACAGTTGCTCAAAGAGAGAATCAATCCAAAACCAGGTTACCACCCTACCATGTTCATCCTAGACCTTCAAACAGCAAACCACATCGGGCTCGTATAAGTTTCCTTTCCTATCAAAGGACCAAGTACGAGATAATAACCTCTTAGCATAGCCCTACTGGTTCTTTCACACCATTATGAAGAGGAACTTTCATATATGGATGACCATATGTACATATGCAGCGGTCAACAATCACCTTATGCAATTTATTACAACACTTGGTGAAGATTTTTTAGCATGTCTCTAGGTATAGCACAATGCATCAATGGTGTCCAGCTGTCAAAGCCAAGACATCATTAGAATCATTTTCAAGATTTTATTTCAATCAAAGTTAGTCAAGCAAAATAATTGAATAAAATAGTCCTTTCTAAACAAAGGTTAAGTTAACTTTTCAATGGAATCCAAATAATTTTCGTTCAAATAATCAACTCGCAACCTTAAGTTTAGTCTATATGCATGTGAACACACATTTTTAAGTACTAAGATGTCTCGAGGATTGATCTTTTATTTACTTGGAAAATAAGAAAAAGAAAACTAAATGATTTACTTACCACATTCAACTAAATTACAAAAAATATAACCTAAAACACACATAATTCATAAAGTAATTATATTTCAAAATAATTTACATACTAATGTTTAAAAAATATCAATACTACTTGACTATTTTATGATAGTTTACTTAGAAACTCTTTCTAAGAGACTAATTACTCCAAGGATAATTTTTTAGAAAGTTTTTGATAAATTTAAGGGATTCAAATCTAAATTTCTCTATTTTTGAGATTTATTGGCCAATTTAGCAAGTAGTTTAAGAAATTTTGGTTTCAACATTTAGTTATTTAATTTATTTATAACTTACTTTAATTATTTTTTAATAATAAAATTTATTTATTTATTACAATATAATAATAATTATGTAAGCTATATTTAATTTTTAAACTCAAATTGTTAGTATTTTTTAACATATTTTATTACTAAGGTTTAGTCATTTAGTAAATTTAAAGTTAATAAAAATCAATAGAGAGAAGCTAAGTCTATGTTTAACTTACAAGATTTTGACAATTCATTTTCAAATAATAAAATGTATTTAATAAATTTTTAAATAATGTTGCTCACTAAGAACATTCTCTCCTTAAGATGAGTTATTTTGGTGGTGGTGGTGGTGGCTTTTGAGAGAGAGAGAGAGAGTTTTTTTCAATTTATTTACATATATATATATATATATATATGTATATATATGTATATATATGTCTATATATGTCTATATATGTATATATATATGTCTATATATGTATATATATATGTATATATATGTATATATATATGTATATATATGTATATATATATGAATTTCTATTATATTTTTAATTAAAAAGAAATGTAAAATTATGCAAAAATATTTTTTTTAATTCTAAAAAAAACAATTAAATCATTTCACCAAAAATAGATTTGAAATTAAGATAAAATAATGAAATTTTTGAGGTTAAAAATTGGTAATTTTTTTACTGAAATAAGTTAATAATGCAAGTAATTTTATTATTATTATTATTATTATAAAATATCAATAGTAGTTTATGATAAATGATTAAAATCTACTTTTAGGCCAAATCTGGTGGCATGCTAACCACCTACGTCTTTTAGCACATCTAGTTGTCACACTCAACAAATTGGTGCATATGTCTAAAGCAACTTACCAATGGAATGAAGATGTCGATGTGGCATTTCGATGCCTTCGGCTATTACTCTCAAAGGTTCCCATTGTGATTCCACATGATTGGGCAAATCCCTTTCATGTATTTGTGGATGTTTCTGACATAGCAATTCAAAGTGTGTAGATGCAACAAGATGAAAATGGACGGTTTTGATCCGTGTTCTATCTATGCTAGCAAGAGATTATCCAATGCAGATAAAAACTACTCCATGACTTAAAGAGAATGTCTGGGCATGATCTACTCCATAAAAAATTTTGATGCTATTTGCTAGGGTGCACATTTACTTTTCATATGGATCATTCTACCTTGGCCTATTTGGTCAAACAACAAAATGTTACAGGGCAATTGGCTTGTTGGACCTTGTTGCTATAGGAATTTGAGTACATAGTGGTGGATCACCCCGAAACATAGCATGTCATTGTTATTTTTTTTTCCACGTGGATTCTAGAGAACCACCAATAGGTATTGATGACAAATGTTTGGATGCATAACTCTTGTCGTAGCAGTAAATGACATAGACCTTAAGCTACCAAACCCTCCATGGTCTTGTTATGAAGAGATGACGACTTTCCTAGAAATAGGCATATCCCCACCCCAACTTCGGAAGGACCACCAAAAATGACTAGCTCTTCGAGATCAATGTTTTGAGGTCATCATCATGGGCCAATTGTACTACTGCACTTTCTCAGGAGTGCTATAGAGAGTGGTCCTCCTGATGGAGTAGCTTGCTATCTTGGAGAAATCACACCAAGGAGTTGCCAGTGGTCACTTTGTTTTTGAGATCACAAATTGAAAAATCTAGGAAGCTAGACTATGGTGGCCAATCATGCAAATAGATGTTCGCAAAGTGGATCCTGCACTATGATTCCTACCATAACAAATGAACCAACCTAGAGCCAAAGATCGTTTACCACTCCAACCAATCTTGCCCTTGGAACATTTCCAGTGGGGATTGGACTTTGTTGGGGATCCATCCCTTTTGTTGTTGCCTACACTCGCAACAAGCATATTGACGGCAAATAGACTATTGCACCAAATGGGTAGAAGCATGGGCTCCATTGGACAACATCTCCAAGTTAGTAGCCAAATTTCTATTCTGAGATATCTTCACCGGGTACGGCATGTCGATTAAATTGGTCAATGAGATTGAGGTACACACTTCTAAATAAGGTCATGAAAGAGCTCGCATCATTCTTTCTAATTGTCCATAAAAAGTTCTCCTTACTATTTGCAAGACAATGGTTTAGAAAAATCCACCAACTAAGTTCTGTGCAAGATTTTAACCAAATTGGTAGATCAGTATCAGAAAGATTGGAATACCAAGCTTGCTACTGCACTTTGGGCTTCCAGACATCTTTCAAAGGTCACAACCGGCATGACTCCCTATAAGCTAGCCTTTGGATTGGAAGCCATTACAACATTGGAATTTGTACTCCTCACTTTTCAACTAGTGGTATGAGACCAGCTGATTTCAGAGGAATCTTTCCCATTTTGGATGGAAGCCATTGCTTAGCTTGAAGAAGTTCAAATACGTAGCACCTACATCCTATTTGAAGTCTAAGCCCAATAGAAACACCAAGTTGACCAACTATCCAAGAAGCCATTGCTTCGGAAAGGCCAACTTGTCCTAGTTGTCAAAACCTGGATGGGGAAACTCCTCGGCAAACTCAAATTCTGGTGGAGTGGTCCATTTTGGGTATTTCATGACTCCAACACTAATTCATTTTATTTGATCTACTTATAGGATAAGTTGCTACCAAGGCCTATTAATGGATTTTGGCTATGGCATTACTATGTGGAAGGCTTCCAGTGCTCATTTTCTCTCAGTCTAGATTCCCCCACTTCTCCTTCTACACCAAATCCCAAATTGTCTTCTCCAGTAGTCCCCTACCTTCAAATTGAACTCAATGTAGAATTCGCAAGTCCTACTGATGTGGTGGCCATTTATGATGATCCACTCTCCAAAAAACCCTCCACTCCCATCCATGACATAATGAAGTTAGCTACTAATGCTCAACTTTGGGATCAATTGATCAAATTCGAAGCCTTCTCCCTCAAGTGATGGCACCTCATTCGTACCCTCCTTAGTGTTGAGACTAACCACAAGCAAGAGATGGATGGTGTGTAGCCCCACCTTGCCCGAGTGACCTTTGAGAAGGACTAGCTCCAACAATAGATCTAGCTTGGCACAATCTACTTAAAGAAGCTTGTGGTTGAGCTCGTCTTCCACAACACCTCGCAATTACCCTTATGGACCTGCATGGACCTTTGGCTCCACCAACACTATCTATAGTACAACCCTCTCCCTCCATTGTGGCCATAGCCACCTAGTCCGTGCATCACCTTGCCATTGGACCTCCCTCTACTCTTGCCCGTTCCCCAGGGTCCAATTCCTCTCCCTCTGATTCTAGACTATAGTAAGACAACACGCTTGACACTAAGGATGAATGCAATGCCAGTGATGAGTAACATTGTGGATATAAGTCCATCGTGCATACCAATGTTAAAGATAGTAGCAACATTAAACATAGGAGCCACTAGTGGCACATTGAAGATCTGATGGGAGTAGAGAAGTAATGGCAACCCAACACAACACATGGGTAGAGAGAATGTCCCATTGCTTGACATGCCACATGGGAAGTGAGAAGGCCTTGCCATAAGCAATGACCTATATAATAGAAGGAAGAAAAGCATAGTTTGTTGTTGTTGTTGTTTGAGCAAACTCATTGTCTTGGAGGCCAAGTAGCAGGAGGTCTTCTTGCTCTATGCCATATCCTTCTTAAGTCTATCTTCTAGTATTCTTTGACTAGAAATCTTGGTGCACTCTAATAGTAGAGTGATATTGTATTGTCCCTAGTCAGTGTATTCAACAGTAGTATTTCCTTTGTCATTGTATTCATTAGTGCTTTCCTCTTGTATTTCATAGAACTGTGTTACAATCATTTGGTTTCTAATTGATGTATTGACTTTGATTTCAGTAATACACTCAAGATCGAGTCTTGATTATCTTTTTGTGCTTGTGTCCTATGTTGTGATTATGTCTCACTCTTTAACTTGGGCTCTCAACGTCGAAAGTGATGTCAATGTCACTTCTGAGTGTATCCTTCATCATTTCTATGTGCCAACTATATAAAGAAACCAATAATAGTGGCCTTAAATAATGAGAAGACATGGAAATCATTTGTCACTTCTATGCATGTATGGAAATCATTTTCAATTTTGATGAGTTGGTATCTCTCATGAACACTAAAGATATCAACATGTAGAATGAATCATCTAAAAGAAGTGGTGAACATGTCCAAGCACTTTACTCAAGTTCAGGAGGAGGACATGATAGATCCTCTTCAAGAGGCCATGGTATGGGATGTGCTGGTGATAACAAAAAAAAAGCTAAATTAGCAATTTGGTGAAATGCAAGTTTTAGGAGGCCACGGAAACTTTAGAGGGAGAGGAGCTCTAAAGGAAGAGGTGGTTGGGTAGAACATAGATTCTAGCAATTCTTGTATTGCTTGTCATTATTATGGCAGAATAGGTCATATCGCAATCTAGTACTATGCTAAGAAGGATGATCTCCATAGTAGTAAATTGCAACAAGAAAACTATGCATTGTCTTCACCATGGAATGAAGTAAAAAATGAGTGTCTATTTATTATGAAACATATGATGAATGCTGTTGCAAGAAAGGGGACACATGATGATGTATGGTATGTTGATTCAGGTACATCTAATCATATGACTAGCTATACTAAATGGGTTAGAGAGATGCAAGATTTATAAAATCTAGGTTATATGCACATAAGTGATGATTCATGCCACCCAATTTCACACATTGAAAAATTTCCCTTGTCCTTGCATGATGGTCAAGCATACAAAGAGTTTGTCACATGTATTACATATGCCATCCATCACAAAGATTTTAGTGTCTATTGGCCATATGATAGAGCAAGGGTTACAAGTTTAATTTAATACCAAATGTTATTTTGCGAAAGACTTTAATGATAAGTGTGGATTGGTTGCAAAAGAAAGTAGAGTTGGCCATGCTATGAATGTTGCTATGTATGCTAAAGTCAAAGGAGTGGTTAAAAACATTGAAATATGACACTAATATATTTGACATGAAACTGTACAAAGGCTGAAACTAATGCAATCCAAAGGGTTTCTTACAAGGTTGGTTGCTTTTAGAGTTACATAATTTCATAAAGTGTGTGAAGCATGTTAGTTTGGTAAGTAAGTAAGAAAATCTTTTTCACATGATAGAGATGTGATTAGGAATATACTTGATGTTGTACATACATATGTTTGGAGGTCGACACAGAACATCTCTCTTGGTGGCAATAAATATTTTATCACATTTATTTCAAGAAATCTATAAGTGTATTTCATGAAGGAAAGAGTTAATTCTTGAGGTTCAGTGACTTCTTGAGGTCTCATGGAATAAAGAGATACTTTACTTATAGGTATATCCCATAGCAAAACAAGGTTGTAGAAAGGAAAAATAGGTATATTGTAGAAGTTGCACATGCATTGATGGTTGAAAAGAATTTGCCTTTTTTTTTTTGTCTAAGCTATTTATACTACTATCTATATTATGAATAGAACTCCTACAATTATAGTTCATGAAATGACCCTCGAAGAATGCTTTACAGGCAAGAATCCCAATGTGTAGCACTTGAAAGTGTTTCATTGTATTGCATATATTTATGTGCTAGATGAGCTACAAAAGAAGCTTGATCCAAAGGAAAAAAAATGTATTTTCATTGGATACTCTTTAGATTAGAAAGGGTATCGCTACTATAACCTTGTCACATAGGTGAGTTTATAGTGAATAGGGATGTTATTTCTTATGAGATGAATTGGTATGCATCTAGTGGTGATGGATTGGATGATGATAATGATCATGATAGTTATTTATAGAAGGAAAAGTAAGAATCACAAAGGCTTAGTGGACTAGAAACATCATCTAGTGCTACATCTACAGTTAGCCCTTGGACTAGGAGACTAAGGTGCAATGCCACATCTCCAGGTGCATCTACAAGTGTTGCATGTAAAGATAAATGAAAGAAGAAAGTGTTAGATGGTAATGATGAATTTTCTAGTTATTTGGGATTTGATGGAGATTCGAGTGGTTTAGAGAGTTTGGATGATAAGATTGGTATTCCTTCAATCAGGATACTAGTTGTACAGAGAGCACATGGTAATGTAAAGGCTTCACTAAGTGATCGTGTGATATGAACTTCTAATAGGGTCAGATGCCCTATTAAAATATTTGGTTTTAAAGGTTATGTAGCTCACCATTATACTTATATGGTAAAAGTGATTGAGGATATTGAGCCCACTTATTTTGAGGATGCTATTAGTAATGCTCATCAGATGCAATAATGGATGAGGAGATGGCTGCATTAGGGGCTAATAAGACTTAGGATCTAGTACCATTGTCTAGGGCAAGAAATCTATTGGTTGTAAGTGAATCTACAAAATTAAGCATAATGAAGATGGTTCTATTAGTAGGTATAAGGCTAGGTTGGTTGCAAAAGGCTATGCTTAAACATATGGCATAGATTATGAAGAGACATTCAGTTTGGTTGCTAGGATGAAAACTATTAGATGTGTGATTGATTTGGAAACAACCAACTATTTGAGTTTATAGAAAATGGATATAAATAATACCTTCTTATAGGGTGAATTATAAGAAGAGGTGTATATGAAGCAACCAATGAGTTATGAGGATTTAGAGCATCCAACATATGTATGTAGGTTAAAGAAGGCACTCTATGGGTTGAAGCAAAAAGTACCTAGAGCATGGTTTGACAAGATAAAAGAAAATCATATCAACATTTGATTTTATGTTTTTTATGTTGATAACTCACTTTATATGAGAAAGAGAGATGCAAGTTTGGTTATTATATTCATCTATGTGGATGCCTTGATTATTATAGGTGATAGTGACAATGAGATTGCTAAACTCAATGACCTTTTGAAGAAGAAAATTGAGATGAAGGGTTTGGGTAAGTTGAGATACTTTCTTGGCATTGAATTGATTACATGTGCTAATGGCATATGTCTATCTCAAAGGATATATAGCTTGGATATGTTGTCTAAGTCTGGTATGGCAATATGCAAGTCTCTTGTAGTACCATTGGAGCAAAATGTGAACCTGAGTACTAATGTTGGGGATGAGATAGAAGACCCTACTATATTTAGAAGGATAATAGGGAGTCTGATTTACATTATTACAACAAGGCTAAATGTCAGTCGTGATGTTAGCCTTGTTAGTCAGTTTATGTCGATATCTAGAAAATCTCATTTGGATGAAGTTAGATATATATTGAGGTATGTGAAGTCCACTTTGCATTATGGACTTTTTAATGAGGTAGATAAGGATACACAAGTCTTTGGATACACAATAGATTGGGATGATAGCATGTCTAATAGAAAATCTACTAGTAGATTCACGTTTTCCCTTGATAGTGTAGTAGTTATATGAAGGAGAAAAAACAATCTAAAGTTGCTTTATTGAGTACAGAGGTTATAGAGGTGCTCCTATGGTAGTATGTGAGGTGGTGTGGCTAAAAAATAAAACAATTACTAATCAAGGAGTTGGAGTTTTCTTGGATGCATTTTGATGCCATGAATCCAACGCAAGTGTCTGTTCATCGATCAGAGTCTATTTGACCCCCCATTTAATGGCCGCAAGGTTTGTTATTGTGAAGCAGCTACTACTAGATTCAGATGCCATAAAGCATGTGATGGAGGTGAAGGTGATAGATTTCGATACCAAAAAGCTATCATCTAGTCGGATCACGATTTTGAGGCCATTTTGTCCCTCTGTCCAAGACGAAACCACTTTGAGTCGAGTGTGAAGATCCAAATTTGATCTAGATAATTTAGGAATTATGCCTTAACTATGATTAAGAGCCAAAAGATACAAATTGCTCATGAGATGGAGGGTGCATTTTTTCAGTGTCCCTTCCTCCCTTTAAAAAATGCCATTTTTTGAACTATAATGATCATCCTTCTCTTGGGCATAAAATCCACCATTTTTTCACTCTTTGTCGCTTTGATTCTCATGCAAAATGATGTAGTAATCAATAAGATCCAATTTCAGTCTTTCTCTCTCGTCTTTTGTTCCTTGTTCATATGGTTGCGTTTGAGAGAGAAAGAGGAAGAGATGATTTGATTGGGCGATGGTTCAGAATCATAACGGCACGTAGATCAAGTAATTTGGATGCGCCAACAGCTGGGAAATAGCATCAACTACTCCATTTCCTTGAAATATGAGACGTATATATATGTGACTTTTCGAGTAAGTGACTCTTATTTAATTTTTATGATGAATCCTTAGTGCATATGATGTAAAGATAGTTGCAAATGATTAAAATATGTTTATTGATGTTTGCAATTTCTAAAATTCATTCATTTTCCTTCTCTATATTAAAAATAATAAAATTGTAAAATTTGAAATACGAGATTTCATTAAAAATGGTATTATTTTTTGGTTTTGTAGATCGAATGATGTTCATATGGCATAAAAATGAATATGTTGATGGATTACACTTCTATAAGCCATACAAATAAAAAAACTTGGAAAAAGTAATAATTTATGTTGAAATAAATAAAAAATTTCATTAAAAATTCAAATAAAGGAGAAAAAGTTTTTAAAAAAATTGCATTAAAAATTACAAAAAAATTAGGAGAATGCTTGTGAATATGTAATGAAGGTAAAGTATAAGTGTTTACCTTGATTTTCCTTTATTTATATGTTAAAGTGTGTATTTAGGGCTTGTTTCTATGGAAAATTATCACGAAATCTCCATACATTTGTGCAAGCAATCTAAATGTAAATGATAGGGGAAGTGGAGCTATAATGGAAAGATATTTGATTAAGTTGTTGATCTCTTTGCATATCTTATGATATAGGCCATGGTTTATATAAGTTTTAAGAGGTTTAGTAGGGGGGTTAGCTCGATGCTATTCCTTAGCAATGCAACACGATGCTAGTAGAAAAAGAAATCACGAAAAGGTTATTTATGCATTTCATGTTGACTAGTTTTTAGTTAAGTTATTTCAAATTCTGTTGTGGGGGGAGCTCTTTGTGTATATGAATAAAGGTGTTGATCACTTGTATGTTTGGATACTCCCTTTGTTGGAGTTGGGGAGGGGAAACTGTTGGATTGCAAATCAATACAAATGTGTAATTTATTTAAAGTAATATATAGTCTTCAGACGCTTCTAGGCCACGAGGGTGGTTTGGTGAGTATAGGAGGCTCTGCTAGAGCCCTAAAGCCAATGTTGGGCCCATTTCAGGTGTTGACATGTGGTACGTTTGTTGGGAATCATTGATAAGTGACACCATCAAGCTGTTGTTCAGTTTATGCCAAAGAGCAATGAAATGGATATGCTATTTCTTGATAGACACCATCAAGCTGAGATTCAATGACAAGAAAGAGTTGAAAGGGCTAGATGGCGAGCAGAGTTCATTATCAGATATTCTCCTAAGCATAATAGTTTGATATCCTTGAGAAATAGAGGTATTGTTAACCCAATCAATATCCTAGTCAGTTCTTCAAGGGAAGGAGGAAGCTGTAGCATTTCCCTTTCTCTAAAAATTCAATCTACTTCAAGTGGGAGTGTAACCCCACTGACACAAATCCTTAGAGAAAACCTGATCATCATGATGGCACAACCCATTGCAATACTTGCAGGAATGCAATATTTGCTAGCCTTAGATTTTCCTCTACACATTTTTAATCGGTTAGTAGAGAAAGATATAGAAATTCACATTAGCGAGTTCTAGAAATTAATGTTCAATTGTTGGATTTACGACAAAGGATATCTCATGATGTTTTTCAACATGACTCCAAAAGGAAGAGCTGCAATGTGGTATCATGGATTGGAAGTTGGAACCATAACCATGATTGACTTATTCTTTGCGACCTTTCAAAGAGAGTTTTCCCTTGAGAGAAGTTGCCAATATTAGCTACATATTTTGAATGTGACATATTAAGAGCCTCATAAGAATGCTTGAGCATATGCTAAGAAATTGAAAGAGGTATTTTGCAAATTGCAAACCTCTATTCCTATTTCACTTGCTACCCAACTACAACACTTTTTACATGGATTAGACTTCAATATTCAAGTGCAGTTGAGTAATATTTCTCTTGCTGATATAGACATTACTACCAAATGGTTCCACTAAATAATGGAAGCCAAATGATGAACCCTAATGTCATGCCAATTACTCAATGACCGATCCCTAATTAGGTGGTTAGGCCAGCTGGGATGATCATGGTTTTGAGTCTAGTGTGTTAAATGTTCTTAGCGAAATCAAGGACATGATGAAGCATTACACTGATTTGATAACAGAACAATATAGACAAATAGACGTAGATATTAATTTCTTAAAGAAGTAGCAAAATTTGATAGAAAGTCAATGTTCTAAAGAGGGTGGTCATTAAGATTTAGTTGTAAGTGGTGTGGTGGCCAATACTTTATGAGAAACTACCCTAATGTCAAATGCGACATATGTGGGAAGTCTGGACAGTACTTGTTGGAGTAAGATCAATTCTCTTTAGCAAGGGAGTAAGCAACCAAGCCCGATTAATCATCAAGCATAAGGGAATAACCTTCAACAAGATGAAGGATCAAAGCAAATATTGTAGAGAGGGAAAGCTATCGTAGAAGAGCTGCCTAGTGGTAGTGGTGTCAGCCTTATCAAAGCTATTCGTGTCAACACCATTGAGGCTTCCAATTTACGAGCCATTACAAGAGGGCAGAAGGTTAAAGAAGGTGTTAGAGATAATGTAAAATTTGTTGAGAAAATTCCTAAACAGGATGATAAGGGATGCAAGTCCTTAATCTTGATGTGGAAGCCGGTCCTTTAAAAGTTGCTAGTGGAAAAGTTGACTCCAATAAGGAGCTGCCAAAGAAAAAGGCGAAAGCCAAGAAAGAGGTACCTAAGCCTATTTAGTGACCAAGAGAAAGAATGGTTTGGTGGGAGAAGAAAACATTACTATAATTATCATGAATTTGACTTAGCCAATTTTGCAAGGTAAAGCCTGATGTGAATCTCTTGTAGTTGATCAAGTTATATCCAAAAGTTTGTAAAGAGTTTAAGAAGATTCTTTGTACTGACTATATTGTCAAACCCTTGGGAATAGCTGGTATGGGAGATGCCTAGTTTGAACATGCTAAAAAGCATTGCCCAAGGGTGGTAGCATATGTTGACGGCATATTAGTGGATCGTGACATTATGGATACATGATTCTTCTCAATATTATGAGTTCAAAATTGATGGAAGGACTAGGATTGGAAATCCAAAAGGATGCCTCCACAATTCTTTGAATGGTTAATGATAGTTTTAAGACAACTAGAAGGTTGCATTACCAAAGTCCACATGAGTATTGCTAATGTGGAATGCATTTTGAACTTTAGGGTTATTAGCTTTGCAGGGTGGCCGAGTTATCAAGTATTATTAGGAAGGCCATGGATCTTGCAATCCGACTGTCAAGTTGATATACCTATAGGTCATTTGATTTTTGGAAAAGGTGCCATACATATAATAGCGGACGTATATCTTGAATCTCCTCAAAGTGAGAGAGTATCCTTATCCTTGATAGAATTAGATGTTTTAGAGGATCCCGTGATATTTTTGCATGGAGCTATGATGAGCTGAGGGGTATTCCTCCTAGTTTGGATGTGCATACTATTCCCTTGATGGAAGGTAGCCGTCCTGTTTGACAAAAAGTGAGGCATATGCCTTTTGAACTCAGGGACATAGACTATTTGAGGAGCTATAAAAATTGTGTAAGATTGGCCTAATATTTCCTGTACAACACATGACATTGTGTTTGCCACTAGTTATTAGAAAAAATAAAAATCAAATCCGACTTTGCATATATTTTAGGGAGCTCAATAAACAAATGGCTAAAGATTACTATCCACTATTATTCATTGATCAGATTCTAAATTAGTTAGCGGGTTGTAGGGATATCTATTCATTTATGGATTACTTTGTTGTTTATAACCAAATGACTATCGTAGATGAAGATAAGTTAAAAACAAAATTTATCATTGTATTTGGTACCTTTGTCTATTATGTGATGGCTTTTGGATTATGCAACGCATCAAGATCTTGGCAAGTAGTTCTGCATTGCTTTTAATCCAAGGAAATGCATCTTTAGAGTGCCCTATGGATTGCTACTGGACCATATGGTTAGCTTGGCTAGTATTGCGACCGATCCTAAAAAGATAAATGTTATTGTTGCTATGAGTCCACCATGTACTCCTAAAGAAGTGTATAGTTTGTTGTCATCAGAGGTCGCATATTATCAATGCTTTATTAATGCACTAGCTAAGAGGATATTACCATTGATGAATTTATTGTCCTTTAACTATCTATTTGTTTGGAGCAATCCATGTCAAGTATCCTTCGAGGATGTGAAGAAAGAATCGAAAAAAAAAGCTTTCCTAAAAGCACCTAAAAGGGGTAAGATATTTTATATATTTTTAGTGGCTATGATGTATAGTATCAGATGCTGATTAGCCCAGATTTGGGAGGAGAAGTGGCACCATCCGATTGCATTTTCCAATCACAAATTGGGGGTGTTCGATATTAATTATGCTCACATGGAGAAATTGTGCCTTGGAATGGTCTTTGCAGCAATAAAGAAGTTTAGGTACTACATCCTATATGAAAATGTAGTATTTTATATGAAGGCAGAGGATAGGCTTTTATTGAATAAGTTGTAGCCCCCTAATTGCTTAGCAAAGTGGTTGATAACTTTGTAGGAGTTTGATTATGAAATTAGGAGTAAGCCGTTGAAGTTGCAGGGCATCGTTGAATGACTTGTGGATTTCCAAGAGCTGAAGGAAGTATTGGTTGAAGAAAATGACCTCGAGGGTCTATTCAAAATCGATATAGTCTCCATTCCATCCTGGTATGCTGCTATAATGCACTATGTATCTATAGAAGAGGTTGAAGCCACTTTGTCAAAGACTGAAAAGAGGAAAATTAGGTAACAAGCCTTGAAATTTTCGTTGATTGTAGGAATACTATATTGGCAAGGGATCGATGATGTTTATCACCGATGTGTTATGCCTGATGAGGCTCCATTTATCTTCGAAGTGTGTCATGACTCTGCTTGTGGAGGCACTTTGTTGGATGATTGGTTGTATAGAAAGCTTTGAGAGCTAAATATTGGTGGCAATCTATTTTCCAGGATGCATTTGTGTATGTCAAGAGACATAATACATGTCAGAGACATGACAATAGGGAGAATAGAAAGCACCCATCTAATTTATATTATGGCTACACTACCATTTGAGAAGTGGATATTGATTTTGTTGGACCTATGCATCCTTTGTCTGACTATAAGAAAGTGCTATATCATTGTAGTGACATACTATTTTACAAAGTGACCTGAAGCCCATGCTAGGATGAAGGATAATGCCAAGGAAATGGCTAGTTTTATTTTGGAACAAATTGTTTGCCATTTTGACATCTAAGAAAATTGTGTTTGATCTTGGGACACATTTTTTAAAGAAAGTGATCAAGGCTTTGATGGAATCATTGAAGATTAAACATAATAAGACCAGGCCTTATAACCCCCAAGCTAATGGGCAAGTAGAGAGTACTAATAAGCAGCTTATGGAGATTTTATCTAAGACTGTATCTAAAGGTAAGTGTGATTGGGATTAGAAGTTGCATGTGGCTATTTGGGCTTATAATATGACATTCAAGGGAGCTACATGCCACAGCCCTTTTAAATTAGAATATAGGAAAGAGTGTGTTTTACCTTTGGAGATTGAGCTACCTACAATTAGGTTTGCTCTAAACCATTCTTTGGGGGAAGAGAAAGCATTGCAAGAAAGGTTAATTTTCCTTGTACATCTTGATGAGATTAGATTACAAGCCTTGTTACATTAGGAATAGGGGAGAAGGAAATGAAAATGCTTCATGATCTTTGTGCTAAGAAGTATAAATTTTCTAAGGCTCAATTGGTCCTATATTATGATGCCCGTCATGAGCTATTCCTAGGTAAGTTGGAATCCAAATGGGATGGTCCTTATAAAATTATTAGTATAGGAAATAATAGCTCAATGGCCCTTTTAGCGGCTTTGCAAGGGATAGAGTGCAAAACTAAAGTAAATTTCAATAAATTGAAGCCCTATTATGTATAGGGGCTAATGATAGACTTGGTGCCTTTGGAGGTCCTTCAGGATTCAACTTAAACTTGTAGAGGATACCAAGACTATTGGATGGGAAAAATGATTCCTTATCTTGAGCATCCATATTTAGAATAGGGTTACCACCAAATCAAAGTGATCTGGTGGAGTATGGGTTATCACATTATTGAATAACAAGACAAATATTTCATGTGGGATATTAAAGTTTATTAGCATCATTGTCATCAGGTTCTTACTAGCATCCTTATTGAGTTTAGTGAGGAAGGAAGGATTGTACCTATCTTACACCCTCTCTCTCGGTTAAACTTTGATTATCATAAGTACAAGTAGGTTGATTGCCATGGCAGGTTACATCAATGAAGCCTTGGTTAACACATTTTATTTTGATAGAGCTTCTCAAGGACCTACTAAGCATGCGAGTGTTGGGGTTGTCATAAAAGATCCCTATTGTTGAGTGGGTTTAAAAATGGGAGTGTATTTAGGCATTTCTTTTATGAATAACATGGCAGAATACAAGGCTTGCTTATGGGGTTAAATCTAGTAAGACATGGTGGTATTCACCGGTTATTGGTGAAAGGTGACTTGTAGTTAGTGATCAACCAGTTGAATGGGATCTATAATATGAGAGATCCCATTCTAAGGATGTACCATCATGCAACCTTGGACGTCCTTGAGATCTTTGAGGTAGTGACTTGCCAGCTTTTTCCCCGACAATGGAATCGCTTGGCAGACTCCTTGGCTAATTATGCCTTTTTTGAAGATGTCTTTCTTAACTATGGTCCTGAGGGGCTTTTACAATTGCCTCCTAATATTAGTCCAGGGCTACTGTGGGGACTCCTTACTAATATGTCCTATTTTGGCCGCCGATGGTTAGTGCGGGTTATGAGCCAAGTAGCGATTGACCATCTTCTTATTCTGTAATGGATGCACTAGATCGTTCAATGGCATATTTTTTGGAAACCCATTACCATTTATGTAGGGGTTAGCTAATAATTTAATGCATTTAGTGTAGGGCTTGAGTAGCCCATACCCTTGGTCTAGTTTTGTGGTTCAATAGAATTTATGTGGGAACCAAGGGTCTATACTTTTGTTAGACCAAGAGGACCCTTTATTCTTGTAGAGAATTCTTTGATTTTGTTAGGCCAAAAGGAAGGGCTATTTATTTTATTGCAAAATTGTTTATCTCATTAGGCCAAAAGGACCATTTGTTTGTTTGGTGCGATTGCGGTTAATGGGTTTTGTTTTAGTACTACACTAAATAGATTCGATGGAGCACCTAGAGAGAGCCTCTTGCTACGTAGAAGCTTCTTGTGGCTAGCCCAGGTGATTCCTTCCTTCACGAGTTCTTTCCCTTTATGCTTTATGTGTATATGCATGTGGGGTATTTTTCTTTTGTTGGGGATCCGCATTTAAGGCATGAAGTCCCAGGATTAGGTTAGGTGTTTCTGGGGAGGTTTGAGTAGTTTTCCACCTCTTGTAAAGCCATTGTTAGGTACTCTAAGAGCCATTTTTGCGAGTAGTTCTAGTGACACTATTCTGCTAGCTTGCTAAGTAGCTATTTCTAGGAATTCCTATTAGTTATGATGCGGTTAGGGAAGCCTACAAAGTGAAAGAGAAAAACCAATTACTATATCTGAAAAATATATAAATATAGAGGTGTGTAAGAAGGATTTCTAACCCCTAAATAAGAAAATAAAGAAAGGAAATTTCCAAGAGCAGATGTTCATTACCTTGCAAAGGCCTGGAAGGTTCTTGGGAACAAGCTAGATGCCTTGTTTTTCTAGAGGTGGCATTGAATCAAAAAATAAATAATGATGGTTGGAGAAAAAATAAAAAGTGAGAGGAAGAAGAAAAAGGATTTAGTGTCACCTCTTGCAAGAGCTTAGTAGATTCTTGGCTACCAAGACAGGACCTAAGGCCGATGCCTTGTTCTCCTTGGGTCACAGTACACTTAGCTCCCTCCTTTTTACACATTTAAGTATAAAATACTAAAGAAAGATGTGGTAAAAAGAAAAATATGTGATTTTTTAAAGACCAAGATATAGGAGTCCTCACCTAGTAGGAGTTCTTGGTCCAATTGTCATAGGTCAGGTAGGCAACTAGCTCTTTTTAGTTCTTTTTAGTCATTATGTGTTGGAGAAGTTGGTTAGCAACTAGCTCTAGATCTTTATCAAACTATGCTTGGTGTTAACAATATTTTGAGAAGGCTGCAGAAAGTGCAAGTGTCAGCTACTATTTTGGATTATGGACATCACCACATTATCATGCTTGTATTACTTGTGAGAGCCAGGCTCACTCTCGTGCACATTGTATTTATCTCCTATACTTGTATTTAGGCTAAAGTTGAATCATGCTTCAAGGATTGACTAGCCCAGAGTCCACTAAGTGGGTAGGATGCCCAATAGAGGGTGCAAACCCTAATTCATAGTTGAGAAAACCCTAAATGCAAAATGCAAAAGGGGCTCAAACCCTAACCCTAACCCTAATTCTTGGTCTATATAAGGGTGGGAGGTCTCATTTGTATTCACCCTTTTGCCACATCCATGCTGCAGAAGCTCTATCGGTGTGACTACTCAAGCTTTTTTTTCTATCTTTCCATTCTATCATCTTACTTTCATGGAGTGACTAAGAAGGAGAGAGTGAGAGGTGTGTTGAGCAATGGATTGAGGGAAGGTGAAGCTCTTTGTCTTCTTGCTTTTCTCTTCATCTCTTCTAGCTCTTCGACTCGTTGGTGTGCTTCGTTGTGGATGTGAAGGAGTAACAACATGGGATTATGTTGATCATGGTTGTGGAACCATCTTCAAGCCTTCATCAAACACAAGAAGGAAAGCTAGGTGAGTTTGCTACAACTCGAAGCTAGTCTTGTGTTTTTGCTTTTTTGGGTTGGAGAGAAGGATGCTTGTTTAGTTAGTGTGGAGTGTTGAGAGACAAGATGAGAGATTGTCTCTGAAGTGAGTTGCAGCTTTTGAAACAATAGAAGTCCATCCAAAGTCTTGATTGTGGGTGCGTTTGGCTCAACATTTTGGTTTTGTTTGTCGTGACCTAGGATGATGCAACTACCGAGGTTCTCACACTCCTACCATGTGGTAGAATAGGAGGCTTGTGCATGGGTGTGGATGGGATTGATGGGGTTCTGATTGTCCGTGTTTGTGGCTAGCACCTCAAAACCCATGTGGCTAGGTTAGGAACACCAAATCAGAAGGAACCGGTTCGTTGGACTGAGATTATGAAGATAGGCATTGTTAGGGTAGGAAAAAACACAAAACACAAACTTTTAAAAAAACACACAAAATACTCAAAACTCAAATCTCAAATAGAAAACGCAAAACTCAAACCCTTCTTGCTTGGACAACCCATGTGGCAACATTGCGAATGATGCTGATTGGTTGCATATGTATTCATGATTGGCAACTAACTAAAAGCATATCTCACTCTTGTGGTTATCTCTTGAAACTTTTGAATCATCGATGTGTGAATGAAGCCCAACCCCTACACACCATAGATCAATTGCACACATAGGAGTTCACTCGCACATATAGATCACTCACACACATTAGTTCACTTGAACACATTATTTCACTTGCACACTTAGGAGTTCACTCACACACATAGATCACTTGGACGCATAGATCATTCGCACACATAGATCACTCGTACACATAGGAGTTCACTCACACATATTAGTTCTATTGAGAAATGACAAATGATGTATGCTCTAGGAAGAGATGTCCTGAATCCCATATGCACAGTGGAGAAAAAGGGAACCATCATGAGCCTATAAAGTGATGTACCTTCTTATCATTCAATGATGGAATACTATTGTACTTTGTCCTTTTAGTCATAGTCAGTGTCATAATCAAGATTGTGTTTATGTGTCTAAGCTTCCATCTTGGAACCTAATTTACTTGAGTAACAGTTGGTATCTCTAATCTTTATCATCATCATGAATATTATCTTTGTGTTTCATCCGTCATTGCCATGCTCATATCCATGCATTTCAACATGGTATTAGAGCCATGGTGAGCATGGCTTAACTTCCTTCACTGCTCTTTTAGCTCCTCTTCATTTTTTTACAGCTCATGAACTCAATTCCACCTTCATCTCTACTCTTCTCTTCATGTTTGCCATAGCCAAACATGAACCTTGTCACATTGGAGCTCCTGGATCTCTCAAAATAAGCCATATCAGCTTACGATCTCTTCTATGCACCTCCTTCTCTACTCAAGGCACTCCCTCCTATCACCTAAAACCAAGACATTGATGGCCATCTAGCTCATCATTGCAACCTTGCTATCAAAATAGGTCGACTGTTGATCGTATAGTCTGTCCAGGGCAAACAATCTGCCATTTATCCTATGACCTTAGGGCTCTTTATGCTTGTTATATGAGCTTCCTTCTCACCTAGTATCTTAGTGAATGATACTCTCCACGAGCTGCAGGGAAGAAAAAACCAATCGACCTATTGAAACCCTAAAGGAAGCCATAGCTCATTTTCACTAGAGCTCATAAAACTCTTCATTTTCTCACTCCTCTCAACTCACTCAAGTGTTTGTCAGTTTGATCTAAGTCTAAACTTAGTTTCTAGCAAAGACATCAGCAAGAAGAAGATTCAAGTTAACGATCAAGCATAAAAATCCAACATTAAGATTCAAGCTAGTATCTTTTGATACTGCATAGTGGGATTTGACACTGCCATCACTTGTGTTTTTAAATGTGGAATTCCCAATTGATTAAATCCCTTGTAAGCCACAATCTCATTATAAAAGGATAGACACTGTCTGAGTACACTCGTGGTAAGACCTCCTTCAAAATGTTTGAACTTGAGAAAATAGCCAAATTCAATGGCAAAGGCTTTCATGCCTCGAAAGAAAAGACAATGTACCATCTCATGAGAAAGGATCTTTGGGATCTATTTGAGGATGATGCAAGAGATGTAGATAGCAAGAAGAAAGATGATGAAGATGGGTTCATTGAAGAAATCTAGCTCAAGACAAAAGAGTGGAAAAATATGAACAACAAAGCTTTAGGAATTACTACTTGGGGATTGTTTGACGATACATTGCACTATATCTTTGGCATCAGAGATGCTAAAAGGCTTGGGATGATCTTGACAGGATCTTTGGAAGTCAAGCCAAAAACTCTAAGGTCAACTTGTTAGTGTAGTTCTATAAGCTTAACATAAAAGACAACACTTCAATGACTGTGCATATTAACATTTCAAAAGTCTAAAAACTCAACTTGCCACTCTAAAGAAAACAATAGATGAAGATGAAGCCACTGTTATACTCCTTGATTGTGTAAACCATGTTCCTTATGAAAATCTTGTCTCTACTCTCAGCAATGTACCCAATTTGTCATAGAAAGATATTGAGCACTCTCTTCTTGATGAAGAGAATAAACAAAAGAACAAGAATGCAAAATATGGTGTCCCATCATCTAGGAAAAACCTCTTATACACCAAAGGAGCTGCTGTACCTAAAGGAAGAGGCCGAGGATTCAACTCCGACAACAAAGATAAGATGACATGTCATTATTGTGGTAAGATTGGCCATATAGCCAGTGAATGTTTCCATTGTAAAAGAACACAATAGGTGCAGAATGGTAACCATCATCAAAATCAATTCATGAATGAAGAAGGTGCTTCCACTATCAACAACAACTCTAACAATTTTTCTTGAAGAAAATTATTTCTTCCATAGTGGATTTTTGTTTCCCTTAGTGGGTTTTCTTTGAAAAAAAAAACCCTTGCCAAAGATGTAATGTTTCAAGCTTTAACTTGACTAGGCTACCTATGAGCTAGTCTCCTAGGCCATGTCATCATGTAGGGGACAAAAGCTAGCAAGTGTAGGAACTCATCATTTGAGGGGGGTGTTGAGAAATGACAAATGATGTATGCTCCATGAAGGGATGTCTTGAATCCCATATGCACAGTGGAGAAAAAGGAAACCATCATGAGCCTTTAAAGTAATGTACCTTCTTATCATTCAATGATGGAATACTATTGTACTTTGTCCTTTCTGTCATAGTCAGTGTCATACTCAAGATTGTGTTTATGAGTCCAAGCTTCCATATTGGAACCTAATTCACTTGAGTAAGAGTTGGTCTCTATAATCTATGTCATCATGAACATTGTCTTTTTTTCAATCTGCCATAGCCATACTCAAATCCATGAATTTCAAGAAGTTCACTAGCACACATAGGAGTTCACTTGCATACATAGATCACTCGCACACATTAGTTCACTTGCACACATAGAAGTTCACTCGCACACATAGATCATTCGCACACATTAGTTCACTTGCACACATAGATCACTCATACACATATATCATTCACATACATAGGACTTCACTCACACACATAGATCACTTGCACATATAGGAGTTCACTCACACACAAAGAGTTCACTTACACACTCATCCACACACATGCACAATACTCCAAACACACACAATCCCATACATACAATTTTCTACCCTTGCACAACCTCCATTTCTTCTCATTGTATCTACACACATCTAGATGTCTTATTTTGTCTACCTTTGCACAATTACCTCTAGGAATCTTGTCTTTGCCTCTTGCATTAGGTTGGTCTTGATATCTTTCCATCTTTGTAATGAAAGTGTGGCTTTGTGGAATTGCTTGCACAAGTGCACTTTGAATTTTGAAGTGAAGAAAGCTTGATTTTGCACACCTCACCCTTGGGAGTTTTTGAATCAAAGTGTTGCAAAGTGTCTTGATAACTTGTAGGTTTTGAAGTCAAGAATTTTAAGTAAATATCTTAATGAATTAAGAACTCAACAAGGAGCTTGTTAAAATAATTAACCACCTCATCATATTGCAAGGATCTGGCACACATTGCACTTAGCACTTAGAAAACCTTGACAACACACATTGGGCTGATATTAGCTTAGGTCATTTAGGATCATAGTACACAACCACAACATTCGCATTCACATCTACATATAGGACACACTACAAGTCATTACGGGGGAAATCATCCAACCAAGCCACCATCATCATGTGCTCCTTTCCAATCATTACAAGGGCGGCCAATGAGTAAAATATTGTCGACCAAGCTGCCGTAAGTCCTAAGCCCCCTTTGAATCATTTTGAACCACATTCAAAGAAATTTCCAAGACTGCAACAATTGAGAGGAGAAGCCAATCATTGAGTCCATAATTTCACCACTTGCACTTAGTGCAAGATCACAAGACCAATTGACCAATGAGAGACAAATTTGAAGGATAGGAACTCCAAGAAATGAAATTGCAAAATCCAAGAAGAATTGACAAACCTAGAGAGTTGAATGAAAACACCCACACCAAGAACCACACAAGACCATTGCAAGAAGAGTTGAAGAGTTTGTCATATGGTTATTTGCCTTACACTCTATTAACATGCCTCATAGTGGAATTGACCTTAGGTCTCGAAGTCTTAAAACTTGATGAGTCAACACAAATGAGTGAACATTCCAATCCATCTATCCATTCACATGTTGCCAGAGCTAGTAACACAAGAGCCTAGGCCAAAGCTAGCAGATTGGATGGTGATAGATAAATTTCCAAGTCTAGCCTTCGATGCATTGAGTGCAGTATCACTCACATGTATCATGATTGTCCAACATGCAAGGTTTCATGTATTACCCTAACTAGGTCTACTATGCCTAATATATGAAATGTCCAAGCCACAAACATTGACCCAAAAGATGAAAAGCTAATCCCTGTTGCATATCTTAGGGTCAAACTAATTGCCAAGTGAGAGCTCATAATTGAAACTCTCATAGACGAAGGTTCATGATACAACATCTTGACCTATGAGGTATGGACTAAGATCGGGGATAACATGAACTCATAGTCCCAACCAATGCAACTATCAAGCCATATGGAGGATTAGCCTATTACCTATTACCACGATGCAAAATTCTCTTGACTATTGAGACTAAAGCATGCCCATAGTGTTTTATGTGTTTCCAAATTGAGAAGATATGGGAATAGAAATCTTGCTTGGAAGACATTTCAAGTATGCAACCACATGCATTGTGGACTACAAAGCACACCATATACACCTAAGCTTACGAGACATGGAGATATTCACTACTTTCAACAAAGGGAATCTTGAATCTGTTCTAGAGAAGGGCAAGAATCTTGTCTCAGAGTTAAATCAAATGCCTAGAGAGGACATCCAGAGAGTTCTTAATGAACTACTCAAGGCACATGAGAACAAGAGAGAACTGCGCAATAAGAAGCCTCCTGGAACCAAAGGAAAGACCACATCTACTAGAAACACTACCACAACTTCTTAAGCTATTAGGAATAGAACTGAATCTAGAAGGGGAAAGAGATTTAGGGCAAGTAATCAAAAGTGTCGATGGAGAGCTAGCACAAGGCCACGATGGGTGCCCAAAGCATTACTCCGTGCTCAAGGGTTTTATGCTGGAAATTGTTGGATTTGGTTACCAAAACCACCCGCAAAGCCACCTCCAGTGACCACAAACCAAGTCTCGTCCAAATCCAAGAGAAAGTGAAAGAGACCCACACATAGATCTAGGTCATGGACCAATATACTTGAGGAGACAACTCTAGATAAGTTAGTGACTGATGAGCTAGTCCCTAGTTCCTATGACACTTGAGCCCACAATTCCAAAAGAGCAACGATTTGAAGTTGTTGCTTATCCACAAGAGGAATCGGTAGTGTCTAAAAAGTTATTGAGCAAGGAGGAAAAGCTAGAGCCAAAGTAGTCACTTCCATGTGAGGTTGCTCAAGCTAAAACCAAAAGTCCAAGGATAGATGAGATAAAGCCCTCAAGTGTTGATAAGCAACAACTTTAGGTTGTTGTTGGTTCTTCAAAACAACCAAAGTCTCCTTGAAACCAAGAACCTTTGTCACCCAAACAAAAATAAAAAATTTGGCAACAACAGCCTAGTGTAGCTACTCAATCTAAGGAAAAGGATCCACCAAGGATAGCTATGAAAGCATCAAAAGAGTGATGACCTCCCTCTGTGAGTGTTGTCACAAAAAAATCTGAAAATATCAAGACTATGAATACTTCTAGTTAGTCCGAGGTTCAAGCTGACAAGGTGTTGCTGGCTATGGTTGCCATGGAAGCTTCATTGAAGGTAGGAATGCAAATGAAGTGAAAAACTTCTTTTAGAGGAAGAGATACATATTGCAAGTCGATTAGGACAATGAGACATGATGATTGATGTCACTAGATATATCTTTTGTCTCACCCATGACCAACAACTTCTTGATGAGCATGCTTCATTAGACTACAACCCTAATTTCTATAAATGGTTTATTCCAAGGCTGCATGACACACCACCAAATCTTACCTCTGTTTCTTGTACTACAATGATCGAATCTTCATCAAATGATGTGATGCATATAAACCTTCTACTAACCTAGACATAGTGGTTGGAAGAGGTATGCTTGTGACTCTAGGTCCTAGGTCCAACACCATTGATACCCCTACTAACTCACCCCACTAGTTAGTCCCAATTGAGCCGATTGAGCCTCGACATGTTTCCAAGGAAGTTGCTGAGACAGATCTCCAAATCAACCCTACTAAACCTGACCCTCCATCTGGCATCAAGCCTTTGCTAGTACGTTGACCATTGAGTACCATGGCTACTCATTTGGAAAAGAAATTCAATTCCTCTAAAATAGAATGCCTACTCCAATTTGAGGCCTCGTACACTACTTATGCCAAGTTGTTTGCAATGGTTGATCTAGGCCTTGCTAATGATGAGGAAATTTAGGTTGCTTCTAAATGGCATTCCACTTAGGAGGACAATGAAGATCTTTTTTATCAAAGCCTCTTGATTAAGAACGATATGTTAGGACTCTCCCTCAGGAGCACTTGCTATCATGCCGATTTATTCCTTCTTATGCTTCGGTGACCAAAATCCAAGACCAATCAGTACTTGATGAGTTTGAGCAGAATTGTCATTCCTCAAGTCCGCCGTTCTCATAGAAGTGGTTTTGTCACTGACTTGAGATTACTTGCGATGGCACTCCTCTTATGACCACAGCTAAGAAACACCATATAGTTAGTATACTTCAAGCTGGCCCAAATTACTGGGAGACCACTTCACTATGCTCTATCATCCTAGCTCAGAATCTTGCCTTGCCATAAAAGTTGATATATCACCCATTGCTCGACAAGTTTTTGATCAAAGAGGAACTCCACATTGCTAGTTTCTTTGTAGGACCCTCTTTGTTTAGCAATCTGATTACTTACATTTGTGGACTGGCTACCAAAGCACCTAACTTGGATGCTTTTGGTAAATTGGAGTACAATCTGAATTTTTATGATTGGTGGATACCAAAAAGTGCAAAATACCAACTATTTTTCCTTTTTTAGTCTTAGTTTCTTTGTACATATTTTTCTTTAGCTCAACTTGTTACACTGACAAAAGCAAAAGTCCCTTCGACTTTAGAAACAACACTACATCTTATGTGAGGTAAAAAAATAAAAAAACAAGAGGTAAAAGCTTAAACCCTTTCACTCCTTGTGTGATGGTGAAATTCAAGGAATAAGAAAGTGTTTCGTAATTCTTTCTATCTATTTCCCTTGAATCCATTGCATGGTACTCTCAAAGTTTCACCAAGTGTATGTAGGAAAACAATAGGTGACAAAGCAATGCGATCAACCTCATTGTTTGAAGACAATATCATCGGCAATAGAAGCTTTCCAAGAATATCCTACACTGCAACAACATTCAAGACTTGAAGCTGACATAAGCATCATAACCTTCCTAAAGATCTCAAGCTCGAGTGGCATCACGTCAAGACATCAAAGGCCAATCAAGACAACAATTTATCTTAGAGCCTCTGTGAAGAAACACAAAATTTAAAGAACCGTCAACAATGAGGTTCCGATTTCTTCAATGACAACATACCTTGACTACAACATCTAATGGCCATCTACTTCCTTAGGAGTAGTTGCAAATTTCTTCATCAATGAGCATATAGGTCTTCATCAACAAGTTTAGGTTCTTCTTCAACAATAGCTTCATCAACAATGTGGCAATGTGCTTCAATGTCCAGGCTCAATGTTCAAATATTCATTGTACAAACCTCAGTGCAACAATCATCTTATGCGCCAAGTTTTATTATTTGCAGTCAGCCTTCTAATCTCCTACTTCCATTTCTCCTTGTAAGGAAGCATGCACTATTTTATATCATTGTTGTTAGTTGACTTACCAAAAGAAAAAAAAAATAGAAAAAGACATGCACTCACATGCATTGTATACATTGCAGCTAGGGGTCCTCCAGTTGGATGCATCCCAGTGGCTTTGATTGACTGGCTTTGTCTTTAACCTCCTAGCCCTTTTTCCATTTTCCTACACATTTTCTTAGGGCACATCAATGTCAGGACATACCTAGGGAGTCTCGGCTTGCCTAGGTTAGTTGACCTCTTTGCTTGAGTCACTTGCACTTTTTTCCTTTCCACTCCATTTCACCATAATACTCACAACTCAACTCCAATGTAAGGTGGAAAAGGTTCTTCAATCTAGAGATCCCAATTGCATCAGTTACCATGCGTGTTTGATCCAATAGAGAACCATGCACTTCAAGAGCATATTGGATTGGACTCTCTAGCTCCTATCCCTCTCTCATCTATGCTTTTCCATCCTCTTCATCAACAATCCCTTTTCCCTCAGTAATGACAATTCTTCCCATCCTCATCAACGTAAGATTCCTTGCTTCATCTACCAATATCATTAGAAGCACCCCTGAAGCACTCTTCTAACTATGTATTAGACTATGTATGCACGTGCACTCACAGTATATTTGCACCATAACCTATTCACGGTTTTGGGTCCTCAAGTGTGGGACAACACTTCAAGCTTGGACCCATCTCCCCAACCAACAACATCATATGTCATGTGCATGAACAAACGACTAGCATTTTTCCCTAGGAGGTGATTACACGTGAGGTTTTACTTTGCATGTACAAAAGTTCATGGAGAATTATGAGCCATCACTTCTACCTCAACATCAAATCTCCCATGTTCTGTAATATCCCAGTCATTTCCAGTTACCATTTCAGTTGTCTCCATCACTAGGATCAACCCTCAAGCGTATCTTCAGAATCACCAACTTCAATAGGATTGCCACCAACAACAACATTTGTCGCCATCTACCATTGTACCAAGAACATCATCTATCCCAACCACAACAAATAGAATATCATGATCTTCCACAACCAAATTTATTCATTAGAAACCTTTGTACTCCTCCATCAAAACCACTATTTCTTCCTAGACTATTGCTCCCATCATTCTACATCTTTGGTGGAAGCTACAACATGCTACCTATGACATGAGTGGCATGGGATTGGCACATCTAGGGGGGAAATAATGTTAATAGTATTTTGAGAAGGTTGCAAAAAGTGCAAGTGTCGGCTACTATTTTGGATTATGGACATCATCATATTATCATGGATGTATTCCTTTGTGAGAGTCGACGAGCTCACTCCTGTGCACATTGTATTTATCTCCCGTAGTTGTATTTGTCGCACCCGCAAGTGTGGTGTGGGTTGCACACATGTATTTTTTATTAGATTAGCATAGGCTTGGTCTATTTATGCTAAAGTTGAAGCATGCTTCAAGGATTGACCAACTAAGTGGGTAGGATGCCCAAGAGAAGGTGCAAACCCTAATTGATAGTTGTGGAAACCTATACGCAAAACACAAATCCTAACCCTAGCCCTAATTCTTGGTCTATATAAGGGTGGGAGGTCTCAATTGTATTCACCCTTTTGGCAAAATCCATGCTTCAGAAGATCTATTGGTGTGACTACTCAAGTTGTCTATTCTATCTTTCCATTCTATCATCTTGATTTCACTATGTTGAGAGGGATTGAGAGAGAGTGTGTGTGAGAGGTGTGTTGAGTGAGGGATTGAGGGAAGGTGAATGCCTTTGCCATCGTCTTACTTTTCTCATCTTCTCTACTAGCTCTTTGAATTGATGGTGGATGCGAATGAGAAATGGCATTGGATCTTATTGATTGTGGTCGTGGAACCATCTTTGAGCCTTCGAAAGGTAAGTTAGGTGAGTTCACTACAACTTGAACTAGTCTTGTGTTCTTGCTTTCCTGGGATGGAGAGGAGGATGCTTGGATAGTTAGAGTGGAGTGTTGAGAGACAAGGTGAGAGATTGTCACCAACGTGAGTTGTAGCTTCTAAAACAATAGAAGTCCGTCCAAAGTACCAACTATTGGTACATTTGGCTCAAAATTAATGGTATTTTGAAAAGTCTACAAAAAGAACAAGTGTCAGCTACTATTTTGGATCATGGACATCATCATATTATCATGGATGTATTCCTTTGTGAGAGTCGAGCTCACTCCTGTGCACATTGTATTTATCCCTTGTAGTTGTATTTGTCACACCCGCAAGTGTTGTGTGGGTTGCACACATGGATTTGTGACTAGATTAGCATAGACTTGGTCTATTTAGGCTAAAGTTGAAACATGCTTCAAGGATTGACTGGCCTAGAGCCCACTAAGTGGGTAGGATGCCCAAGAGAGGGTGCAAACCCTAAACGAAAAACACAAAAGGAGTGCACACCCTAAACACAAAATGCAAAACGGGCACAAACCCTAACCCTAATTCTTGGTCTGTATAAGGGTGAAGGTCCTAGTGTGCTCACCCCTTTTGGCACATCCATGCTGCAGAAGCTCTATCAGTGTGACTACTCAAGCTTTCTATTCTATCTTTCCATTCTATCATCTTTCTTCTATTGTGTTGAGAGTGATTGAGAGGGAGAGAGTGAGAGGTATGTTGAGTGAGGGATTGAGGAAAGGTGAAGCTCTTCACCATCATCTTGCTCTTTCGTCTTCTCTACTAGCTCTTCGACTCGTTGGTGTGCTTGGTGGTGGATTCAAAGAAGCGATGACATTGGATCATGTTGATCGTGGTTGTGGAACCGTCTTCAAGCCTTTGAAAGGTAAGTTAGGTGAGTTCACTACAACTCGAAGCTAGTATTGTGTTCTTTCTTTCTTGGGTTGGAGAGGAGGGTGCTTAGTTAGTAAGAGTGGAGTGTCGAGAGACAAGGTGAGAGATTGTCACCAACGTGAGTTGTAGATTTTGAAACAATAAAATTCCATCCAAAGTCTCGACTGTTGGTGCATTCGATTCAACATTTTGGTTCCATTTTGCTGGGACCTAGGATGGTGCAATCACCAAGGTTCTCACACACCTACCATGTGGCGGAATAGGAGGCTTGTGCATGGGCATGGATGGGATCGATTGGTGGGTTTCGATCACCCCTGTTTGTGGCTAGCATTCGGAAACCCATGCGACTAGGTTAGGAAGGTTGAATCGGAAGGAACCAGTTCGTTGGATTGAGATTGTGAACATAGGCATTGTTAGGGTAGAAAAAAACACAAAACACAAACTCTTAAGAAAAAACACAAAAAAAAAATCAAAACTCAAAACTCAAACTCAAAACACAAAACTCAAAACCCTTCTTACTTGGACAAAACGTGTGGCAACATTGTGAATGATGGTTTATTTTGCTTGCCCTTGTGGTTGGTTGCATATGTATTCATGATTGACAACTAACCAAACATATAGCTCACTCTTGAGGTTATCTCTTGAAGCATTTGCATCATCAATGTGCTAAGGAATCCCAACCCCTACACACCCCATACCCCATTCCCACTACCCCAAACACACACACAACCACCACACGCTTTACCCACCCCCTTTTCAGATGTCACTCATCTTAACACACACTAAACCCTAACCACTTCACTCTCACTCACACCCATCACCCTAGCTCACACACCCCTATTTTTCTTTTACATCCAAATCCTAACTCCCACAAAACCCTAACTCCCACACATATAAACCTTAATTCCCACACATCCATCCATCTCACTCCCACACACGAGCACTCATTTCTAGACATCAAACCCTAAAACCTCACTCCCACACTAAGCCACTTCCATAGATCACTTGGCACACATAGATCACTCACACACATTAGTTCACTCACGTACATAGATCACTCGCACAAATAGGAGTTCACTCACACACATAAGAGTTCATTTACTAGCACACATATGAGTTCACTCACACACATTAGATCACTCGCACACATTAGTTCACTCACATACATAGAATTTCACTTGCACACATAGATCACTTGCACATTCCTCCACACACATGCACAATAATCCTCTAAACACACACAATTTCATACATACACTTGTCTACCCTCGCACAACCTCAATTCCTTCTCATTGTATCTAGGCGCATCTAGACATCTTGTTTTGTTTACCTTTGCACAATCGCCTCTAGGAGTCTTGCCTTTGCCTCTTGCATTAGGTTGGTCTTGATATTTTTCCATCTTTGTCATGAAGGTGTGGCTTTGTGGAATTGCTTGCACAAGTGCACTTTGAATTTTCAAGGTAAGAAAGCCTGATTTTGCACACCTCACTCCTGCAAGTTTTTGAATCAAAGTGTTGCAAGTGCCTTGATAACTTGTAGGTTTTGAAGTCAAGCATTTTAAGTAAACATCTTAATGACTTAAGAACTCAACAAGGAGCTTGCTAAACTAATTAACCACCTCATCATATTGCAAGGACCTGGCACACATTGCACTTAGCACTTAAGCAACCTTGGCAATACACGGCATTACGACCAAAACATTCACATTCACATCTGCATATAGGACATAGTGCAAGTCATTAGGGGGGAAATCATCCAACCAAGTTTCCATCATCATGTATTCCTTTCGAATCATTACAAGGGATCGATGAGCGAAATATTGTCAACCAAGCTACCACAAGTCCTAAACTAACAAGCCTAGAGAGTTGAATGAGAACACCCACACTAAGAACCCACACAAGAATATTATAAGAATAGTTGAAGATTTTTTCATCTAGGTATTAAGAGCCTTACACTTTGTTGATGTGCCTCATAGTGGATGACCGAAGGTCTTGAAGTCCTAAAACCTAATGAGTCAACACAACTAAGTGAATATTTCCATCCCTCTGTCCATTCACATGTTGGTAGAGCTAGCAACACAAGAGTCTAGGCCAAAGCTAGTAGTGTGGATGGTGATAGATAAATTTCCAAGGCTTGACCTTAGATGCATAGAGTGTAGCATCACTCACATGTATAATGATTGTCCAACATGCAAGGTTTCATGTAGTACCGTAACTAGGTCTACCATCATGCCTAATATATGAAAGGTCTAAGCCACAAAAAATAACCCCAAAGATGAATAACTAATCCCTCTTGCATTCATGCTCTCATAGACGAAGGTAAAGATTATAACATCTTAACCTATGAGGTATGGACTGAGATCAGTGTATAACCTGAACTTGTCCCAACCAATGCAACTATCAAGCCGTATGGAGGATCAACCTATTCCCTCTTAGGACGATGCAAAATTCTCTTGACTATTGAGATTGAAAGCATGCCCATAGTGTTTTATGTGCTTCCAAATAGAGAAGATATGGGAAAGGAAGTCTTGCTTGGAAGACATTTCAAGCATGCAACCACATGCATTGTGGACTATGAAGCACACCATATACACCTAAGCTTATGAGACGTGGAGATCGTCAGTACTTTCAACAAAGGGAACCTTGTCTCTTCTTTAGAGAAGGGCTAGAAGCTTGTCTTAGAGTTAGATTAGACACCTAGAGAGGACGACTAGAGAGTTCTTAATGAACTACTCAAGGCACACTAGAACAAGAGAGAACTACTCAATAGGAAGCCTCTTGGAACCAAAGGAAATACCACAGCTACTAGAAACACTACCATAGCTTCTCAAGCTACTGGGAATAGAACTGAATCTGAAAGGGGGAAGAGATTTAGGCCAAGTAATCAAAAGCGTCAATGGAGAGCTAGCATAAGGCAATGATGGATGCCCAAAGCATTGCTTCCTGCTCAAGGGTTTTATGCTGGAAATTGTTGGATTTGGTTACCAAAATAAGCCACAAAGCCACCTCCAGTGACCAAAAACCAAGTCCCGTCCAAATCCAAGAGAAAGTGAAAGAGACCCACACATAGATCTAGGTCATTGATAAAGACTTGAGGAGACAACTACAGATAAGTTAGTGACTGTCGAGCTAGTTTCTATGACACTTGAGCCCACAATTCCAAAAGAGCAACCACTTCAAGTTGCTACTCATCCACAAGAGGAAATGGTAGTGTTTAAAAAGTCATTGAACAAGGAGGAAAAGCTAGAGCCAAAGCAGCCACTTCCATGTGAGGTTGCTCAAGTTGAAACCGAAAGTCCAAGGATAGATGAGATAAAGCCCTCAAGTGTTGATAAGCAACAACTTTAGCTTGTTGTTGGTTCTTCAAAACAACCAAAGTCTCAAAGAACCTTTGTCACCCAAACCAAAAAAGAAAATCTGGCAGTAGAAGCCTAGTGTAGCGGTCTGCTGTATCTAAGGAAAAGGATCCACAAGGGAGAGCTACAAAAACATCAAAAGAGCAACAACCTCCCTCTATGAGTGTTGTCACAAAAAAATCTAGAAATATCAAGACCATGAATACTTCTAGTCAGTACAAGGATCCAAGTGCACAGTCATCTTTGACTGCCACAATTGACCACTCCATTGAAAAGAAAGTTACTCCAATTTTGAGATGGAACCCATACAATCACAACCCTTGGTTGTGACCAAGACTGTCACTTTATTTTAAGAACAAGCCTTTGGTACTTCAATCTCATACAAGGATATAGAATCTAGTGCAGAGAGCATAATGAATCCATTGATTCACAAGTCATGTTCTTCTCGACTAAAAGCTCCAATATACTTGAAACTAGCTAAATGATCAATCATGGAGATGTTAAAAAAAGAGAGGGCAACACACAGATCAATCAAAAGCTATGAGTTCTTAGGAACTAGATGAAACACTCTTGACTTCCCTTGCTCATTCGACCTTAGAATTCAGACTACTGAGCATCAGCAGTAACTCTTAGAAAAGTCTTTGAGATGGTTAGAACAATCACAAATTTGTTGGATTTACCCAATAGTTGTGGGGGAAGTTATAAAGCAAATGACCAAGGTAGAGCACGAGAAGCATCACTTAATTCTCATGTTCTATACTAAGAAGCACACAACAAGTTGGAAAGATGTTGCAGCACAAGCCAATAAATCTAAAGGAGAAAGTGAGTTTGAACAAAAATGGTATTCTAGTCAAGGCTTAGCTACACGATATGATAGCTGCTTAATGACTATCGCTAAGCAAAGAAAGGCACTTTAGACTTCAATGCATGATCCTACATATGTTGCTCCTACATCTCTCCGAGTGCTTGCACTTGTCCATGGTGTCAACATTTCTAAATTGGCTAAACTTTATCCCTTGTGTGACAAACTTCTTTTAGAGGAAGGGCTACACATTGCAAGTCGATTAGGACAACAAGACATGATGATTTATGTCACTAGATATCTTTGTTGTCTCACCATGACCCACAACTTCTTGTTGAGAATGCTTCATTAGAATACAATCCTAATTTCTATGGATGGTTTATTCCAAGGCTGCATGACACAACACCAAATCTTACATTTGCTTCTAGTACTACAATGATTGAATCTTCATCAAATGATGTGACACAAAGTGATGTATATAAACCTTCTGCTAACCTAGACATAGTTGCTGGAAGAGGTATGCTTGCAACTCAGGATCCTAGGCCCAACACCATTGATGTCCCTACTAACTCAACCCACCAGTTAGTCCTAATTGAGCTAGTTGAACCTCGGGATGCTCCAGAGGAGGTTGCTGAGACACATCTCTAGATCATCCCTACTAAACTTGACCCTCCTTCTGGCATCAAGCCTTTGCTAGTATGTCGACCATTGAGTACCATGGCTACTCATTTGGCAAAGAAATTCAATTCCTCTGAAACAGAATCCCTAAATTTGAGGCCATATACACTACTTATGCCAAGTTATTTGCAATGATTGATCTAAGCTTACTGATGATCAGGTAGTTTAGGTTGCTTCTAAATGGCATTCCACTTGGGAGGACAATGAACATATTTTCGATAAAAGCCTATTGATTTAGATGGAATATGTCAAGAATCTCCCTCAGGAGCACTTGCTATCATGCCGATTTATTCCTTCTTATGCTTCGGTGACCAAAATTCAAGACCAATCAATACTTGATGAGCTTGAGAAAAATTGTCATTCCTCAAGTCCATTCTTGTAGAAGTGGTTTTCTCATCGACTTGAGATTGCTTGCAATCTCTTATGACCACAGCTGAGCAACACTGTATAGTCAATATACTTCAAGCTGGCACAAATTATTGTGAGAACACTTCACTATGCTCTATTATCCTAGATTAGAATCTCGCCTTGCCACAAAAGTTGATATATCACCCATTGCTTGACAATATTTTGATCAAAGAGCAACTACACATTGCTAGTCTCTTTACAAGACCCTCTTTGCTTGGCAATCTGATTACTTACATTTGTGGATTGGATACCAAACCACTTGACTTGGATGTTTTTCTTGAATTGGAGTACAATCCAAATTTCTATGATTGGTGGATCTCAAGAACTGCAGATTACTAACTCTTTTTCCTTTTTAGTCTTAGTTTCTTTGTACATATTTTTCGTTAGTTTAATTTGTTACATTGACAAGATCAAAACTCCCTCCAACTTTAGAGACAATGCTACATCTTATGCAAGGGAAACAAATAAAAACAAGAGGTACAAGCTCAAATCCTTTTACTCCTTGTATGATGGTGAAACTCAAAGAAGAAAGTTGTTTGTAATTCTTTCTATCTAGAAGAAAAAAAGAACAAGAAATATTCACTCACATGCACTGCACACTGCACCTAGGGATCCTCTAGTTGGATGCATCTAGTAGCTTTAGTTGGATGGCTCCATCTCTAACCCCCTAGCCCTTTTTCCATTTTCCCACACATTTACTTAGGGTACATCAAGGTCATGACATACCTAGGGAATCTCGGCTTGCCTTGGTTAGACTTGTCTCCTTGAGTCACTTTCACTTTTTCCCTTTTCACTCCATTTCATCATAGTACCCGAAACTCAACTTTAACGCAAGGTGGAAAAGGTTCTTCAATCTAGAGATCCCCATTGCATCAGCTTCCATGCATAGTTGATCCAACAGAGAACCATGCACTTCAAGAGCATATTGGATTGGACTCTCTAGCTCCTATCCCTCTCTCATCTATGCTTTTCAATACAATTCATCAATAATCCCTTTTTTCTCAGGGGCGACAGTTCTTCCCATCCTCATTAGCTTCAAGGTTCCTTACTTCATCTACCAACATCAACAGAAGCATCCCTGAAGTAGCCTTCTACCTAAGTATTAGCCTATTATACATGTGCACTCATAGTATATTTGCACCATAACCTATTCACGGTTTTGGATCCTCAAGTGTGGGACAACACTTTAGGCCTGCTTGGAGTTTGATCCATCTCCCTAATCAACATCTTCATATGTCATGTGCACCAGAATAGAAGACTAACACTTTCCCCTAGGAAGTGATTATACATGAGGTTTTACTTTGTAGGCACAAAAGTTCGTGGAGAATTATGAGCCATCACCTCTACATCAACATCAAATCTCCCATCTTCTGCAATATCCCAATCATTTCTAATGACCATTCAACCAGTCTCCATCAACAAGATCCACCCTCAAGTGTATCTTTAGAATCACCAACTTCTAAAGGATCGTCCCCAACACCAACATTAGTCATCATCTACCACTATACTAGCAATATCATCAATACCGATCGCAATAAAAATAATATAATCTTCATCTGCAACATTCATTTCTTCCCCATCAGGACCATTACTCCTTCATCAACTGTTCTTGGCATTTTGTGTCTTTAGTGCAAGCTACAACATGCTATCTACAACGTGAGTGCCATGGGACTAGCACTAGTCTAGGGGGGAAATAATGTTAACGATATTTTTAGGAGGCTACACAAAGCGCAAATGTCGGCTACTATTTTGGATTATGGACATCATCATATTATCATGGATGTATTCCTTTGTGAGAGTTGGGCTCACTCCAGTGCACATTGTATTTTATCTCTTGTAGTTATATTTGTCGCACCTTCAAGTGTTTTGTGGGTTGCATGCATGGATTTGTGATTAGATTAGCATAGGATTGGTCTATTTAGGCTTAGATTGAAGCATGCTTCAAGGATTGACTGGCCTAGAGTCCACTAAGCGGGTAGGATGTCCAAAAGAGGGTGCGAACCCTAAACGCAAAATGCAAAAGGGATGCACACCGTAAACACAAAACTCAAAAGGGGCATGGATCCTAAATGCAAAAAACAAATCCTAACCCTAATTCTTGGTCTATATAAGGGTGGGAGGTCTCAGTTGTATTCATCCCTTTTTGCACATTCATGCTATAGAAGCTCTGTCAGTGTGACCACTCAAGCTGTCTATTCTATCTTTCCATTCTATCATCTTGCTTCTATTGTGCTGAGAGTGACTGAGATGGAGAGAGTGAGAGGTGTGTTGAGCAAGGTACTGAGGGAAGGTGAAGCTCTTCGCCATCATCTTGCTTTTCTCATCTTCTCTACTAGCTCTTTGACTCGTTAGTGTGCTAGGTGGTGGATGCAAATGAGTGACAAAATTGGATCATGATGATCATGGTCGTGGAACAATATTTGAGCCTTCAAAAGGTAAGTTAGGTGCGTTTGCTACAACTCCAAGCTAGTCTTGTGGTCTTGCTTTCTTGGGTTGGAGAGGATGATGCTGGCTTAGTAAGAGTGGAGTGTCGAGAGACAAGGTGAGATTGTCGCCAACGTGAGTTGTAGCTTTTGAAACAATAGAAGTCTATCCAAAGTCTCGACTATTGGTGCATTCAACTCAACATTTGGTCTATCCCTTGTGGAATTTATGTCTTGATTTAGTCAGGGGATAGGGTGCAAGCTATGTTTATGTGCTATCGTGTATTTTATTTGTAGTAGCTTGATGCTCTTTATGGTTTTTATTTGTGCAAATCAGTTCGTGGGTTCAACGAGCTAAGTCACCCTATCCCCCGTGGTCGCCAATGAGAGCAAATTGTAAAACCAAAATTTAAGTGGAAAAGTGAATCGAGAGTCATAAAAGAGGCATTTTTGGTACAAAATAAAACAATTACGGAAAAGGAGCTAGAGTTCTTTTAGATGCAATTCGATGTTAGGAATCCAATGCAAGTGTCCGTTCATCAATTGGAGTCCATTTGACCCCCCATTTAATGGCTTAGGTTTGGTGTTATGAAACAGCTACTGGATTTGAAAGAACTAACATGTGATGGTGGCCAAGGTGATAGATATTGATGCCAGAAAGTTTCACGTCTAGTTGGATCGCTAAGGCCGTTTTGCCCCTTTGTCCAGGACAAAACCACTTTGAGTCAAGTGTGAACATCCAAATTTGATCTAGATTATTTAGGAGTTATGCCTTAACCATGATCAAGAGCCAAAAGACACAAATTGCTCATGAGATAGGGGACATGTTTGTTTTGGTGTCCCTTCCTCCCTTTTAAAAAAGCTATTTTTGAACTGTGATGATCATCCTCCTCCTCCTAGGAATTAGATCCACCATTTTTTTGCTCTCCATTGCTTTGATTCTCGTACAAAATGATATAGTAATCAACAAGATCCAATTTCAATATTTCTCTCTCCTATTTCTCTCTCCTTGTTATTCATTGTTCATATGGCTGCGTGTGAGAGAGAAAGAGGGAGAGATAATTTGATGAATTGGTGATGGACGATGGTTTGGAAGCGTAATGGCACGTAGATCAAGTAATTTGGATGTGCCACCAGTTAGGAAATAGCATCAATGGCTCCATTTTCTTGAAATAAGAGATGTACGCATGCGGATTTTCGAGTAAACAACTATTATTTAATTTTTATGATGAATTCTTAGTGCATATGTTGTAAAGATGGTTGCAAATGATTAAAATATGTTTGCAATTTTTGAAATTCATTCATTTTCCTTCTCTATATTAAAAATAATAAAATCGTAAAATTTGAAACACAGAATTTAATAAAAAATGGTATTATTTTTGGATTTTATGCATCAAATCATGTTCATATGGCATGAAAATGAATATAATGATGGATTAACTTTCCACAAGTCATAAAATTTAGAAAAATCAAGAAAAGCAATAATTTATTTTGAAAGAAATGAAAAAATTCATGAAAAATGGTCAAATGAAAGAAAAATTTTAAGAAAAAATAATTTTTGTGCATTAAAAATTACAAAAAATTTAGTAGAATGCTAATGAATGTTTAATGAAGGTAAAGCATGAGAGTTTGCCTTAGTTTTTCTTTATTTATATGTTAAAGTGCTTGTTTAGGACTTGTTTCTATTGAAAATTATCACGAAATCTCCCTATATTTACACAAGCAATCCAAATGTGAACAATAGGGGATGTGGGGCTATAATGGAAAGATGTTTGATTAAGTTGTTGATTTCTTTGCATATCTTATCATAAAGGCCATGGTTTATATAAGTTTTAAGAGGTTCAGTAGTATGTGTTAGCCTGATGCTGCTCCTTAGCAATGCAGAGCACGATGCTAGTAGAAAGAACTCATGAAAAGGTTGTTTATGCATTTCATGTTTGCTAGTTTTTAGTTAACTTATTTAAGCACGGAGTGCAATACACTTTGCATATGCAATTTAAATATGGTATTAGAAGATAAAGTCTTAGATGCATTGCAATTGTATGTCTAGGTTGATGTCCAATTTTGAGAGTGTAAGATCCCCTTTGCTGTAGGGTAGTGAGATATCTTGGAAAATGGATAAAGTGAGGATTATATACAATCTCTTGGATCGTTATGTTTATATTACGAGAGGACTCTGTTACGTTCGTGTTTTATGTATAAGACATCACATCTTGGGGCCAATCCCCACACCATTGTAAGAAAGATTCTTTGGTCTTAGTTGTGGTGGTCTACACTTTTCCATGATGCATCAAAGTCTCTTAAATATAGTGATAAGTGTTAATGTACAAAAGTACCTATTTGGAAAGGCAAGATGGAGTTGACACTGATAATAGCCCACCAACCATTTGAAAAATGGGCCATTGACTTCATTGGTTGGCAACCCAATACTCACAAGCAAGATATATAATGGTGGCAACTGATTATCTCATGAAATGGATTGATGCAAGTGCAACTCAAAAAAATGATGCTAGGATAACATAGAATTTTCTTTGGGAGAAAATGACCTCCAAATTTAGATGCCCCACAGAAATTGTAAGTGATAAGATATACTTCATCAATGAAGTGATAGTTTACTTACTGTCCATCTTCCTAGTTATTCATTGCAAATCATCACCATACTACCCTCAAGCTAATGGCCAAGTTGAACTAACAAACAAAGTCATCGCTAACATGTATCTAACAAAGATAGTCTCAACCTCTCGTAGTGATTGGGATAACAAATTTATGGCAACATTGTGGGCATACCAAATGGCTTACAAAATAGCCATAAGGAAAACTCCTTTCAAACTCACCTATGGGATGAAAGTGATCCTTCTAATCGAATTCTTTGTTCCAAGCTTACAAAATGTTATTCAAGAATGTTGGAAGGCTAGAAAACCTAGACTAACCATCTTATGAAACTTGAATGTCTCTCAAAAATGTGACTTATAGCCCCACTGATACACTGATATGTGAAGAGGCACAAAGGAAGGCCTTATTTGACAAACATGTTCAATAGATGGATCTTGAAAAATGTGACATTGAGTCACTCTACTCCATTAAGGGACACAATTTAATAACGAAGTCTAGAGGGCTTGGGCCTTTCTAGGTATGCTAGATTAGGTGAACTAGGAATGTGGAGTTAGGAACACTGGACAATGAGGGTTTGGATTCTTCAATGGAGGCCACATCGAAGTATTACCCATTTGGTCATGTGCAACATGAGCATTTGATGTTACTACTATCCATTGTCATGTGAGCTATTTGTATCATAAAGATAGATCCAAGATGATGAGGAATCAGTATCACTTGCCTAATTGAGGGTTAGGGTCATTGCTAAGAAAGAACATACCCTTTTGTCATTAATTCATGAAGGGAAAGACCACAACATTCTTAGTTATGATGACTAGATAACGATAGGACAATCACAACTAATCCCAAAAATGGCTAAGATAAACCCATATGGGGGTAAGCCCTATACCTTGCTAGGGACAAGCTATGGTAACCATTGAGAGTGTGAGAGCCTTCCCATCATTTTTAATGTACTTCCAAATGTAGAGAGAGTTGGGAAAGAAATACTATTGGCTAGAATATTCAAACAATAAGCACAATGTAACATTGATGATAATGCCTGATGTACCCATTTAGGCCTAACAAATGTAAGAATAATCATAGCTTTTAGAAAGAGAAAACCAAATTTCATGAAACTAGTGCTATTACACTATGCTCAACCTATGATGCCAGGAGGCATATTTCACGGTGGATTCCGTAAAATTATATTTATTTGCCAGGGTTCGTACACAAGGTGGATTCCTTGTGCGAAAAGTCGATGATGGGGATGCCTATCCTTTTCGGGCATCTCGTTAATTTATTGTGCAAGTGGGTGATTCCGCAAAATACATATTTAAATTAATGGACGTTTATGAGTTTAGAGTGCACACTCGTATTAAATTGATGTTAGGATTGAGTTCCAACCTATTTATTTATTTTGTAGCTAAAGACTGCTAGGTATTCACTTTTTTCGGTTTAATTTTATTATTTTCTAACAATTGTGAATGCTTCAGTTGATGTGTAGAGCAGGTGTGGCGGTGGTGCTATCATCGTGTTGGGGGTCGAAGGTTTACCACCGGGGTTTAGAGCAAAGGAGGAGTGAGAGATTCAAAGGGGAGAGAGGAAAATGATTGGGGTTTGATGGATTCTCGGGTTATGGAGAGAGTATATGAGATAGAGAGTAACCAATATCTTACATAGCCGTGTCATACAAGTTTACCATAATAAACTTGGATCCGATTACATCAATAACCATGAGGTTTATGTATAGATCTATATCATATTTTGTTCCATTTCCTACAACAAATTCAAGCTCTAATGTCCTCCATTTCATGAAGATGCATGTATTGAGACTTCAAGATACAAGGTATAAAGAGATAGAACTCATTACAACTGACATAGAGTCTAAAGGATGATAAAAATGCATCAATAGAACCACAAATGTACTTCAGCCCTGCATTAAAACAGTAATTTCCAACCCTCAAACTTGACTCAAAAATGTATACAAACTCATGGGAAAGTCTCTCATTACAATCTCAACCAATGCCCTATTATTTTGGGAGCATTGTCTACACAAGGAAGTGATTAGATTTAAAGAAACCCCTTCAAATGCATGAGTTTTAATGGCTGCCTTGTTTATGACAGTTTTGGGAGAGCCTATTCAGCCCATACATTGGCAAAAATCACCTCTTGACTTGCCCCAAATTCACTCAAGTACTTGGGCACAAGAAGGGCTTCAATGGTACATGAATATGGTAAGAGAATGGAAGAAGATGCTCATAAGAGTAGGCTGAATACTTTATCTCTGTTTTTCCCTGTTTGGGACAACCTCTTGTGGCTTGATTCATAGCCAATGCATGAAAAAAAGAGCCCTTACTTGACAACTGTTGGAGCATGATCACTGTCCAGCCTTTGCACTTGAGTTGCATGTTGATCTTCACCTTTGTGTGCTTGGAAATGCTTCAGCCATTGTAGCCACAAACATGCCCTTCAAGTGTGCCGAAAAATGCTGGACAACTCCTCTTTTGCTTCATTCACTTCAAGTAAAACATATAGACTATAGAAAAGTCTCTTAAGTCTTCTACAAAGTCCCATATCATGTCTCATGTAAACCAAGGATACTTTGGGCCTTCCACTTGACTTTGAAGTAAATGAACCTCATGAACCAATGTAACATAACCTGTAAACTATCAAAGAACACCTGTAGTCCAAGCTGAAGGGCTTCATAGACTTTATTTTTATCAATTTTCATGATACAAACTAAAAATTACATGCCAAGTTACAAATGAACTTATGAACTTAAATGACATCTAAGACTAATGTAGGGGTATAATAACTGAATGATGTATGAAAGTGTCTCATGTGTGTCCTAATGAAGTTCATCTACAATCAAAAGAACTCCATGTTTTATACCATGAACTGCAAACCCTCTGTCATTCACCCCCTCCTAACTTGCACATCCTCGGGCATGTGCCACTTCATGAAATTCAGGTTAAGGAGGCTCTTCTTCTGACATATTTTCATCTTCCTCCTCTAAGTCTTCTTCTTCTTCCTTGTCTTCAAGTAGATGGCTCACATCCAAGTCTTCAAGCTCATAAGTAGAAGACTCTCTTCGTTTGCTAGCTATTGGTATCTTGATCATGGTCCCATCCATTTTAGCCAAAGTGTAAGTAGCATTATCATGTACTACCTTCACCACATATGGTCCAAACCATCGCTTGGCTAGCTTCCTATGAGCACTATACTGATTGTCTAGGTTGTTTTCATAGATAAGTACCCAATCATTCTCTTGGATAGCTCTTGGACGGAGTCGACGACACTTGTCAAACCTCTTCTTATTCTTCAACCTTGTTGCCTTCAGCCTTTCAATGGCTGTCTTGACATCCTCTGGCCTCCTTTTAAGCTGCCTTATGCACAAAATCAGCAGCTCTTCTCTATTTATGCCTTCATCCCAAGGCAAGATACTCCATGTGATAATAGACTCCTCAATAGGCATAATAGGTGGCTTCCCATACATTAGTTCAACCGACATATAACCTGTCACTGCACTATGGGTAGTTCTATCAGCCCATAATGCGAATGGAAGCATTTTACGCCATTCTCTCATCTTCCCTCTGCAAGACTTTGCCAAAGCTTTGAGAATCGGTTGATGTCCTCTTTCACTCTTACCATTGCCTTCAGGATTGTAGGCTGATGTAAGAGATAGCTTGATTCACAATTGAGCAAAGAAATGGCGAGCCTCATCGGCATCCAATTCTCCTCTATCAGCAATTACTTTGGTAACACAGCCATACCTACAAAACACTTCTTCAAGCAAAAATCTACAAACAGCTTGAGTGGTCTTTGTTGTCAAGGCTTTACCTTCCACCTGATTTGTGAGATCTTCTCTAGCAAGCACTAGATATCTCATGTTCCAAATTCCTGTAGGCATGGTTACTAAATCAATAACCCATTTGTAATGAATGGTTAAAGGAAAGGTAGGCTGAAGCCCATCTCTATGCTTAACCATAGAGTACATTTGACAAACATGACAAGACTCAACAAAATGCTCAATGTCTTTATGCATGTTTTGCCACCAAAATTTCTCTTTTATTTTGGCAAAAGTGCCCCATATGCCTCTATGGCCAGCCAATAGGCTTTCATGAAATTCTTGCATGACCTGTCTTTGAGTCTTCTTGTCTCCTAAGACACGAACATGCGCTCCTCCTTTCTTCTATGCATGCCTCCAAAGGTAGCAGTCTTTGAGAAAGAAGCCATAAGCTTTTCTCTTGATTCTCTTGAACTCTTCATTAGTCCAATCTTCCTTCTTTGCCATAGTGCTCAAGTATTGGCCAATTTTCAGCCAATCATCTGCATAATATTCTTCCATAAAATGAGAACAAACTAAAGCAAAGCATTGAGCATGCTGTCTTTCAATTGCCCACCATCTTTCCATGGTTTTTTCTTCATTCTTTATTGCTATAAATTATGTTACAGCAGCAGTACCTGCTGTACTTGCTGTAATTAATGATGCACCTGCATTTATGATAGTTGTACCATCATTAAGAACAACTGTACTTGCTATTTTCTGATTTGAACTTGCAATTACACAATCATTTTTAGCAAATATAGACTCTGTTACTTCCTCATCCATCATCTCTTCTTCATCTTTATATCTGGCATGCGAAAGCATGTCAGCAACTGGATTATCTCTTCCTGCAATATGTTTCAAATCAAGATTTAAGGATTTAATATAGGCTATCCATCTTAGCATAGCTATGTCGAGAGTGGAACAGTTGGCAATCATACCCAAGAGTGGAAGACAATCTATTTCAACTACTACATGTGCACCCATGAAGTACTCCCGATCACACTTCAATACAGTTACAACTCCCCAAAGTTCTCTTTTAATTTGAGCATACCTTCTTTGACGTTCATTAAGAACCTTTGCTCGAAAGCGGATTGTATACCTGTTGCCCTCTAGATCATCTTGACCAACATCCCATCCTATCCCAATAGGACTTGTGTCTACCGTGAGTATGATAGGCTGTCCATTAGAGTAATCAGCCCTCTTCAAGGTGGGGGATGAAATCAGCAATTTCTTCAATTTTTGAATAGCTTGACTATGCTCTTTTTCCCACATAAACCTTTGGCCTGTTCTTAACAGTTAATAATCAGCAATGTGAGCGAAGTGTGGGATCCAAATAAGATAGAAAACACATGCTCCAAGAAATCTTCTCACCTCCAAAACATTTGTGCATATTTCTCGCATTTTGCTGATGGCATCAATCTTGATTGGAGAAGGCTTTCGGCCATTTGGGCCACACATATGCCCAACCACAAGAACTTCTTCAACTCCAAAAACAGATTTAGCTCCTGAAAGAGTAAGATAAACTTCTTCCACTTTAGACAAGATTTGAGCGCAATCATTAATATGATCGGAAACAAACTTGTGGCATCCAAGCTCATTGAGCTCTTCATTCTTCTCATGAATTTCACATCCTTTGATCGGTACATCATCAAGGAAAGGAAGAGTAAGTTGGGGAATATAATCTCTCAATACTTTGTACATGGCATTCATCATGTGAGCCACTTTGTAGCTCCTTGGGGTAGAGTACACATGCGGACTAAACCAAGAGGCATCTTCATTGTGGTAATGCCTCAGCTTTCCAAAGCAAGATTAAATTGGTCATAGCCCGAATATAAATCTCCCATGGAATAAATTGCTCTACCTGCAAAAGCCTTAGAAAATTCATCAACAATTGGACTCGAACCAACATTTCTAATAGTGACTTTATTGATAGGCTGTAAATCTTAAATGACTTGCAAAGATCCATTCTTCTTAGGCACGGTAAACCATCGGTTAGAATACGGAGCTGAAGATGGCTCCAATATTCGCATCTTTATCTTTTCATTTAAAAGCTCCGATAACTTAGGCAAATGAGCCCTTGGTATTGGAATTGGTTTAAGATTCCAAGGGATGTGTGGGACTGTGAAAATCACCATTGGTGTCACAACACTTGGATCCACACAGCCAATTTCATGAGGCTAAAATGAAAAATCTTTTCCATGTTTCTTCAATATCTACATAAAAAATTGCTTTTCAGCTGGCAAGAGAAAAGAGTCTTCACCAATTTTTAGCTCCCGTAGGCTTTCAGCTGTAAATTGGTGACCAATATCTTTGGGGTCACGAAGACTTGGCTGTTTGGATGCCCTTTCAGCCAGTCCCTCACTTTTGGGAGATAGTGGAGTTGCCACCGGCTTGACCTTCTTATCAACTATCTTGTACTTTTTTTCTACTCTTGCCTCATCCCTGTTTGGTTGTCCAAAAGCTTCATGATCAACAAATTCTTGAATTATGTCATAAATATCCAATGTACATACCTATATGGACTAATTTTTAGCTTGATTTTTTGCATGAACAGCTGCATGTATTTCAGCCAATGTATCATTATAAATCAGCCCATAAAACAGTCCTGAAATTTCTTCATTTTCAGCCAAAACATCAACTTGCTTTAGCTCCCGTTCCACATGACATAAATGCTTTCTTTCATCCCTATTCATGGCTGAAAACTGTTTATAACAGCCCACAGTGTTGGCCGTGAATATCTACAAATCAGCCTTTGACATAGCCCCCTTTACATGTGGAGGCAAATTTTAATTACATGAAGCACTGCCATAGCCTCCACTTACAGCAGTGCAGCCCGAAAACCCTTAAATTCTTGGGCATTAGGAGGCACAAGATGATCTCTCAATCGATCTCTATTCCGGTGATGATTTACACAAACAGTCAGAAATTGGACAGCTTTGTCATTATCCTTACTTCTTATCCGAGCATAAGATGAACCATCATCAAGGGCCTTTGTCTCCAAACGAGACTCAAAAATAAAAGGTTGACCAAGAATGATAAGATAGCTACAAGAATCTTGAACAAAGAAATGAAATTCATCTTTTACATCACCAATAGTAACCCGTACATAAGGACATGCCTCATAGAGATTGCCAGAAGAATTATTGGCTACTCTCATGCGCCATCTTGGGTCCACATCTATGGGCCATCCGCCATTCTCATAGAGAATTGTTGACATGACGTTGATCTCCAAACCATGGTCTATAAGGGCAATGCATGGAGTCTCTCTTTCTCCAATCTTGACAATGGTTTTGGTAGTCGCCCTTGTTGAGATATCGAGCTCCACTCGTGATACGCCAGGGTGACCGTTGTGTATTTATGTCACCGACTTGTCAGTTGCAGACGCGGTTGGTACACCGCCCATGAATAATAGCTACATGATAGCTATCCTTATCTACTCTAGTTCGTGGCTCAATTAGTATGCCACCTTAGTTAGTTGAGTTTGGTTTGAGACCCATATATAGGGTTCTTCTATTTCTTTGTACTTGAGTTCTTTTGGCTTACACAACTAAGAAGAGGAAAACTGTTTTCAGCCTCCACCCTTGTGTGTCTTCCCCCATTGTGCAAGCAAGAAAGCTTCAAGCGAGACTCCTTCCTTCTCTCCCACAATCTTGACATGGTATCAGAGCCTTGTTCATGGTAAGGAGCTCAAGAAAGCAAGCCAAGCTCGCGGTGTTCTGGTAAGAGGAGCAGTGTTGCTTTCATTTTCTGTTTCGGGAGCAGATCTCTGCAGGTAGCACAGCCGGAAAGTGCAGGAGTGCATTGTCTCAGGTTGAGACGCCCTTTGCGGTGAAGCAAGAGGGCAGTATATGCTGCGGGTGAGGGCTTTACCTTGTTTTTTTGATTTGAGGCCATTTCGGGGCCTGTTTTGGAGGCGAAAGTTTTCTGCACGCACTCAGGAAAAGGCCCAGTTTTATGCTGTGCAGCCACTGTTCTACAGGTCGGTGAATAGTTACTGTAAAAATTGCTTTGTATGCTTGTACGCAGAGACATTGGGAGTTACAGAATCATCCCTGTTGCGTGTTGATGCAAAATCGTCACTAGGAAGTGACTGTGTGGTCAAATACCACTTTCGCCAGTTTTGCAGATTTTTCCTTGTGAGGGTGAAGCTGTGGTTTTTGCAGTGACAGAATTTTTTGCAGTCTTCTGTAATGGCATCTGATTCTCTTTCACAGATTGTCACTGAAAAGCTTGACAAGAACAACTTCCAAGCATGGAAGTTTAGAATGACGAATTTCCTTATGGGAAAAGGATATTGGGAATTTGTTGCAGGAAATGAAGAAGAACCAGTTCTTCCTGATGTTCCCAATCAACAGCAAATGCAGGCATTTAAAGCATGGCATGAGAGAGCTAGGAAAGTTATGTATTGGCTGTCTATCAGCATTTCAGACTCTATGATTGTGCATATTCAAGATGAAAGTACGCCAAAGGAGGCATGGGATACTTTGTCAAAAATGTATAGCACAAATACGCAAGCCAGGAAAATGCAGCTCAAGCAAGAGTTGCACAATGTGCAAAGAGAAAATATGAGCATCAACTACTACCACATGAAAGTGAAGAAGATTGCAGATGCAGTTGCTTCCATTGGGTCACCAGTGGAAGATGATGATTTAGTTTCTGTGACCTTGAATGGTCTAGGAAAGGATTATGCATAGTTTCGGACATCCATTTCAGTTCGTGAAAGATTTCCTGATTTTGAGGAGCTGATTGCTCTTCTAATTTCTGAGGAGCAAAGAAATGGTGGTGCATCTTCTTCAGGAGGAACTTCAAAAGAAGCTGTCTTCTACTCAAATGCTGGAAGAGGTAGAGGCAGAGGTAGAGGAGGCCGATATGGAGGCCGTGGTAGAAATCAGAATATGCAGTAAACTCAAGAAAACCAGTCCTATGGAGGAGGACGTGGTAACTCTAGAGGCAGGGGGAGCCAAAGAGGTCGTGGTGGATGGCAAAGAGGCCAAAATGCAAACAGTAATGTTGAATGCTACTATTGTGGTAAAATGGGTCATATGGCTAAAGACTGCTATAAAAAGCAGAATGACATCATGAATGGAAAACTGCAACAAGGAAATTATTCATCCTCTAGTAGACAGGGTGATGACAGAAATGAGCATCTGTTTATGGTGCAGCACATGAACAATTCTGTGACAAGTGCAGAAGAAAGCAACGATGTATGGTATGTTGACTCAGGTGCATCAAACCACATGACAGGTCATGCAGAATGGATGGAGGATGCAAGGAAAATGGAAAAACCAGGATTTGTGGAGACTGGTGATGATACTGCACATCCTATTGTGCAGATTGGAAAAATTCCCTTGTCTATGCAGGATGGGAAAAAGAAATACCTGTCCGATGTATTTCATGTCCCGAATATTACCAAGAATCTGGTTTCTGTTGGTCAAATGGTTGAACAGGGCTTGCAGGTCAGATTTAATCCTCATGGATGCTTTGTTGAGGATATGAAAAATAAAGGTCGCTTGATAGCAAAAGGAAAGAAGAAGGACAGAATGTTTACATTGGATGCAGACATGTCTGAATTGAGTGCAGCAATGTTTGCACATGGGACCGGTGTAGTTGCAGATATTGATATCTGGCATAAACTCATTGGTCATGTTAATGTACAGCGACTTAAATCAATGCAGGCCCAAAATATTGTTGCAGGTTTGCCGAAATTCAAGGTTGCAGAAATGCATAAGGTATGTGAAGCCTGTCAGTTTGGAAAACCGGCAAGGAAACCATTTCCTAGACATGTTCAAGAGAGTAAGAAGCCATTGGAATTAATCCACTCTGATGTGTGGACAACTAAAGCTGCATCTCTTGGAGGCTGTCATTATTTTGTCAGTTTTATTGATGACTATAGCAGAAAAGTTTGGATGTATTTTATGAAAAAGAAAAGTGAAGTTTTTGGGCATTTCAAAACTCTTAAAGCTATGGTTGAAAAAGAAACAGGCTTGCAGATAAAATGCCTAAGGTCAGATGGAGGGGGAGAGTACCTCTCAAATGAGTTTGCAAGGTTCCTGCAGGAGCATGGCATAAAGCAGCAATATTCATGCAGCCATACCCCACAACAAAATGGAATTGCAGAAAGAAAAAACAGGCATATTGGAGAGGTATCTCGTGCCATGCTCAATGAAAAAGACTTGCCAGATTTTTATTGGGCTGAAGCAGTTGCTACAGCAGTCTACATAATGAACAGGACTCCCACTGCAGCAATACATGGAATGACTCCAGAGGAGAGGTATACTGGTAGGAAACCAGATATTTCTCATTTGAAAATTTTTGGTTGCATTGCCTATGTACATGTGCCAGATGAGTTGAGATCCAAGTTGGATCCAAAAGCTGAGAAGTGCATCTTTATTGGTTACTCTCTGCAGCAAAAAGGGTATAGATGCTATAACCCTTCTACTCGTAAGTTTACAGTGAGCAGAGATGTTGTTTTTTATGAGATGAGTAGCTAGTATAAACCAGTAAATGTGATTGATGATGTAGATGCACAAAATGGTAGTGCTGCACAAAATTCACAGTAGCAGTCACAAAATATTAGTGGACCTGGAGCGTCCTCTAGTAATGGTTCACATTCTTCGCCATGGACAGGCAGATTGAGATCAGGAGAATCTTCTCAAAGTAATGCAAATAGTGGTATGCAGGTATCACGAAAAGGAAAAGAGAAGGTTGATCAGCCCATGTTTGATGTGAATGCAGGTCACTCTTATGTGGATGGTGAATCCAGTGGCTCAGAACAGAGCATTGATGATGAGTTGGGTATTCCTTCTATTGTTACACCTGGAGTAAGGAAGACCAGGGATGTTATGAGAGCACCTGGGAGTGAACCTACTTTGCGCAAGTCTACGAGAGCTAGGTATCCTGTGGATAGGCTGAAATATGATGGATTTACAGCCATTCACTATGCATATATGGTTAAAGTGATACAGGAACCAGAACCCACTTCTTTTGAGGAAGCCATGGGAAAAGAAAAATGGGAGAAAGCCATGGATGAAGAAATGGATGCCTTGGAAGCAAATGCTACATGGGAATTGGTACCTTTGCTTAAAGGTAAAAATGCAATTGGCTGTAAGTGGGTTTATAAGGTGAAGCACAATGCAGATGGTTCTGTGAATAGATACAAGGCAAGATTAGTAGTCAAGGGGTATGCACAAACATATGGCATTGACTATGAAGAAACATGCAGTCCGGTTGCAAGGATGGCAACCGTAAGAGCAGTCATTGCTATGGCTGCATCAAAGGGATGGTCTTTACATCAGATGGATGTAAAGAATGCCTTCTTGCATGGTGATTTGCAAGAAGAGGTCTATATGGAGCAGCCACCAGGTTATGTGCATGCTGTTCATCCTGAGTTTGTTTGCAGGTTGAAGAAAGCCTTGTATGGCTTGAAGCAAGCACCTAGAGCATGGTCTGACAAGATAGGACAGTATCTTGTCACTATTGGCTTTCAGATTTCCAAGGCAGATTTCTCACTTTATGTGAGAAAAACAGAGAAATGTATTATGCTACTTGTCATTTATGTTGATGATTTGATTATGACAGGTGACAGTGATGAAGATATCCTTCATGTGAAAATGCTATTGAAGCAGAAGTTTGAGATGAAGGATTTGGGAGAGCTGCGTTATTTCTTGGGCATTGAGGTGATTCGATCACCAAGTGGGATACAGCTCTTGCAGAGGCAGTATGGATTGGACATGCTGTCCAAATATGGGATGACAGGCTGTAAGCCTATTTGAGTTCCTTTGGAGCAGAATGTGAAGCTGAGCACAGATGGAGGTGAGCTTCTAGAAGACCCTACTATGTACAGACGCATAGTAGGAAGTTTGATTTATATGACTATTACCAGGCCAGATTTGAGCTATGTTGTTGGATTGGTAAGTCAGTTTATGCAGGCTCCAAGGAAACCACATTTGGATGCGGCTAGACGCATACTCAGGTATGTGAAGTCCACATTGCAGTATGGACTATTTTATGAGACTGGGGTTCAGATACAGTTGCATGGATACACTGATGCTGATTGGGCTGGTAGTATTTCTGATAGACGATCTACCAGTGGATATGTGTTCTCTTTTGGGAGTGCTGCAGTCACTTGGAGCAGCAAGAAACAGCCTACAGTTGCCTTGTTGAGCACAGAGGCTGAGTACAGGGGTGCAGCAATGGCTGCATGTGAGGTAGCTTGGTTGCATAAGCTACTTTATGATATGCATCAGTCTACAGATGGACCAGTTGTCATTTATTGTGACAACATGAGTAGTATACACTTGGCAAATAACCAGTCTATCATGCTAGAACAAAGCACATTGAGGTGCATTATCACTATGTGCGAGAGAGGGTTTTACTAGGTCTTATTGATCTAGTTTATGTCAGCACAGAGGATCAGGTAGCTGACATATTCACGAAGGCATTGGGCGCAAAGAAGCTGCGCAAGTTCAGAGACCTGCTTGGTGTGCAGGAATTGGGATTGAGCTCGAGGGGGAGTGTTGAGATATCGAGCTCCACTCGTGATACGCCAGGGTGACCGTTGTGTATTTATGTCACCGACTTGTCAGTTGCAGACGCGGTTGGTACACCGCCCATGAATAATAGCTACATGATAGCTATCCTTATCTACTCTAGTTCGTGGCTCAGTTAGTATGCCACCTTAGTTAGTTGAGTTTGGTTTGAGACCCATATATAGGGTTCTTCTATTTCTTTGTACTTGAGTTCTTTTGGCTTACACAACTAAGAAGAGGAAAACTGTTTTCAGCCTCCACCCTTGTGTGTCTTCCCCCATTGTGCAAGCAAGAAAGCTTCAAGCGAGACTCCTTCCTTCTCTCCCACAATCTTGACAGCCCTTGCCCAATGGGTATAGGAGTAGTGACTACTTGGAATAAAATGAGCATCAGTCTCTTCTTGCATGTTGTGAAGAAGAGCTTCTTTCTTATGCATGGGCTGCTCTTTGGATTGAGAAGACCCCACCATAACATTCTCTGCAATAGCTTCTTCAATTTTAGCTTCATAGATGTCTTCATCTTTGTCTTTTATGGCTACAATCAATTCTTTGATTGCCTCCAATCGAATCCCTTGAGTATTCAGCTTCTCTTCATCCTGCAAATACACATGAAGAGCTTGCAAAAAAGCATGCACTGATTCTTCAGTTTCTTCACCAACATATTGTCTTTTCCATTTAATTACATCAATTATTACATCATGAAGTCCTCGTTTTGCAATTCTGAGAATTTCATGTCAAGATTGTGGGAGAGAAGGAAGGAGTCTCACTTCTAGCTTTCTTGCTTGCACAATGGGGGAATACACACAAACGTGGAGGCTGAAAACAGTTTTCCTCTTCTTAGTTGTGTAAGCCAAAAAGAACTCTAGTACATAGAAATAGAAGAACCCTATATATGGGTCTCAAACCAAACTCAACTAACTAAGGTGGCATACTAACTGAGCCACGAACTAGAGTAGATAAGGATAGCTATCATCTAGATATTATTCATGGGCGGTGTACCAACCGCATCTGCAACTGACAAGTCGGTGACATAAATGCACAACGGTCACCCTGGCATATCACGAGTGGAGCTCGATATCTCAACACTCCCCCTCGAGCTCAATCCCAATTCCTGCACATCAAGCAAGTCTTTGAACTTGCGCAGCTTCTCTATGCCCAATGCCTTCGTGAATATGTCAGCTACCTGATCCTCTGTGCTGACATAAACTAGATCAATAAGACCTAGTAAAACCCTCTCCCGCACATAGTGATAATGCACCTCAATGAGCTTTGTTCTAGCATGATAGACTGGGTTATTTGCCAAGTGTATACTACTCATGTTGTCACAATAAATGACAACTGGCCCATCTATAGGCTGATGCATATCATAAAGTAGCTTATGCAACCAAGCTACCTCACATGCAGCCATTGCTGCACCCCTGTACTCAGCCTCTATGCTCAACAAGGAAACTGTAGGCTGTTTCTTGCTGCTCCAAGTGACTGCAGCACTCCCAAAAGAGAACACATATCCACTGGTAGATCGTCTATCAGAAATACTACCAGCCCAATCAGCATCAGTGTATCCGTGCAACTGTATCTGAACCCCAGTCTCATAAAGTAGTCGATACTGCAATGTAGACTTCACATACTTGAGTATGTGTCTAGCCGCATCCAAATGTGGTTTCCTTGGAGCCTGCATAAACTGACTTACCAATCCAACATCATAGCTCAAATCTCGCCTAGTAATAGTCATATAAATCAAACTTCCTACTATGCGTCTGTACATAGTAGGGTCTTCTAGAAGCTCACCTGCATCTGCGCTCAGCTTCACATTCTACTCCAAAGGAACTGAAATAGGCTTACAGCCTGTCATCCCATATTTGGACAGCATGTCCAATCCATACTGCCTCTGCAAGAGCTGTATCATAAATGACAAGTAGCATAATACCTTTCTTTGTTTTTCTCACATAAAGTGAAAAATCTGCCTTGGAAATCTGAAAGCCAATAGTGACAAGATACTGTCCTATCTTGTCAGACCATGCTCTAGGTGCTTGCTTCAAGCCATACAAGGCTTTCTTCAACCTACAAACAAACTCAGGATGAAGAGCATGCACATAACCTGGTGGCTGCTCCATATAGACCTCTTCTTGCAAATCACCATGCAAGAAGGCATTCTTTACATCCATCTGATGTAAAGACCATCCCTTTGATGCAGCCATAGCAATGACTGCTCTTATGGTTGCCATCCTTGCAACCGGACTGAATGTTTCTTCATAATCAATGCCATATGTTTGTGCATACCCCTTGACTACTAATCTTGCCTTATATCTATTCACAGAACCATCTGCATTGTGTTTCACCTTATAAACCCACTTATAACCAATTGCATTCTTATCTTTAGGCAAATGTACCAATTCCCATGTAGCATTTGCTTCCAATTCTTCATCCATGGCTTTCTCTTATTTTTCTTTTCCCATGGCTTGCTCAAAAGAAGTGGGTTCTAGTTCCTGTATCACGTTGACCATATAGGCATAGTGAATGGCTGTAAATCCATCATATTTTAGCCTATCCACAGGATACCTAGCTCCGGTAGACCTGCGCAAAGTAGGTTCACTCCCAGGTGCTCTCAAAACATCCCTGGTCTTCCTTACTCCAGGTGTAACAATAGAAGGAATACCCAACTCATCATCAATGCTTTGTTCTGAGCCACTGGATTCATCATCCACATAAGAGTGACCTGCATTCACATCAAATATGGGCTGATCTACCTTCTCTTTTCCTTTTCGTGAAACCTGCATACCACTATCTGCATTGTTTTGAGAAGATTCTCCTGATCTCAATCTGCCTGTCCATGGCGAAGAATGTGAACCACTGCTAGAGGACGCTCCAGGTCCACTAATATTTTGTGACTGCTGCTGTGAATTCTGTGCAGCATTACCATTTTGCGCATCTACATTATCAATCACATTTACTGGTTTATACCGGCTACTTATCTCATCAAAAACAACATCTCTGCTGACTGTAAACTTATTAGTAGAAGGGTTATAGCATCTATACCCTTTTTGCTGCAGAGAATAACCAATAAAGATGCACTTCTCAGCTTTTGGATCCAACTTGGATCTCAACTCATCTGGCACATGAACATAGGCAATGCAACCAAAAATCTTCAAATAAGAAATATCTGGTTTCCTACCAGTATACCTCTCCTCTGGAGTCATCCCATGTATTGCTGCAGTGGGAGTCCTGTTCATTATGTAGACTGCTGTAGCAATTGCTTCAGCCCAGTAAAAATCTGGCAAGTCTTTTTCGTTGAGCATGGCACGAGATACCTCTCCAATATGCCTGTTTTTCCTTTCTGCAATTCCATTTTGTTGTGGGGTATGACTGCATGAATATTGCTGCTTTATGCCATGCTCCTGCAGGAACCTTGCAAACTCATTTGAGAGGTACTTTCCCCCTCCATCTGACCTTAGGCATTTTATTTGCAGGCCTGTTTCTTTTTCAACCATAGCTTTAAGAGTTTTGAAATGCCCAAAAACTTCACTTTCCTTTTTCATAAAATACACCCAAACTTTTCTACTATAGTCATCAATAAAAGTAACAAAATAATGACAGTCTCCAAGAGATGCAGCTTTAGTAGTCCACACATCAGAGTGGATTAATTCCAATGGCTTCTTACTCTCTTGAACATGTCTAGGAAATGGTTTCCTTACCTGTTTTCCAAATTGACAAGCTTCACATACCTTATGCATTTCTGCAACCTTGAATTTAGGCAATCCTGCAACAATATTTTGGGCTTGCATTGATTTAAGTCGCTGTACATTAACATGCCCAATGCATTTATGCCAAATATCAATATTTGCAACTACACCGGTCCCATGTACAAACATTGCTGCACTCAATTCAGGCATGTTTGCATCCAACATAAACATTCTGCCCTTCTTCTTTCCTTTTGCTATCAAGCGACCTTTATTTTTCATATCCTCAACAAAGCATCCATGAGGATTAAATATGACCTGCAAGCCCTGCTCAACCATTTGACCAACAGAAACCAGATTCTTGGTGATATTCGGGACATGAGATACATCGGACATGTATTTTTTTTTCCCATCCTGCATAGACAAAGGAATTTTTCCAATCTGCACAATAGGATGTGCAGTATCATCACCAGTCTCCACAAATCTTGGTTTTTCCATTTTCCTTGCATCCTCCATCCATTCTGCATGACCTGTCATGTGGTTGGATGCACCTGAGTCAACATACCATACATCGTTGCTTTCTTCTGCACTTGTCACAGAATTGTTCATGTGCTGCACCATAAACAAATGCTCATTTCTTTCATCACCCTGTCTACTAGAAGATGCATAATTCCCTTGTTGCAATTTCCCATTCATGATGTCATTCTGCTTTTTATAGCAGTCTTTAGCCATATGACCCATTTTACCACAGTAGTAGCATTCAACATTGCTATTTGCATTTTGGCCTCTTTGCCATCCACCACGACCTCTTTGGCTCCCCCTGCCTCTAGAGTTACCACGTCCTCCTCCATAGGACTGGTTTTCTTGAGTTTGCTGCATATTCTGATTTCTACCACAGCCTCCAGATCGGCCTCCTCTGTCTCTGCCTCTACCTCTTCCAGCATTTGAGTAGAAGACAGCTTCTTTTGAAGTTCCTCCTGAAGAAGATGCACCACCATTTCTCTACTCCTCAGAAATTAGAAGAGCAATCAACTCCTCAAAATCAGGAAATCTTTCACAAACGGAAATGGATGTTTGGAACTGTGCATAATCCTTTCCTAGACCATTCAAGGTCATAGAAACTAAATCATCATCTTCCACTGGCGACCCAATGGAAGCAAGTGCATCTGCAATCTTCTTCACCTTCATGTGGTAGTCATTGATGCTCATATTTTCTCTTTGCACATTGTGCAACTCTTGCTTGAGCTGCATTTTCCTGGCTTGCGTATTTGTGCTATACATTTTTGACAAAGTATCGCATGCTTCCTTTGGCGTACTTGCATCTTGAATATGCACAATCATAGAGTCTGAAATGCTGATAGACAGCCAGTACATAACTTTCCTGGCTCTCTCATACCATGCTTTAAAGTCCTGCATTTGCTTTGATTGGGAACATCAGGAAGAACTGGTTCTTCTTCATTTCTTGCAACGAATTCCCAATATCCTTTTCCCATAAGGAAATTCGTCAGTCTAAACTTCCATGCTTGGAAGTTGTTCTTGTCAAGCTTTTCAGTGATAATCTGTGAAAGAGAATCAAACGCCATTGCAGAACGCTGCAAAAAATTCTATCACTGCAAAGAACACAGCTTCAACCTCACAAGGGCAAATCTGCAAAACTGGCGAAAGTGGTATTTGACCACACAGTCACTTCCTAGTGACGATTTTGCATCAACAGGAAACAAGGATGATTCTGTAACTCCCAATGTCTCTGGGCACAAGCATACGATGCAATTTCTACAGTAACTTTTCACCGACCTGTAGAACAGTGGTCGCACAGCATAAAATAGGGCCTTTTCCTGAGTGCGTGCAAAAAACTTACGCCTCCAAAACAGGCCCTGAAATGGCCTCAAATCAAAAAAACAGAGTAACCAAGGGCTAAAGGCCTCTCCCACAGCATATACTGCCCTCCTGCTACACAGGGAAGGGCGTCTCAATCTGAGACAATGCACTCTTGCACTTTCTGGCTGTGCTACCTGCAGAGACTTGCTCCCAAAACAGAAAAATGAAAGCAACACTGGTCCTCTTACCAGAACACCCCGAACTTGGCTTGCTTTCTTGAGCTCCTTACCACGAACAAGGCTTTGATACCATGTCAAGATTGTGGGAGAGAAGGAAGGAGTCTCACTTGTAGCTTTCTTGGATGCACAATGGGGGAATACACACAAAGGTGGAGGCTGAAAACAGTTTTCCTCTTTGTGTAAGCCAAAAAGAACTCTAGTACATAGAAATAGAAGAACCCTATATATGGGTCTCAAACCAAACTCAACTAACTAAGGTGGCATACTAACTGAGCCACGAACTAGAGTAGATAAGGATAGCTATCATCTAGCTATTATTCATGGGCAGTGTACCAACCGCATCACAACTGACAAGTCGGTGACATAAATGCACAATGGTCACCCTGGCATATCACAAGTGGAGCTCGATATCTCAACATTTCACCCAATGTAAATTCAATTTTGCTCCCAAGAATCCTTTCTTCTAGGACCCGCTTGAGATTCGCCGCAGTCTCTATGTCAGACTGCACTTGTAGCCGGGATGTTTGCCTTTTCTCTTTCCTTCCGTCTTCTTTGCTTGTGGGGCATCTTCCATAACATGCTCTGGCGGTAGTGGTGGATTTTCAGCAGCCTTCTACTGATCCAGTTTACTTCTTGTCGCACGTTTGGTTGACCCTGAAGAGGAGGGACCGCCAACATCTTCTTGTCTTTTCTTCTACCACAACTTCTTGATTATTGATTTCAGCCAACCGAGTGAAAGCTGAAAATGAATCAACTGGCTCGGTCCATCCAGTTCTTCCTCAAATGCATTGACTGGCAGTAGTCAAACCATCTTTGGATGCCTTGCCTTGCTCCATGCGATCTAAGGCATGCATCCATGCTTTAGATTTTACATCAACTTTACATGCTTTAACAATCTCATTGGTTGGCTCAATTTGCAGCCCATAGGTAGGTGCATCAACAGCTCCATAGGCTGTTCTTGTTGCCAAATCCTCCAGTCTTTTCTTCATGCCACCGTTACCGAAATTTGGCTCAAGAGGAAGACCAATTTCGGTCGCATGAATTTTACCATCCTTCCAAAAGACTAATTTTTGTGCCTCAGCTTCACGGAATCCATTGCACTCCCTCTTATCACTATAGGCTGTCACACCAGATACAACATCTTTTGAAGCCTTCTCGTATGGGTCTTTGGGCAGCTATCCGCCCTCTTTCTTCCACTTTCACATCAAGCCTTTCCACCTTGGAATTAATCTCCGTTAGATTAAGATGGAGATCCTGCATGCTCTTGATCAGCTCATCCATGATATCCTTCTTTGGAGGTGGAACAACAGGATTTCTTGGTTGCTCAGCCATAGAAATAGGAGGTCGAGATACAAGAACATGCTCTTTTATGGACTCAGATGGTGCAGAGGTAGAACCCCACCTTAGACGCATCCGCTCTCTTTGAGCAATCATATTAACTGCTTTAGTGACATCACCCCAAGCAGTCTTCAATCCCGTCTCAGATTCAGGATCTTCAAGCCGATCAGTCAACTTCTCTTGAAGAAGAGGATCCGCAGCCTTCAGAAACAATTCAATCTTTTGGCTCTCCATACTCTGCTGATCATCAGGATCTAGCTGAGTAAATTTGCTTTCAAATTTGCGGTGAAGAGTAGTGGCAGCTAGTCCCTTATTGGGCCTTTCAACCCATTCAGTGAAGATTTTCTTCGTCATGAGGCCATAATCTTCAAGAAAGAATTCTTCTTGAAGAGCCTTCTTGAATGCAGACCATCCCACATATTTCTGGAAAAGACCATGAATCCGGACTTGGAGGCCATGCACGACCAAGCGGGCAAAGTATCGTCTCCAAACATGATGAGGGACCCCAAAGAAGACCATCTTGTCAGTATAGAGGCGGATAAAAAAGGACAAATTCTGCCCATTAAATTGCTTGAGCTCCTGCCCAAGCTCCTGCCCAACTGCCTCCAAAGCTTTAACGGCAGCAACATCACTCCGCTCTTCATCTTGCCTCCGTTGTTGCTGCAGTTGCATCTGCTACACTGAAATTGCATTTGTTGTTGTTGGTTCTCTTGCATCAGACAAACCAACTGCTGCAAGGCATCTCCTCCCGAACCTGATGATTCTCCCATTGTGCTTTCTCTTCTGCAGTCGACCGTCACATCGGGTTTACCACTGTCATCGTGTTAGGGGTCAAAGGTCTACCATCGGGGTTTAGAGCAAAAGAAGAGTGAGAGATTCAAAGGGGAGAGAGGAAAATGATTGGGGTTTGATGGATTCTTGGGTTATGGAGAGAGTAGATGAGATAGAGAGTAACCAATATCTTACATAGCCGTGTCATACAAGTTTACCATAATAAACTTGGATCCGATTACATCAATAACCATGAGGTTTATGCATAGATCTATATCATATTTTGTTCCATTTCCTAAAAAAAATTCAAGCTCTAATGTCCTCCATTTCATGAAGATGCATGTGTTGAGACTTCAAGATAAAGGTATAAAGAGATAGAACTCATTACAACCGACATAGAGTCCAAAGGATGATAAAAATGCATCAATAGAACCACAAATGTACTTCAGCCTTGCATTAAAACAGTAATTTCCAGCCCTCAAACTTGACTCAAAAATGTATACAAACTCATGGGAAAGTCTCTCATTACAATCTCAACCAATGCCCTATTATTTCGGGAGCATTGTCTACACAAGGAAGTGATTAGATTTAAAGAAACCCCTTCAAATGCATGAGTTTTAATGGCTGCCTTGTTTATGACAGTTTTGGGAGAGCCTATTCAACCCATGCATTGGCAAAAATCACCTCTTGACTTGCCCCAAATTCACTTAAGTACTTGGGCACAAGAAGGGCTTCAATGGTACATGAATATGGTAAGAGAATGGAAGAAGACGCTCATAAGAGCAGGCTGAATACTTTATCTCTGTTTTTCCCTATTTGGGACAACCTCTTGTGGCTTGATTCATAGCCAATGCATGAAAAAAAGAGCCCTTACTTGCCAACTGTTGGAGCATGATCACTGTCCAGCCTTTGCACTTGAGTTGCATGTTGATCTTCACCTTTGTGTGCTTGGAAATGCTTCAACCATTGTAGCCACAAGCAGGCCCTTCAAGTGCGCCGAAAAATGTGGGATAGCTCCTCTTTTGCTTCATTCACTTCAAGTAAAACATATAGACTATAGACAAGTCTCTTAAGTCTTCTACAAAGTCAACGACTCTCGAAGATGCAATTTCCTTGGCCCGTGATGCTGAAGACAAGATTCAAGGACGAGAGAAGCGACCACAACAAATAACAATGGTAACTTTGGTACAAAAAAATTCAATTCTAATATTCAAAGATTCAATCAAAACATTTTTCTTCCATCTTCATTCCGTAAATCTTGGACATGGACATGATCCCCTGCTTTATCATCAAACACAAATCCAAATCCTAAGCCATCTCTTCAACCAAATCCAAAACATTCCTAAACTTTCCGCTATTACCAATAATGTGTCTAAAGTCAAATCCATAGTTTGTTATAAATGCCATCAACCTGGACATCTAGTGGCAAATTGTCAATCCAAAAAGCCAACTGTTCACACCAACTATTTGGGAGCGACTGAAGATGAAGACCATGAAGAAATGCCAGATTTTATGAAAAACGATGATGATAACGACACTACTTCAGATACCTGGTAAAGAAAAAACTTTTTTACATGATGATGGGAGTACACACGACTTTATTTCTGCAAAATTGGTCAAAGAATTGAAATTACATACTGTTTCCACTCATTATCGCATCAAGACTGCATTCTTAGGCACTAGATACAATGGAACACAAGAAGTGCATGACTTAGAAATTAAAATTGGTGATTATGTTGAACGTAGAAATTTCTTAGTTGTGCCTCTGCAATCTAGTGACATTATTTTAGGAATGCCTTAGCGTCATGAGTATAATCCCAATATAGATTATTCCATGCATTCAATGAAGATTCATTCTCATGGGAAACAAATCACATTACATGGTATGCATAGTTTTGATAATTTTCCATTGCTTAGTCATACACAGGCTAAACATGCATTAAGAAAATGTAGCAAATCCTATTTAATATGGGTGAATGAAATTAAAATTAAGGAAAATAAGATGCATCCTAGGCACACACAATTTCTTTCACAATTTAAAGACTGTTTTGCTGGTGACTTACCACCTGGTTTACCACCCACACGTCCTGAAGATCATAAAATAGACTTAATTCCAGATTCTCAACCACCATGTAAAGCACCTTATCGACATAATCAAATTGAACAAAAAGAAATTCAAACTCAAGTTGAACTTGAGGACTCATTAGACCCAGTAGTTCTCCATTTGGTGCACCTATTCTATTAGTTAAAAAGAAAAACAACACTTATAGGATGTGCATTGATTATCATGCCCTAAATAAAATTGCTGTCAAAATAGATATCCGATCCCTAGGGTAGACGATCTTATGGACAAACTACAAGGGGCTACAATATTTAGCAAAATAGATCTTAAATTTGGATACCATTAAGTATGACTGGACACATCTGACATTTTCAAAACTGCATTTAGAACTCAATTTGGACATTATGAATTCCTTGTTATGCCTTTTGGATTAACTAATGCACCAACCACATTTACTCATATGATGAATCGCATATTTTTGAAGCATTAGCATTGTGTCATTGTTTTCTTTGATGACATATTGGTTTTCAGTAAGAATGAGAACGAGCATTATGAACATTTATCTTTGGTTTTCAAATTACTGAAAGAGAATCAATTATATGCTAATCCTGAAAAGAGTGAATTTTTACTTAGGACATATTGTTTCATCTGAAGGTATTAAAGTTGATCCTAAAAAGATAGAAGCAATTTTGAATTGGTTGATACCTAAAAATGTGCATGAATTACGTTCTTTCTTAGATCTTGCTAGCTTTCATAGAAAATTTGTGAGAAATTTTTCATTGCTTGCATTATCTTTAACAAAATTATTAAAGAAAAGTATTGTGTATCATTGGTCCGAAAATCAGTAAAAGTCCTTTGATTTACTGAAACATGCTTGAACTCATGCTCATGTATTGCAACTTCTTGACTTTACTAGACCATTTTTCCTAGTAGTCACTGACACTAGTGGATCTCGAATAGGAGCTATCCTTATGCAAGATTCCCATCCCATAGCCTACTCCAGCTCTGCAAGCTTAAACCCTCTGAACTTAAGTATTCTACCTATGATAAAGAATTGCTAGATGTAGTACAAGCTTTATGTCAATGGAAACACTATTTAATGGGATTTGAATTCATGATTAAAATTGACCAACAAAGTATTAAACATCTCCTTAGTCAGCCACAAATATCTGACTGACACATTAAATGGGCTGATTTTATTCAAAGTTTTCATCCACTTATCCAATATCAACCCGAAAAAGAAAATGTTGTTGCCGATGCCTTGAGTACAAGACCAACTATTCATAACATCTCTGCGATATCTTTTGATTCTCTTATCCCTATGAAAGATATCTATGATCAAGACCCCAGTTTTCAAGCTGATTGGAATAAATTAATTGCCAATAACTAGATTTCAATTGATTCATTGTCTTATGTTGATGGATTAATATTTTATGAGAAAAGGCTATATGTAATTGTTCCATTTAGATCATTTGTGTTGCACGAAATTCATTGTCCCTCATATCAAGGCCATAGAGGTATTATTTCCACTTTACGTACTTTGATTGAAGATTTTTATTGGCCACAGATGGAATCCGATGTTTCTAACTTTGTATCTAAGTGTTTAATTTGTCAAAGAGTTAAGCGACACCATGGCAAGCAGTATGATTTGTTAATGCCTTTACCAATCCCTAAAAGACCATGGGAGAATATTTCAATGGATTTTATTACTGGTCTGCCTAACACTCAAGCTAATCACGATATGATATGGACTATTGTAGATCGATTTAGCAAACATGCATATTTCATTCCATGCAAGAAAACATTAACTACATCTCAAGCTGCTCAATTGTTTTTGAAAACTGTTTTCACTAACCATGGTTTACCAAAAGTTATTATTTCTGATCGTGATTCTAGATTCTGCAATAATGTTTGGACTACTTTGTTTGCTAACTTAGGAACAAAGATTGATTTTTCATCTGCATTTCATCCTGAAACTAATGGGCAAACTGAAGCTACAAAGAGCACAATTTTAGATCTTTTATGTGCATACACAATTTCAAAACCACACACCTAGGATACACACTTGCATTTACTTCATTTTGCATACAATAACACACCACATACATCTACACGAAAAGCACCTTTTGAAATCATTTATGGATATAGATTGCCTACACCTCTTACTTCATTGTCAAACAAAATTAAAGCTGTTGATGATATTGCCCACATGCATGCTACTATTTTCGATGAAGTTAAATACATGATTGCGAAAGCCTAGAAATCATATACTAAACAGGCAAACAAGAAAAGAAAAGCTATGAATTTCACAGTTGATGATTATGTCTGGTTACGAATTGAAAAGCAAAGACTACAAAATGTTGAGAAACACCCTATTGTAAAGTTAGCTCTTAGATTTTATGGACCTTTCAAAATCCTTCACAAAATCAATGACAATGCCTTTAAATTAGAACTATCCCAATACTGGAAAATCCACAACATTTTTCATATCAGTTTGTTACGGCCTTTCAAAGGCCAATTACTTGTCCACCATGTTTATGAAAATCCTCCTTTGTTTAAAGAAGAAACTGAAATCCTTGAACCTGAGACTATTCTAGATACCGACTTTATGACCACTAGAACCGGCTGTAGATACTCTAGATATTTGGTGAAATTTAAAAATCATCATGTTGAAGAGGCCCAATGGATGCACGCTCGTGACCTAAGTGCTTACTCCTCACTGCTCGCTCCACATTGAACTAATAGCAATTGAGGACAATTGCTATCCCACCTCAAGGTATGATGGCAGGATGCATACTCCATGGTGGATTCCGTGAGGTTTTGCGGTGGATTTCGTAAAATTATATTTATTTGCTGGGGCTCGTACACAAGGTGGATTCCTTGTGCGAAAAGTCGATGGGGATGCCTGTCCTTTTCGGGTGTCTCAGTGATTTATTGTGCAAGTGGATGATTCTGCAAAATACATATTTAAATTAATGGACGTTTATGAGTTTAGAGTGTGCACTTGTATTAAATTGAGGTTAGGATTGAGTTCCAACCTATTTATTTATTTTGTAGCTAAAAACTGCTAGGTATTCACTTTTGTCGATTTAATTTTATTATTTTCTAACAATTGTGAATACTTCAGTTGATGTGTAGAGCAAGTGGCGGTGGCGCTGGGAAGCACTATGCAATAACATGTATTCAAGTTATTTAGAATAAATTATTATTTTTGATGGGCTTGTGTCTTAGGCGTGGCGCCAATATTTATTTTGACGTGCTTATTTATTAAAGCACTTGACATATTTTGTATGCACATGGGCGCACAATTTAAATATTCATTATTGGACATTGTATTTGGGCACAACCCAACTCTTGGGGCACCCATCCGCTTTATTCTTTATTTGGACAAAAGCAAACACAAAAGCTAAAGCGTGGTAATTGTAAATTTGGGCTATTTTTGAGCTTCATGCTTTATGGAGCGCTCACACAAGGCATGGGGGGAGATTGTATCCAATTGGTCTTCTTGTTTCATGTCATGCAAGTCTTCTCTCTTAGTTTTTGAGCAAAAAGTAGAGTTCTTTGTTCTTGGGGACCTTTCGGTGCTCGCTATGTATGCATACGGCATTGGATTTGGCATATAGCCCCCAAAAGTAGAGTTCTTTGTTCATGCCACTGTGTGCTTAACCAAAAGTTTCTCATAATTGGACTAGCCATCTAGCCCCCAAAACCTTAAGGTGATGGATGACCTTTGATCTATCCAATTATGGAGATCTTCCTCCATTTGGCATAGGATTCAAACCTAAGCTCTGATACCACGTTAGAAACTCGGTGAGGGCCCTTGTACCTCCCCTTCCTAAGATGTCACCCATTTTAGTACTATTCATGCGACTATGCACTCAACTGAACGTTTCCAATAATTGGACTAGCCATCTAGCCCCCAAAACCTTAAGGTGATGGATGGCCTCTAGTCTATCCAATTATAAAAATCTTCCTCCATTTGTCCTAGGATTCAAACCTAGTCTCAACACATTGCCACTGTGCCAATAGTGAGCTAGTTTTCTTTAGTAAGTGTGGATTGCATTTCCAACATGCCGCACATTCACACTTGCAAAACCTAGGATGGGTAATTTGAATAAAGTAGCAATGCTCTTGTGTAGTTTTTAGTTCAATCCCTTTACTTGACTACTAGCCAACTAAATAGGCTAAGGTTTGTGGAGCTTTGGTATTGTGTATAACAAAGAATGGCTGGGATGAAGTAGAGTATCTATTGTCATAAGTCAAAGGATGAGATAGTGGATGCTAATATTTTCTTGTGAAAAATCATGGTGCAAGTCCATTCCTACTTGAGTTTGATGTGAGCTCATCCAAGCCAAGTTTAGTGGCATCATGGCTTAGGAGGGTTTCTTCATGTAACAATAAAATTAACCCTTCGATAAGGGACTCTTAGGAAGGGGTATTCACCCTCAGGCTTGTGTGCATTCAATAATGTTTGGTGTGGAGAAGAGATGGTCTTAACACCAAAGCCATGCTTTTAGTGCATATCACCAAGCTTCTCAAAAAGAGAGAAGGCTATTATTGGATTAAAACCAAAAAGAAGTGCTGATTGAGGAGAAAAGTGTATGCATGGGAGAGCACCATCTATGTAGGCAATCTGCAGAGATGCCAATTTGGATGGGGCCTCTCTAGTTGAGCATAAAATCATCATCTTGGGGGGGAATGTGCCCTATACTATCATGTTTCTAGAAAGTTACCAATTTTGCATCCTTGAAATGTCCATGATGGATGTTGTATTCCAAGTTTTGATAGCCTTGATTTCATGTCTTTACCCATGAATCACAAACATGATGTGTATGTTAAACATTCCTTAGTAACATCTTTTGAATGAGGAGACCGCTTGTTTGAAAAATTGGAGCCTCTATCTTGTATAAGAGTGTGATGGGAGCCATGGAGCTATCGAAATGTATTGCAATGTCACATTCTCTACAAGCTGAGTTGATGTGTGTTTTCTAAGAAGCTGAGTTCTCCTGAAAGCCAAGTGTTTGGGAGGAGTCGAATTACATGCCAATTTCCTAGAGTCATTGTGTTGTTTTTGAGTTAATTCACAGAAGCTCATAGGGCATATACTTCGGTGTTTCTCTTGCTTTTTGTCTTACTTTACACACGTACCAACTCTTGACTTGCCATGCTTGCTTCGCAAGACCCCGTGTCTTTCCAACCATCGTGTGTGTGACACTCCAACAACAGGTGTGATGCACAATTTGCTTAGAGGAAAACTATCCTGGAACCTAACAATAAAGCATGGATGGCTTTTTGCAGTGCCACTTCCATGGAAATAGGAAATCCCACTCACTTAGTCTACCCATAGAGGCATGCCATAGACTATGACCCAGGAATCCATGGAAAACTCTTTAGTTGTAAGACACATTTTGAAGACTATATTTTAAGGTTAATACCTATGTTAGGGTTTTAAATTGAGAATTTTATTCTACCTTGTCTTGAGTTCTTTCTTGGTGGAAGTTGGATCTACTTAAGCTTTCAATGATAATCCATTTGGTGGACAATTATCTCTCAAAAATTCTATGTGTGGATCATCCTAACATATAATGAGTATATCATCCTTAAAGTTGGAGAAAAACTTTACCAATTTTCTAATATGAAAATGTTGTATGGAGAGATTTTTGGTTTGAAAAGGTTATTGGGATCTTGTTGTAGAGCTGGAGTAGAACCTATACTTCCAAAAGAACACACAAGCAAACAAGCAAGGATCCACAAAACCTTAAACTAAAAGGGTAGGAAGATATAGACTAGATACCTATTTATATTATTGATAATATGGTCTATTAAAAGTCTCACAGTGGTTCTTGGGATATTCTCATAAGGTTATACGGGCAATCTCTATTGGAAGAAAAATTCAATTAAAGTATAAGTTCAATAAATTGGAGCAAAAAGGTAGGAATTTAAAAAAAAATACATTAAATAATTGTTGACCCATCCAATTTCCTATGTTTGATGAAGACAAAGTAGGAGTGTGATTGAATGGTCTAGGACCAAAGTAAAAGTCTTTTGGCACATTTATCTCAGTTAGGTATGCTCCACTAGATTTTGAAGAACTAACTACCTTGCTCTTTCTTGGAGAAGTTAAGTTAAGCCTTCCAACCAACACTAATGGATCCAAAGCTACTTCTAAGGATGCAATTTTTTCCTCTGAATAAAGAGACAAATCCATTATAGGATGGGCTCTTTCAAAAGAAGAGAAGGCTAAAAGTCTACTGGTTCTATTATTGGTGGAAGCATTAATCAAATTTGACAAACTACAAGCAATCAAAACTACCATTAATCTATTATTGGTAGAAGCATTTATCAATTATGGTAGACTACGAGGATGTTTAAGAGGAATGGGGAGTATATAAGAAAAATGCTCCTTACAAACCCAAAGTATACAACAATCTCATCAAGGTATGAAGTGTCATTGATGCAGAATTCTTGGTCATCATACAAAGGAATTCTATAGAAGGGAAAATGATTGTAAATTTAGGAGTCAACATGAAATGACTAAAAAAATACTATTGGAGAACATTCAACAATATTATGTACCATCACACACAAGCAAAGTGCAAATATCACAAGTATTGAGCAACATCGGTTTATTGATTCCAGCACTTCCAATCATATGATAACTCATGGAAATAAATTTAATAAACAATCCACTAGATCATATGGCTATGGATGCATTGGAGATGACATACATTATGATCTTACCCATCAAGATGCTATTCCTCTTTCTTATTCACGAAGGGCTTACAAGCATGAATGCTTCATTCAATAACATTGTTTTGGTTTTTTTTTTTGCTAAAGGCAAGAGACATGGTATAATGTTACATTAGATGCTACAATTCCTACTTTTCAATCACACGGTAGTAGAGGTAATTGAGATGTTGAATTGTAGCACAAGTGGATAGGTCACATCAATCTAGAAAGCCTAAAAATTAAGTAACACAATAGCTATTTTTGGTTGCCTTCTTTCAACAAGTACCCAAATTCAGACCATGGATATTTAGCTTGTATATTCAATAAGCTAGAAAGAATGCCTTTTGCAAGACATGTCTAAATCGCTATAAGGCCATTACAATTGATTCATGGCGATGCTTGGGGATTAGATTAAAACAATGTTACTTGGAGGATTCAGGTACTATCTCAACTTTATTGATGACTTTAGTAGATACACATGGATGTACGTCTCAAGAACGAAGATGAATCCTTTGATAATTATAGGATCTTTCAAAAAGAGGTAAAATAGGAGTTCAATTTACACATTGGTTTTCTAAGAGCAAACTATGAAGGTAAACATATCCCAAATGGTTTTGTGTGGTACTTACTTGAACAAAAAATTAGAAGACAACTTACATGCAGTCAATAACATGAAGCAGCTCAAAGAAAAAACCATGTTCTTATGGAAACTACTAGAGCCATGTTAAATGAAAAGTCATTGGCTAACTCTTAATGGGAAAAGATGTCACAACTATTAGTTATATTCTTAATAGGAATGCTAACTCAACAACTCATAATATTACCCCTGGAATAAACCATATGAAAGGAAGCCAAATAGTTGGATGTCTCAAAGATTTTTGGTTGTATTACCTATGTTCATCTGCTTCAAAAACAAAAGCTTGAATTTACAACTAAAAATTGTGCCTTTATAGCTTATCATTTAAAAAAGGGGATAAAAATGTTAGAGTCCCACCAACACAAAGATGTCATTAATAGGGAAGATGTATGAATTTTCTTCATGTTATATTCTTCAATCAATTTCCATTCCTGACAATAGTACTACCATGATCCAATATCGATAGAAATTATCACTCACTTGTGGCCTTCTAATGATACTACTTCACAAAAATAAGTCCTTAGATCAAAATATTAAGAAGTAGTCCATCTCATTCCACTAACACTAGTATGTTAGTAAAGGAGAGAAATAAAGGAAATGCAATAACAATTGATGAAGTTCCTAGACCTTGTAATACTTCATATGACTCTTTTGAAAAAGAAATTTTGGATGCAAATTGGAATCCCATTTGTGATTACACTTGGGGTTAGACAAAATATATGTGGGCCTCCATGTGAAAGTGAAAAATTTAACAATACTACACCTTAATCACGGAGATCTCAAAGATTGTGACATCAAGTTGATAGATTTACTTACAATAACTTTATAGCTAAGCACTTTACATTTATGTCACGAGTTAAGAAGTATATAGAACCTATGGATTTTAGTGATCCAATCAAGGAACATTGGTGGCAAGAATCCATGGATGAAGAAACAAAAGCATTGGTCTCAAATGATACTTGAAACCTCTTTAAGCTTGTAAAATGAAAGATCTTTGTAGAGTGTGAAGGGTTCACAAGGTAAAATGCAACTTAGATGGATGAGATGAAATATATAAGCATGGCAAAAGGATATGCACAACGATGTGGACTAGGTTATGGAGAAACATTTAGCCCTCTATATAAAAAGGAAACTATGAAACTCTTATAGTTCTTGTAGTTGCAAAAGGATGTCATTTGCAACAAATGGATGTAAACAAAAAATACTTTTATAAATAGTGATGTAATTGACAAAGCATTACACTGAAACAAAGGGAAAAAAAGATAATAGATATCTCCAAAGAATTGGCTATAAAGTGAGCAAAGCTAATCAATCCCTATTCACAAAATTTAATGTGTCAAGACTTATTATGATTGTCACTCTATGGGGACAAGTTAAACCTAACTTGTGATGATAAGAATGACATTGATAAGGTTAGGGAAATGTTTCAAACTCATTTTGATATGAAGGACTTCAGATACTTGAAGTATTTTCTTGGCATGCAAGTTATTAGAACATCCAATTACATCTAGTTAATTCAAAGATGTTATCCATAAGACATATTGGCAAGATATGGTGTGCTACAATCAAAACCTATGGACAGTTCTTGATCAAAACTTATATTGGTGGTAGAAGATGGACATGAAAAAAAAAGATATCACCATGTATAGAGACATGACTCGCAATTTGATTTATCTCATTATGACAAGGCTAGATCTCAATTATTTAGTTGTGGTGTTATGAGTTATTTCATGCAAAAACCTAGAAATCCTCATTTGATGATGTTTGAAGGATCAATAGACAAGTGAAGGCTACAACAACATCATGGATTCCAATGTTGAAAGGGTAGGATGTCCTTATGGAAAACTTATTGAACTTATTGATTGAAGTGATGCTAAAAAAGCTAGATGTCCTTAATAATTATAATTTTATTTAGATTTATTTTTATTACTTATAATGGTTTATTTCATTTTCCTTTAATTTATTATTAATATACTTCATTATCTTATTTATTTAGAAATTTTCAAATTGATTATTGAAAATTTTAATTTATTACTAAAAGTTTGTCCTAATTTAATTTAATGTGAATATGCCAATGTTGAATCCAATACTAGAGCTTGCATTATTGTTTCCATCTTGATTGGGTCGATAGCAATGCCATTTTGTGAAATGATGTGCCCTAGCAAAATACTACTATGAACAACAAATACACATTTGAGGGGCTTCAAACTTAAAATTACCTTGTGGCATCTGGTGATATAGAGCCAAAGATGCATTAAGTGAAGCATAGCTTTTCCAAAACATTGAAATCGTCCAAGAAGACCCTCATAAAATCTATGAGATAGGGTCCAAAGATCTCTTTCATATCTCTCTAAAAGGATGTCAGAGCATTCTTGAGGCAGCCAAACCACATCACTGTGTACTCCCCATGCAGTGATAAGAGTTGTCTTAGCTTGGTCTTCTAGGGTAAGGTGCACTTGATTGTATCCATTGAAACCATCAAGGAAAGTACATCTCATGGCCAGCTACTTCATCCACTAGTATGGTATATCCAGGTGAGGGATAGGGAAAGATCTAGGATTGTGGCTACATTTATCTTTCAGTAATCCACACATATCCACAGCTTCTTGTTCTTTTTAGGAACAATGACAATGATTGGGGATTTTGAATCTACACAATCTATTGGTGCTATGAAACCTACCCTCAAGAGTCAATCGAACTCCTCTTTGATTAATTTGGCAATATGAGGGTTCATTCTATAGCATTGCATCCGAACTAGGATAGCATCCAATTTCAGGGGGATTCAATGTTGCTAGAATTGAGGATCTAATCCCTTCATATCTTAATATTCCCATGCAAACACATCCTTAAACTTGGTTAGCAAATTGATGAGTTGTTGTTGGAAATATGCTTGCAATTTGGTGCTGATTCAAACTAGTTTAGATACATTGTGTCCAACTCATCCTCTTTGACCCTTGTGAGTTTATGTATCTGTGCTTCAAACTTGTGCTCTCGACTCAAGATTTTATTGATGTCAACCTCAAAGATCCAGTCAATGATGGTGTTGCCCTTGGTACATTCTGGGTTCTACATTCCGGAACTGTCTAGACTACTATCTTGTTCCCGATCTTACGCAGCTTCAAGCTCTAGGCTTTGGAGTTGCATGTATTGTTCACTAATCTAGAGAACATTAATGAGATACCAAGGTTACAGGCCAGTGTTAGCCTTCAAGAACTCCTCTTCTTCATCATCACTTAATCCTTCAACCATATTAATTGTTTCAATGATAGTTCGTCTAGGGCAGGTGGGGTAACATTGGTCAAGCAAACTGTTACCTTGTGGTAGTTTCTTTGGATAGTTAGTTTATCCTTATCTCAATTTTGATTGAATCGTGCTTGGCATAGTTGAGGTCTTTCCAAATAACATGCACAATCTTCACCTACATGCTCCATGTTCAACACTATTAGGGGTACTAGAAACTACATTGTGGAAATTTCCAAAAGTATAGACCTAATGATGCCAAGAGGATATACTCTCTACTAATTGGCTATCCTGTTAGGAATCACATTTTGGGGGGACTTGCTTGAGTGGCTACGCCAAACATACACCATACACATAAGAGAAAGCTCACTCAAGAGAACACAAGAAGAGAGATGGAGTCCAAAACATTTTCTTGCTAGTTTTCTTCTTCTTCTTTCACCCACAATACAATGTACACAAATTATAGATAAGATACAACATTAAAAAAAGTGGCCTATTAAGTCAAACAGTGCATAACTAAATATACTAAACGACTGGTGCTATATCTATGCTAGTTGTAGGTAGGTGCAATAAACTAAATATAATAAGTGATAAGTCAATGGCCATGTGAGGATCATAATGACTACCAATATGCTAAGTGTAGACATGCGGACCCATCTAGCTAAGCGGTCCATCATCAATGTTTACATGTGTTGAGCTTGCCATCTCAATGCTTCCCTCAAGCTTAACTGTATCTCTACAACTCCAAGTAAGCTTCAAAAATTTTGAAGCTTCTCTACACCCATTTCCTTTGTGAAAATCTCAGCTATCTGATCCTATGTGCTAACATATACCAAATCAATCTCTCCTACAAGTACCTTCTCTCTCACAAAGAAATGGTGCACCTCAATGTGTTTTGTCCTAGCATGGAACATTGGGTTCCTAGCTAGTTGTATGCTACTCATGTTGTCACAGTGGATGACAACTGCACCATCTCCCTGCACATCCAAATCACCCAATAACTTTTGCAGCCATACCACCTCACATGCTGCCATAGTAGCACATCTATACTCAACCTTTGTACCCGACAAAGCAACTATAGGTGCTTTCTACTGCTCCATGTAATTGCTACACTACTAAGAGGAAACATGAATTCGCTGGTAGATCTTGTATTTGACACACTACTACTAGCCCAGTCTACAACTATGTATCTAAACACTTATACATCCTTCTCTGCCTCATAAAAAAGTCCATAATGTAAATTGGACTTCGTATACCTCAATATATGTCTACTAACTACATCCAAATGAGGCTTTCTAGGCATCTACATAAACTAACTAATAAGGCCAACTACATAGCTCAAGTCTAACCTTGTGATAGTCATGTAAATCAGACTCCCTACTATCCTCAGGAACATAGTAGGGTCTTCTATCTCATCCCTAATATTAGCACTCAGCTTTACATTTTTCTCTAATGGTACTGAAAGAGGTTTACATGCTATCATACCATACTTGGATAACATATCCAAGCCATACTTCCTTTGGTATAGCTATATACCATCATAACATTTGATCATCTCAATACCAAGAAAGTACCTCAGCTCACCCAAATCCTTCATCTTAAACTTCTTCTTCAAAGAATCCTTAACTTCAGCAATCCCACTATCACACTGTCACCTGTAATAATCAAGTCATCCATATAGATGACTATGATGACTAAGCGTGCATCTCCCTTTCTCACATAAAGTGAGAGGTCATCAACAGAAATATAAAATCTAATGTTGACAATATACTCTTCAATCTTGTCAGATTGTGCTCTAGGTACTTTCTTGAGCCCATAGAGCACTTTCTTTAACCTACACACATATGTGGGATGCTCTAAATCCTCATAACCTATTGGTTGCTCCATAAACACCTCTTCTTGAAAATCACCATACAATAAGGCATTCTTAACATCCATTTTCTGTAAATTCCAACCTTTGGCTACCGCTAAAGCAATCACACATCTAACAGTTGCCATCCTAACAATTGGCTTGAATGTCTCTTCATAATCTATGCCATATATTTGAGCATAGCCTTATATGTGCTAACCAAACCATCTACATTATGCTTGATTTTGTAAACCCACTTACAACCAATAGCTATCTTGCCCTTAGGTAGGGGTACCAAATCCTAAGTCTTATTGGCTTCTAATGCAGCCATCTCTTCATCCGTTGCTACCTTCCAATGAGCATGACCAACAACATCATCAAAAAAAGTGGGCTCATCATCCTTAACTACCTTTATCATATAAGTATAATGGTGAGTTTCATAACCTTCAAAACCAAATCTTTTAACATGGTATCTGACCCTACTAGACTTGTGTACGACTGGATCACTTAATGAAGCCTTTGCATTACCATGTGCTCTCTATACACTTGGTGTCTTGACTGAAGGAATACCAAGCTCATCATCCAAACTCTCTAAACCACTAGAATCTCCATCAAATCCCAATTGACTAGTAGATGCATCATTACCATCCAACACTTTCTTCTTTCCTTTTTCTTTACCTGCAACACTTGTAGATCCCCCTGAATGTGTGGGGCTACTCCCTCGCTACTTCTCAATCTCCTAGACCAAGGGATAACTATAGATGTAGTACTAGATGATATTTCTAGTCCCACTAAGGCTCTGTGATTCTCACTTTTTTTTCTACACGTAACTATCATGATCATTATCATCACTAATGCATCACCACTAGATGTATATCAACTACTCATCTCATCAAAAATAACATCTCTACTCTCTCTAAACTCGCATGTGATAGGGTTATAACAATTATTTTCTTTTTGCTCTAAAGAGTATCCAATAAAAATACATTTGTTAGCCTTTGGATCAAGCTTCTTTTGTAGCTCATCTGGCACATGAACATATTCAATACAGCCAAACACTTTCAAGTGTGACACATCAGGCTTCTTGCCTGTAAAGCATTCTTTGGGGGTTATTCCATGAACTATAGTTGTGGGAGTTCTGTTCATAATATAGACAGCAATATGAACAACTTCAGACCAAAAATGATTTGGTATATTTTTTTCAACCATCAATGCCCATGCAACTTTTGCAATATGCATATTTCTTATTTCTACAACCCCATTTTTCTCTGGGGTATACCTATGAGTAAACTATCTATTTATCCCATGAGACCTCAAGAAGCCAGTAAACTCATTAGAGAAGTACTCTCCTCCTCCATCTGATCTCAAGCACCTAACTTTCAAGCATGTTTCTATTTTAACAACAGCCTTGAAAGTTTTAAAGTACTCAAATACATCACTGTTTTCCTTCATGAAATATACCCACAGCTTCCTTGAATAATCATCAATAAATGTGACAAAGTATTTGCTATCACCAAGAGATATATTTTGTGTAGATCCCCAAACATCTGTATGTACAACATGAAGTATGTTTTTACTCACATCTATGTCATGCGGTGAAAAGGGTTGTCTTGCCTGCTTACCAAACTGACATGCTTCACACACTTTATGAAATTCTACAACTCTAAAAAAGCAAACAGCCTTGTAACCAATCCTTTGGGCTACATTAATTTCAACCTTTGCACATTTTCATGTCCAATATATTTATGCCATAATTCAATGTATGCCCAATCATTTTCCTTTAGCATACATAGCAACATTCATTATAGGAATTCCAGCATGTAAAGTGAACCAACTCTACTTCCTTTTACGACAAACTTGCACTTATCATTAAAGTCTTCTACAAACAACATTTTGCATTAAATCAAACCTACAACCCTTTCTTTACCATTTGGCCAACAAATACTAAATTCTTTATGATTGATGGCACATGTAATATATCTAATAGACTCTTTGTTTGCCCATCATGCAAAGACAAGGGAACCTTTCCAATGTGTGAGATTGGGTCGCATGAATCATCACTCATTTACACATAGCATAGATTTTATAATTCTTGCATATCTCCAAACCATTTAGTATGACTAGTTATATTATTAGATACACCTAAATCAACATTACATCATAATGTGTCCCCTTTCCTATAATAGCATTCATCATATTATGCATGATAAACAAACACCCATTTTTATCTTCATTCTATCGTAAAGAGAATGCATAGTTTTTTTATTGCAATTTACCACTATGGGCATCATCCTTCTTGGCATAGCAATGGGTTGCAATATGACTAGTTTTATCACAATAATGACAAACAATACCAGTATTTCCAAAACCTCTATTCTGCTATCCACCTCTTCCTCTGGAGCTCCCCCTATCTCTAAAGCTTCCATGGCCTCTTGAAACCTGCATTTCATCGAATTGCTAATTTAACCTATTTTGTTGGTTATCACCAGCATGTCCCATACCACAGCTTCTCAAAGAAGATCTTCCATATCCCCTTCTTGAACTTGAGTAAAATGCTTGGACATGTTCACCATTTCTTTTAGATGAGTCACCCTGCATATTGATCTCTTCAGTAATCATGAGAGAGACTCATCAAAATCTAGAAATGGCTTTCATACATATACAGAAGTGACAAATGATTTTCAAGCTTTCTCATTATTAAGGCCACCCAAAGTAGATGAAACCTAATCATTATCATGAGGCATTGCATCAATCGCTGTCAAAGCATTTGCAATGCTCTTCACCTTTAAAACATACTCATTGACATACATTTTCTCTTTCTTCAAAGTATTCAACTCTTGCTTGAGTTGAATATTCCGTGCCTTCGTATTTACTAAAAACATGTTCTAAAAAAGTATCCAAGATGTACGTGAAGTTTTTGCATTCCTGATATGTCCCAGCATAGTATTATCAATGACTGCAAATAGCTAATACATCAACTTTTGGTTCTTTGTATTTCATTCTTTCCACGCCTTTAATTCATCCGCAACAATCACAAGGTTACTCAGCTCTGGTTCCTTTTTTTCACCTGAAACTAACTCATAAAGTTTTTTTTAAATAATAAAGTTTGTCACATGAAACTTCCATGGTGGGTAGTTGTTCTTGTCTAGCTTCTTAGTGATGGGGTTTCCACTATTCTCTTCCATTATCACAAAAATGATACAAAACAATAAGCAAGTCTTCTGCAACCTTTCACAACCAGTATAGAGTAATACACCAAGCAGCCTTTTTCATTGGCTATTCAACAGTACATCTAATCTACAACCTGTTTGCAAATAAACCTTATGTGCTTCTTGGCAAACACCTCAAAAATTATAGATTTGAAATCTGTACCCTGTGCACTCACTTTTGACCAACACATCCAAAATTACAATATGTCGTGAAACTATTGTTCGTAACCTTGCATGTCTAAAATGAGGCTCGAAATGGCCTCAGATTGGCTTTAAAACCCACGGCAAAGCCTTAAGCAGCTTATTTGTAGAATATACAGTGCTTTTCTTGCACACCAAATCTCACAGCAATCTGAGATTTTTACTTTACCCTACTACCAGTGCCTCCACAAGCACTATCCAACCAAGAGAAAGAGTGAAAGAATGGAAATTTTCTTACCCATTGCTTGCTTGCTTGAATCCTTACTTCTTCTCCTTCACTTTAGCCTTCAAAACCAGCTTCTCTCAATGGTGTTGCTTTGATACCATATCAAGAATCGTATGGTGGGGGGACTTGCTTGAATTGTTGTGCCAAACACACACCATACACACATGAGAAAGCTCACTTAAGAACACAAGAAGAGAGATGGAAGACAAAATATTTTATTACTTGTTTTTTAATTTTTATTTCACCCATAATACAATGTACCCAATGTATAAATAATATACAACATAAAGGAAAGTGGCCTACTAAGTCAAGCAATGCATAATTGACTATACTAATTGATTGGCACTATAATTATGCTAGTTGTAGGTAGGTGCAACAAACTAAATATAATAAATGATAAGTCAATGGCCATGTGAGGATCATAATGACCACCAATGTGCTAAGCATAGACTTATGGACCCATCTAGCAAGGTAGTCCATCATCAATGTCTGCATATTTTGAGCTTGCCATCTCAACATATATGTACCAAGAAAGGAGCAGGTTCCCAATCCATCAATCCCAGATGTTTGCAACTGTCCATTGTGATGATATTTACCTCTAGTCCACTATCAAGCAAGACGTTCTAGATTATCTAGTCTTTACACCAAGCATGACCAACTGAGATGGTCAAGTCGGATAGGGGGCCTATTGGCACCGGTTGGTGCTGAATCTTCCTCGCCATGTCCTTGAGGGCTTGGGTATTCATGATCACTACTTGTAGTTCTAGTAGTACCTAGCATTTAGGTTGAATCATCTTTAGGATATGATCTTTGAAAGCCGTAAGCCACCTTGTGGTCCAGTAATGTTGACAAAAGACCCCATCTGACTAATGCTTTGGATGAGTCTAGAATAGTCGAAGTGCTTGGCATGTTCCCTTTCGCTATTGTAGGATTCCCCTTGGTCTTCTAACTGCCACTGCTACTGGAATTAGTCTCCGGGGTGACCTCGAGGGTGGTTCTTTGTCTCCATCTAGGATGATCCTCAAATTCTGCTTTCAACCTTTTTCAGGATGATCTTTCAAAATATGACTTCTCTATTTGCCAAGATGAGCTTCTAGTGGCTTTCCTCTTTGACTACCAGGTTACTCCATTGGGTTATGGGTCTTCTCTTATGGCTTATTTGATTTTCTCTTTGGGTGGATTTGATGTTTTAATTGCTAAATTCGACTGCGGTTTGAACTTTGCAGACTTTGAATGTATACTCAACTTAAAATAGCCTTGGCTTCCTATTGAAGGAAGGGATGTGTGCTCCCATGGTATTGCATTCCCTAAGGAGGTGGGATATAGCCATTGATTGGCTGCTACTTCAAGATTCCCATTCAATTTTTGGGTTTAACCTCTAGATTGAAGCATGGGGTGGACATTATGGTTGCCACTAGCTCACTTACGGTCCATTCAGCTACCTAGTGGCAGAATTTATCCTGCTCAGCCCATGAAGTGCCTGTGGGGTGCAATGCAGTCTCCTTTAAGATCTTGCTGGATTCGGTGATCACATGCACCTCCAATTCTAACAATTCCTTGATCTCCACTATATTGGCTCTTGGCAATATGTGCCATCTTGTCCTTGCCTCTTTTGAGCATCATATTCTTGGGCATCAGGGCATTCAGCTTGCCAATGTCCTTCTTGCATACAAAAGAAGCAATGTTTAGAAAAGGACTAGAAATTCCCTCGGTCTTTTCCATCTCAACCACACCTACCACGGCCATTCCTGAGTTGCTAGTAATCATGATTAGTATACACAATGGCTAGTTTAGGAACCCGATTGGCTTAGAGGTTTGTCCATTCTCCAAATTTGATTACTTTGGTTCCTTGCCAACCTCTGAGATAGACCATTTGAAACCTGCCATTGTACCAATAGCACCTAGTGTTGTGTATGGCCAAGTTGTAAATGTTGCACCTCAGGCCACATTCAACCTAGACATGCCTAAGATTGTTGCACTATGTGCACCAGAGGTTGCTAACCTCATTCTTCTTCTTGTTGTCTACTACTTTCTTTCCTTTATTTTTCTTCTTGCTTTTTTTTTTGTCTTTTTTTCTTCCTCCTTAGAATCAGACTCTGTACTGCTAGACTCTACGTCCAGGTCAAAATTAGAAGTCGATTCGTTGTTGTCATCATGTTGGCGTTTTCTGTCTAACTTGCCAAACGTCTTCCTTTTCCTTCTCTTTTGATAAGAACTGCTCTAACCTAAGAGCTTTCTTATAGAGCGGGTCAATGCTAGTACCAGAGAGATCATCGAAAGCATAGGCTTTTTGAATAGGTTTATTGAAATCTTGGACATACAAGGTATTCAACATTTCATCCTTTGGTTGTGTAGTTGGATCAATGTGACTATTCATTATTGTGAACTTGGCAATATGCTCCTAAACCGATATATTACCTTTCTTGAGGTAGCGGAGTCATTCAAGTTTTTGTGTATCCATTTATTCTGGTTAGAACCAAATACAAAAAGTAGTTAGGGCTTCACTCCATGATAGACAATTGTTTTCTGTAGAGCTAGCCAGGTTGTAGACTTCTTCCACATCAAGGATTTGAAAATGGTAACCTTGTGAACTTCATTAACCTGGCCATGGCAATTTACTGTGTACACCACATGAGACTACTGGATAAAAGCATCCAGATCTTCATTGAAAGATCTCGAGAACTTTGGGATGGAAGTACTAGGATGGTGTGCCATTGGAGTCAAGATGATAGGTAAAGTGGGGATTACTGGTGGGACACCTATTGGTTGAGTGAATCGAGAAATCGACTAGTCAAAGGCGTTATAGGTAGAAAGACACAAGGGTTCGGTTTGCTCCCAATCAAGGGTGTGGAATGTGAAAGATGTATCCCAAATTTTGAGGTGACATGTTGCACTTTGACTACAACCTCATTGAGGAATGGGACAACCTCAGGAGATAGTATCATTTGGTGTTGTCTAGATTGAGACTGCCATGTATGTCTTATAGCCAGACGGACCTTGCAAGCATGTACGCATTCAGCTTAGCATGTAGAGGAATGAAAATCATAGTATGACATAGAAATGACAACGAATGCAATCAGACCTGACACACATAAACATTGGCATCACTTTCGATGTTCAGAGTCTGACCTGAAGAGCGAGACATAATCACACCACAAGACACAAGCATAGAAAGGTTATCAAGAATCTATTTGGAGTGTATTACTGAAATCAAAGTCAATACATCAATTAGCAACCAAATGGTTACAACATAGTTCTATGAAATACAAGAGTGAAACATTGATGGATATAATGATCAAGGCAGTGCTACTATCAAATACACTGACTAGGAAAGTATAATATACCTCTATTATTAAGGCACACTAAGGTTGATAGTCAAAGAAGATTGGAAGAAAGACTCATGAAGGATGTGGCATAGAGTAAGAAAACCTCCTACTACTTGGCCTTCAGGACAAAGAGTATGCTCAAACAACAATAACAAACCATGCTTTGCTTCTTCCTGTTATATAGGTCATTGCTTGTGGTGGGGCCTTCTCACTATCCATGTGCCATGTCAAGTAGTGGGACATTCTCTCTACCCATGTGCCATACTGGATTGCCATTACTCCTCTACTCACGTTGAATCTTCAATGTGTTTTTGGTGGCATGTGTTTAATACTATTGCTACCGTTAATAGCCACCCAAAGTAGATGAAACCAAATCATCATCATTATGCATTACATCAATAGTTTCTAAGGAATTATGCATGGCATCAATATTATTTAACTCTTGCTTGAGTTGAATCTTTTGTGCCTTTGTATTTATTGAAAAGCATATTCTTAAAGATTGTCCAAGCTACTGCATGTGAAGTTTTTGCATTTTTTATCTGCCTCAACATAGTGTAATCAATGACTATATATATGTCAAGATTGTGGGAGAGAAGGAAGGAGTCTCACTTGTAGCTTTCCTGCTTGCACAATGGGGGAATACACATAGAGATGGAGGCTGAAAACAGTTTTCCTCTTCTTAGTTGTGTAAGCCAAAAAAACTCTCATACATAGAAATAGAAAAACCCTATATATGGGTCTCAAAACAAACTCAACTAACTAAGGTGGCATACTAACTGAGCCACGAACTAGAGTAGATAAGGATAGCTATCATGTAGCTATTATTCATGGGCGGTGTACCAACCGCATCTGCAACTGACAAGTCGGTGACATAAATACACAACGGTCACCCTGGCGTATCACGAGTGGAGCTCGATATCTCAACACTCCCCCTCGAGCTCAATCCCAATTCCTGCACACCAAGCAGGTCTCTGAACTTGCGCAGCTTCTCTGCGCCCAATGCCTTCGTAAATATGTCAGCTACCTGATCCTCTGTGCTGACATAAACTAGATCAATAAGACCTAGTAAAACCCTCTCCCGCACATAGTGATAATGCACCTCAATGTGCTTTGTTCTAGCATGATAGACTGGGTTATTTGCCAAGTGTATACTACTCATGTTGTCACAATAGATGACAACTGACCCATCTGTAGGCTGATGCATATCATAAAGTAGCTTATGCAACCAAGCTACCTCACATGCAGCCATTGCTGCACCCCTGTACTCAGCCTCTGTGCTGGACAAGGCAACTATAGGCTGTTTCTTGCTGCTCCAAGTGACTGCAGCACTCCCAAAAGAGAACACATATCCACTGGTAGATCCTCTATCAGAAATGCTACCATCCCAATCAGCATCAGTGTATCCATGCAACTGTATCTGAACCCCAGTCTCATAAAATAGTCCATACTGCAATGTGGACTTCACATACCTGAGTATGCGTCTAGCCGCATCCAAATGCGGTTTCCTTGGAGCCTGCATAAACTGACTTACCAATCCAACAGCATAGCTCAAATCTGGCCTGGTAATAGTCATATAAATCAAACTTCCTACTATGCGTCTGTACATAGTAGGGTCTTTCAGAAGCTCACCTACATCTGTGCTCAACTTCACATTCTGCTCCAAAGTAACTGAAATAGGCTTACAGCCTGTCATCCCATATTTGGACAGCATGTCCAATCCATTCTGTCTCTGCAAGAGCTATATCCCACTTGGTGATCTAATCACCTCAATGCCCAATAAATAACGCAGCTCTCCCAAATCCTTCATCTCAAACTTCTGCTTCAATAGCATTTTCACATGAAGGATATCTTCATCACTGTCACCTGTCATAATCAAATCATCAACATAAATGACAAGTAGCATAATACCTTTCTCTGTTTTTCTCACATAAAGTGAGAAATCTGCCTTGGAAATCTGAAAGCCAATAGTGACAAGATACTGTCCTATCTTGTCAGACCATGCTCTAGGTGCTTGCTTCAAGCCATACAAGGCTTTCTTCAACCTACAAACAAACTCAGGATGAAGAGCATGCACATAACCTGGTGGCTGCTCCATATAGACCTCTTCTTGCAAATCACCATGCAAGAAGGCATTCTTTACATCCATCTGATGTAAAGACCATCCCTTTGATGCAGCCATAGCAATGACTGCTCTTATGGTTGCCATCCTTGCAACCGGACTGAATGTTTCTTCATAATCAATGCCATATGTTTGTGCATACCCCTTGACTACTAATCTTGCCTTATATCTATTCACAGAACCATCTGCATTGTGTTTCACCTTATAAACCCACTTATAACCAATTGCATTCTTATCTTTAGGCAAATGTACCAATTCCCATGTAGCATTTGCTTCCAATTCTTCATCCATGGCTTTCTCCCATTTTTCTTTTCCCATGGCTTGCTCAAAAGAAGTGGGTTCTAGTTCCTGTATCACGTTGACCATATAGGCATAGTGAATGGCTGTAAATCCATCATATTTTAGCCTATCCACAGAATACCTAGCTCCGGTAGACCTGCGCAAAGTAGGTTCACTCCCAGGTGCTCTCAAAACATCCCTGGTCTTCCTTACTCCAGGTGTAACAATAGAAGGAATACCCAACTCATCATCAATGCTTTGTTCTGAGCCACTGGATTCACCATCCACATAAGAGTGACCTGCATTCACATCAAACATGGGCTGATCAACCTTCTCTTTTCCTTTTCGTGATACCTGAATACCATTATCTGCATTGCTTTGAGAAGATTCTCCTGATCTCTATCTGCCTGTCCATGGTGAAGAATGTGAACCACTGCTAGAGGACGCTCCAGGTCCACTAATATTTTGTGACTGCTGCTGTGAATTCTGTGCAGCATTACCATTTTGTGCATCTACATCATCAATCACATTTACTGGTTTATACCAGCTACTCATCTCATCAAAAACAACATCTCTGCTCACTGTAAACTTACGAGTAGAAGGGTTATAGCATCTATACCCTTTTTGCTGTAGAGAGTAACCAATAAAGATGCACTTCTCAGCTTTTGGATCCAACTTGGATCTCAACTCATCTAGCACACGTACATAGGCAATGCAACCAAAAATTTTCAAATGATAAATATCTGGTTTCCTACCAGTATACCTCTCCTCTAGAGTCATCCCATGTATTGCTGCAGTGGGAGTCCTGTTCATTATATAGACTGCTGTAGCAACTGCTTCAGCCCAGTAAAAATCTGGCAAGTCTTTTTTGTTGAGCATGGCACAAGATACCTCTCCAATATGCCTGTTTTTTCTTTCTGCAATTCCATTGTGTTGTGGGGTATGACTGCATGAATATTGCTGCTTTATGCCATGCTCCTGCAGGAACCTTGCAAACTCATTTGAGAGGTACTCTCCCCCTCCATCTGACCTTAGGCATTTTATTTGCAGGCCTGTTTCTTTTTCAACCATAGCTTTAAGAGTTTTGAAATGCCCAAAAACTTCACTTTTCTTTTTCATAAAATACACCCAAACTTTTCTACTATAGTCATCAATAAAAGTGACAAAATAATGACAGCCTCCAAGAGATGCAGCTTTAGTAGTCCACACATCAGAGTGGATTAATTCCAATGGTTTCTCACTCTCTTGAACATGTCTAGGAAATGGTTTCCTTGCCTGTTTTCCAAATTGACAGGCTTCACATACCTTATGCATTTCTGCAACCTTGAATTTAGGCAATCCTACAACAATATTTTGGGCCTGCATTGATTTAAGTCGTTGTACATTAACATGACCAATGCGTTTATGCCAAATATCAATATCTGCAACTACACCGGTCCCATGTGCAAACATTGTTGCACTCAATTCAGACATGTCTGCATCCAACGTAAACATTCTGCCCTTCTTCTTTCCTTTTGCTATCAAGCGACCTTTATTTTTCATATCCTCAACAAAGCATCCATGAGGATTAAATCTGACCTGCAAGCCCTGCTCAACCATTTGACCCCAGCAGAAACCAGATTCTTGGTGATATTCGGGACATGAAATACATCGGACAGGTATTTTTTTTTCCCATCCTGCATAGACAAAGGAATTTTTCCAATCTGCACAATAGGATGTGCAATATCATCATCAGTCTCCACAAATCCTGGTTTTTCCATTTTCCTTGCATCCTCCATCCATTCTGCATGACCTGTCATGTGGTTTGATGCACCTGAGTCAACATACCATACATCGTTGCTTTCTTCTGCACTTGTCACAGAATTGTTCATGTGCTGCACCATAAACAAATGCTCATTTCTGTCATCACCCTGTCTACTAGAAGATGCATAGTTCCCTTGTTGCAGTTTTCCATTCATGATGTCATTCTGCTTTTTATAGCAGTCTTTAGCCATATGACCCATTTTACCACAGTAGTAGCATTCAACATTACTGTTTGCATTTTGGCCTCTTTGCCATCCACCACGACCTCTTTGGCTCCCCCTGCCTCTAGAGTTACCACGTCCTCCTCCATAGGACTAGTTTTCTTGAGTTTGCTGCATATTCTGATTTCTACCACGGCCTCCAAATCGGCCTCCTCTCCCTCTGCCTCTACCTCTTCCAGCATTTGAGTAAAAGACAGCTTCTTTTGAAGTTCCTCCTGAAGAAGATGCACCACCATTTCTCTGCTCCTCAGAAATTAGAAGAGCAATCAACTCCTCAAAATCAGGAAATCTTTCACGGACGAAAATGGATGTTCAGAACTGTGCATAATCCTTTCTTAGACCATTCAAGGTCACAGAAACTAAATCATCATCTTCCACTGGCGACCCAATGGAAGCAAGTGCATCTGCAATCTTCTTCACCTTCATGTGGTAGTCATTGATGCTCATATTTTCTCTTTGCACATTGTGCAACTCTTGCTTGAGCTGCATTTTCCTGGCTTGTGTATTTGTGCTATACATTTTTGACAAAGTATCCCACGCCTCCTTTGGCGTACTTGCATCTTGAATATGCACAATCATAGAGTCTGAAATGCTGATAGACAGCCAGTACATAACTTTCCTGGCTCTCTCATGCCATGCTTTAAATGCCTGCATTTGCTGTTGATTGGGAACATCAGGAAGAACTGGTTCTTCTTCATTTCCTGCAACAAATTCCCAATAACCTTTTCCCATAAGGAAATTCGTCTTCCATGCTTGGAAGTTGTTCTTGTCAAGCTTTTCAGTGACAATCTGTAAAAGAGAATCAGACGCCATTACAGAACACTGCAAAAAATTCTGTCACTGCAAAGAACACAGCTTCAGCCTCACAAGGGAAAATCTGCAAAACTGGCGAAAGTGGTATTTGACCACACAGTCACTTCCAAGTGACGATTTTGCATATACAGGAACCAAGGATGATTCTGTAACTCCCAATGTCTCTGCACACGAGCATACAATGCAATATCTGTGGCAACTTTTCACCGACCTGTAGAACAGTGGTCGCACAGCATAAAACATGGCTTTTTCCAGAGTGCGTGCAGAAAACTTCCGCCTCCAAAACAGGCCCCGAAATGGCCTCAAATAAAAAAAAATAGGGTTGCCACAGGCTAAAGCCCTCTCCCGCAGCATATACTGCCCTCTTGCTTCACCGCGAAGGGCTTCTCAACCTGAGACAATGCACTCTTGCAATTTCCGGCTGTGCTACCTGCAGAGATCTACTCCCAAAATAGAAAATGAAAGCAACACTGCTCCTCTTACCAGAACACCGCGAGCTTGGCTTGCTTTCTTGAGCTCCTTACCACGAACAAGGCTCTGATACCATGTCAAGATTGTGGGAGAGAAGGAAGGAGTCTCACTTGTAGCTTTCTTGCTTGCACAATGGGGGAATACACACAGAGATGGAGGCTGAAAACAGTTTTCCTCTTCTTAGTTGTATAAGCCAAAAAAACTCTCATACATAGAAATAGAAGAACCCTATATATGGATCTCAAACCAAACTCAACTAACTAAGGTGGCATACTAACTGAGCCACGAACTAGAGTAGATAAGGATGGCTATCATGTAGCTATTATTCATGGGCGGTGTACCAACCGCATCTGCAACTGACAAGTCGGTGACATAAATACACAACGGTCACCCTGGCGTATCACGAGTGGAGCTCGATATCTCAACAATATAGCCAATACATTACCTTTTTGTCTTTTGTATTTCATTATTTCTGTGCCCTTTATTCTTATATAGTTGCAAGATTACTTAGCTCTAGCTCCTTTTCTTCACCTGAAACAAACTCATAGAGAGGCCTTTTCCAATAAGAAAGTTCATTACATGAAACTTTCATGATGGGTAATGTGAGGTCTCTGCCAGTCTCAATCCACGACACACATTTTAGTAGTCCATCAGTAGGTTTTCCAAAAATGATGCCGCCCGGTGCTCCCTTGGAACATCAGGGGGTTTGTCACTTAGGCCCTACTAAGTCTACTTTGCAATAGGAGAGTTCTAGCCGAACTCAGTAGGACCAACATGAATTTCCAGGTTCCTAAAATTAGAGGAGTCTCCTAACAACCAGCTAGCGTAAGTGATTTCGAGCTCCCACTTCTACAGGATTACTCAATCTGAAGCGAACTTGCCATTGCACTTAGTTCAAAGATAATGGGAGACGGAGGGGAGTAGGAGAAGTCAACCCTCCTGCCCATAAGGCAAAATCCCATTCTGACCCCCTAAAACAATGCAAGTTGGTTCTACCTAATGAGTAATTTGTCAATTTATCCTCTTCCTATTTCTATCATCGATTTAGAAAAGCTCCTAGCTAACCGAGACCACCCTACAATTTGGACCCGTTGAGGGTTATGCCCATCCGCTTTCCTTTGATGATGGGATCATTTTTAGTTTTTTAATTACCTACAGCACATTTATTGGAAAATATACAACTAGCTTCCTTAATTAGTCCTTTAAACCACACATTCCTTCACGTAGTTTATCTCACGAACACACATACAATTCAAACAATCCTTGAATAAAACAAAATTCCTTACTATATTGGAAGCTTATTACATTTTCCATCTTTTCGACCCTGCGAGAGATACACACAATTCCACGAGGGTATTCTGTCCACAAAGATTCCACCCTTGTAACTAGTATTTAGGGTTCCAGGATCCCATCCTAGGTCACGAAGGGGCTCGTCAGATTCTAGAAAAAATACAGGATTTACAACCAAAGCCCCCCTGGCACCCACATTTCCTATTGTCTGAGACTATCCTTACGGAAAAACCTTTCACTATGGAGCTGGTCTAAGCCTCTCAAAGCGATAACCATGACCCCTTTGGTGTAGGGTCTCACAACTAGCTTGGGGTTAAGCTAGTGTGATCCTTCCTTTTATTCTGTTTGTCAATATTTTCAGTCAGAGATCTGGATTATAGAAAACACAAACAATCCACACCATCATGCAGCTCACAGCTTCCATAGCCAAGGTAGACCTTATCCCAAGGTAACCTTACATTCTAATGAGGATTATCCTCCCCATAAAGAAGTGTTGAGTACATCTCTTACAATATGTTAAGCAAGGCATGAATTTCCCGTTTGGGCTATCTTACCCAACATAAGCAAAATTCCTTAAAGAAATATATTATGTCAATAACTTAACGTATGACTTACAGATCCTTTAAATAGAGTTTCACTTTTCATAACAAAGCATTATCAACACATAACCTTATCGTGTTTAACCATAACTATATCAATTGCACATAAAGACTTATGTGCAATAACCTCTAGCAACTATTTCCAACATGATTCTACGATTTAGAATCTCAATTAATCTAGCTACAATTCATAGTGATTAATCGTTTATTCTTGTACTAGTATGCTTTCTAGATAAAGCTATTAATTTGTATAAGTGAAAAATAACCTAGTAGTGAATAACCTGGTTTGGCATGACAACATTGGAAATTTCGTATTTGCTCACACTTACGTTCACCACGCCTAATGTTCCATTGGTAGTGGCAACTCTGGCAACCTTGGGCACTCTTGTATTTCTAGTAATTTCCATTCCTTGATTGGTTGCGATGGTTCCCATGGTCACACCCTCTCTCTCTCTGAGAGGAACAGAGTCATCAGACAGGAGATATGGCATATTTATATACAGAGGACATGGGTCATCCCTGCACAGCCACTGCCATCAAAGATGGCACATTATTATACACAGTTCTTGAGCATATCAGAGCAGGGATTCATAGAGATTCCGAGATATATGCAGATCTATATGCCACATCGATTGAGAGTTCTTATTGGACAGCTTAGGGTATCATCACATCAGCTTATGATTGAGAGTGGCAGAGCCAGTGGCATCCCAGGGGAGGAGAGGATATGCCCCCTTTGCAGATCAGAGGTGGAGAGTGAGGAGCATTTTGTTCTCAGATGCCCGGCATACTCAGAGTTGAGATCTAGATACACATTGAGCAGCTCACTTCAGGGATGTATGACTGATATGGATCAGAGATCATTTGGCCGTTTTCTGGGAGAGGCATGGCACATCAGAGAGCAGAGCACACAGCGGGTCCCAGTCAGAGAGGTGCCCACCTAGACGACTATTACACAGTTCTTTCAGACAGACAGAGTGAGAGCTACTGTACCAGCCTCCAGCCAGACCTCCGGGCTCACACTGCAGTAGGCTGAGGACCAGCATACCCAACGCTGCACGAGGATCCGTGGGTTTCGGACCCCACAGCCACACCAACAGGAGATCCGGAGGATTCTTAATCTACATCGACAGAGCAGACTGAGATCCGACGACACTCGACACATTGGATCTCAGATCTCCAGTTTGCTCTTTCTCCACCGCCGATGTACCACATCCTGCATCCAGGAGGGATCACCTGCTATTAGCGACTTCGACGACTGCTACTATATCCCAGGATAGTATATCTCCCTGCATCTGTTACATATAGACATCGCACCACTTTATCACAGCTGACAGTTATTCCCCTATCACAGCCGACATTTGTTCCCCTTTTGTAGCCATTATCTGGAGTACCAGAGCTACATACGCACATACACATACACGACACTTATCACACTCACAGCACCGTATTTTCAGTTTCCAATTTTTCGCTTTTCATTCAGCACTTTCATTTTGGATAGCTGGACCTCATCAGTTGTATCACAGTTTGTCTCATAGGCCAGTTTTGGTCTTTAGAAGACGTTAATATAACTTTCTTTCTTTCTTTCTCTCTCTCTCTCTCTCTCTCTCTCTCAAGCTCCTTCTCACAACCTCTTGGAGGGGTATCCTTCTACCTCCCTCTCTCTACCTCTCTCTCGCAGCCTCTCAGATCTCCTTGTGCTTCCTAAGCTGCTCCATATGCCTCATATTTATAGTTGAATTAGAGAAGAAGGGTTGTGGCCAAGAAAAAGAGCTATTTGTGGAGGGAATCTTGGAAAAAACAACGATCTAAAACTTCTAAGATGCAATCTGATGCTCAAATCACAAATCTGATGGTCTCGTTGGCTTTGAAAGGGGGGTGAAATTCCTAGACACTTGCTTAGACATCTTCCAAGTCACTCCTTCTTCTTCTCCTTATTTGAAGTGTTGTTTGCTGCCTATAAACTATGATCGTGACGTGTGCAATTTTGCCAATCATTTTTTTGCATTAAGACTCCAAAAATGACTTTAAAAACCACTTGCTTTTTTGACATGAGATTCTGTTCTAGGAATTTTCATATCTTTTTAGGATATTTACAATAATATCTAAAATATGCTAGTTTTGTCCAAAAATCTAATATTTTTGGACCATTCATACTATACACACTGACATTAATGACTGATATGGCTCATAACTCTTATTCACGTGATAACTTTCGTGATGGGTGGCTACAATCCTTGTCAGTTCAAAAAAAATGTCAGGTTACGACTCTCGATTTTTTTATATTTTTAATTAAATAAAAATTGTTAGTTATTAATGTTAGTTAGTTTTTACTTTAGTTAGTCTTTAGTTAGTAATCTTACTAACTTTTTAATTAAATAACTAACTTTTGATCTAACCAACCAACTTTTAATTGCATGGAAATATTACATCCTCCTCTCCTTAAAGAAATCCAGATGTCCTTATCTCGAGAGAAACCATGGATATTGTTGATAAAGAGCATTCTCATCTATCCATGTCGCATCTTCTTCAAGATAATCCTTCCACAGGGGACAAGGTATCCTCTAAGGTTTCTACTACTCAATTTCCTCTCCCTAATGTCAATTACTCTGTCAAGTTGTAGCTCAAGGACTCCTTGGTTAGGTATTACAACTTGTTGATAATCAAGGATATGGTTAGGGTTAGCTACATATGCTTGCTAACATGGAATACATTGTGGATTTTTATATTCTCGAGGAGTTGTATTTTGTAAGCGCTTGGTCCTAAGCACTTGAGAACCTTGTAAGGTCCACAATATCTTGGACTTAACTTCTTATATTCTCTGGGAGTTGTATTTTGTAAGCGCTTAGTCCTAAGCACTTGAGAACCTTGTAAGGTCCACAATATCTTGGACTTAACTTCTTAAATTCTCCTAAAGACAACGAACTCTTCTTTGGATGGACACAGATGAAGACCATGTGTCCCTCTTTGAAGATTCGTTCTTGCCTTTTTAGATCAACATACGCCTTTTGTCAGACCTTGGTAGCTTGAATATCCTGTCTGATAATCTTAATTTGATCATCCATTTCTTCTAACATTTTTCTTGAAGCTTCTACCCTTAGAGTAGGATCGGAAAATCTAAGTGGCATATGGCAATCTTGACTATATAGTTCCAGAAATGGAGTCATCTGAATACTTTGATGATAGGAGGCATTATAAGAAAATTCCACTAAGGGTAAATACTGAATCCACCTTTTAAGTTCCTTACTGCAATATGCACATAGAATATCCTCAATTACTTGATTAACTTGTTCTGGCTACCCATCAGTTTTTGTGGATGATAAGCAGTGCTGGAAACAAAGTTGGGTTCCAATGGCTTCAAATAAACTCTTCCAAAAATGTGATGTGAAAAGAGAATCACGATCACTGATAATCCTTTTAGGTAACCCATGTAACCTAAAATTCTCTTTTACAAAAATTCTTGCAAAAACCGAAGCTTTGTAATTGGTTTTTGTTGGAATAAGATGAGTGACCTTTGTTAACATGTCTACTATTACCATTATTGAGTTATATCCTCCTTGTATAGAAGGTAACCCAACTACAAATTCCATGCTAATAAACTCCCATTTTATCTAGGGAATGTCAAGTGGATGAAGTTTTCCTAGTAACTTGACACATTCAGATTTTACCATTTGGCAATTTAGACATTCAGCGACATACTTAAGTACATCACCCTTGAGTTTTTGCTAATAATAGCTTTTCCTGATAGCATTAAGAGTTTTTGCATATCTCGGGTGTCCTGAAAAAGGAGAGTGATGTGATTTCCAAAGTATCCTTCTCTTGAGAGTCTGACTTGAAGGAATGCATAGTCTTATTCTGAAATAAACAAGTCCTTCATCTTCATCTGCAAAGAAAGCTTGATATTTAGTCTTGAGCTTGGGATCTTGTTCCTTATTCTGAACTTCCCAAAACAATTTTTGATAGTCCGAGTCCTTATTTGCTTCATCCTTAGTCAACTCGATGATAAGATTGATTGGCATTGATACTATTGTAGCCAAAGTTTCTGCCCTAGATGGTTCTTCAGCGATAAGAGCATTAAGGAAGGCTTTATGACTAAGGGCATCTGCTACTACATTTTCTTTACCAGATTTAAACTTAATTTCAAAGTCATACTCCTGCAAAATTTCGATCCATCATCGTTGATCAGACTGAGTAAAAATCCACTTAAGACTTTTATGATCAGTGACTAAGGAAAACTTATTTCCAAGCAAGTAATGTCTCCATAATTTGAGAGCATGAATCATAGCTAACAACTCCAAGTCGTGAGTAACATATCTATTTTCATGGACTTTCAATTTTCTTGAAGAGTAAGCTACAGGATTACCTTTCTACATTAGTACATATCCCAATGCAAGAGAGCTGGCATCTGTGTGACAACTTCAAATTTCTTGCTTAAGTCAGGTAGCCTTAAGATAGGAGCTCTCAAATTTCTTGCTTAAGTCAGGTAGCCTTAAGATAGGAGCAATTACCAAACTATGCTTCAGTTGCTCAAAGCTAGATTGTTCAATTGGCGTCCAAATAATGGCAACTTGCTTTTGAGTAGGTCTGTTTGTAAGAGGTGTTGCAATTTGGGCATAGTTTCTGATGAATATTCTATACCATCCCGTTAGATCTAGAAAACTTCTCACTTTCTTGATAGTGGCTAGGGGTGGCCAATCTTGAACATCTTTAACCTCAGTAGGATATATTGATATACCTTCAGTAGACACTATGAATCCCAAGTCTCAATCTTTCTTTTGAAGAAGGCACACTTCTTCGTCTTGGCATACAACTTGTGTGTTCTCATTGTCTCTAGGATAATGCAAAGATGTGGTTCATGATCTTCCTCCTTAGAATAATTTAGGATGTCATCAAAGAATACAAGAACAAAGTCATCAAGATGAGGTCTAAAAATGTCCAGCATTAGCCTATTGAAGGTAGCTAGAGCATTTGTCAACCCAAATGACATTACAATGAATTCAAAATGATAGTATCTTGTGTTGAAGGTGGTCTTTGGAATATCTTCATTCTTAACTCTGATCTGGTAATATCCTGACTGAAGATCGATCTTAGAAAATATCATTGCTCCTTGTAGACAATCAAGAAGCTCGTCTATCCTCAGGATCGGGTAATTATTCTTTATTGTTACCTGGCTTAGCCCTCAATAGTCGATACAAAGATGGAGAGTTCCATCTTTCTTCTTTTGGAATAATACTAGGACTCCCCATGGTGAACTACTTGTCCAAATATACCCTTGTTCTAGTAAATGTTTGAGTTGTTCTTTTAGTTCGATGGCTTTAGGAATAGACATTTTGTAATGTCTCTTTGCCATTGGAGCGGCTCATGGAACAAGTTTGATCTCATCGACTTCTCTTTTTGAAAGTAACTCAGTTAGCTCTTTAGGAAATATGTTGGCGTACTCTTTTAACCAAGATGGTTCTTCTTCTGTTTGACCATCTTGATTTACCTTGTCAAGCTTGATCAAGAAAACAAGTAATCCTTTCTTCAAGCCTTTCACAATTCAAGAAGCTTTTGCTAATTGAACTTTAGGTTTCCATGTTTCACCTTATGTAGTTGCTATTTCATCGTTCAAATCCTAGAATGTGACTTGACCTTTTCCACAAAGGATATGAGCATCATTGGGAATCAGCCAATCCATTCCCAACAAACATTTATAAGCTCGTAAGTTCATTACTCTGAACCTCATACTTGAAAGGTTTTCTCTTAGGTTAAACGCTACCTTGGCAGTTTGCTGTGTAGAAAGTACTTCCTTTCCATTTGCTAATTCCACAAGTAGTTTTGATGCATTTACTGTATCTATTCCTAACTTCTTAGCACACTTGGGTGAAATAAATGTGTGTACTTCCACAGTCAATCAAAAATTTAAATGATTTACCTCGATGACTATCTGGTATCTATATTACCAAATATTGATGACTTGGACCTTTCCTATGGAATGCATCATGAACTGTTGCTCTTTCCAAGTCTTCTTCCATGGTAGGGTCTTTCTCCCTATTAGTCTTTTTAGGGTAATATTTGTGATTGTTTCTCTTGCCATAGCTACTTGACCATGGCTTTGGGTAGCTCTACCTTGACCTCGAAATTGGCGTTGGTGATGGTTCCACCAAGCTTTTGACAATCTCTCCTAAAATGTTTCAACTGCATTAGATTTTGTCGTTTTCTTCTGGCCTTGGTAAAATTGGCCTTGGGTTCTTTTTGCTCGACCTTTGAATGTTGCTTTGTTCTGGTTATTGTAGCTCTAGAACTTATTATTGTTAGGCTTTAATTGTACTTCTTGCACAATAGGAGCAGCTGGAATCAAAGCATCTTGGAGGTCTATTGGGTGCATTGATTCCAAACGAGTGTTCAAAGGACAATTTAGCCCATTGTAGAACTTGGACACTTATTGAGCAGTATCCATGGAAGGTGCATATTTAAGAAGTGAAACAAACTTGGAGTAATATGCTTCTAGGGTCAGTCCCATTTGCTTCAAATTAAAGAACTCATTCATCTTTTGGGTGCGATAAGCTGGAGGTAAATATCTTCCTCTTATAGCTTCTTTCAGCAAATCCCAAGTAATGGTATTTTCAGGGACACCTTGATCTCGGCACCACTGCTTCCACTAGAGTCGAGCTTTTCCAATTAATTTTAACTTAGCTATCATGGCTTGGTTGGCTAGGACAGTTTCAACTGCAATAAAAGAATCTTCCATGGATTCGATTCAAATTTCTGCATCCGCTTCCACATTCTCACCTTTCCCATCAAATTCTATAATAATGTGTGCTCTAATACCAACTGTGACATGTCCAACAGTCTCAATCCACAGCATACATTTAAGTAGTCCATCAGTAGGTTTTTCAAAAATGATGCCGCCTAGTACTCCCTTGGAACATCACGGGGTTTGTCACTTAGGCTCTACTAAGTCTACTTCGCAACGGGAGAGTTTCGACCGAACCCATTAGGATTGACCTAATTTTTTGGGTTTCTAAAATAAAATGGTTCTCCTAATAGACAGCTAGCATCTGTAATTTTGAGCTCTCACTTCTACCTAATAAGGCACTTGGTTCAAAGAAAATGGGATATGGAGGGGAGTGGGGTACGTCAATTCTCTTTCCCATAAGGAAAAATCCCATTCTGACCCTCTAAAACAATGCAAGTTGGTTCTACCTAATGAGTAGTTGGTCAATTTATCGTCTTCCTATTTCTATTACCAATATAAAAAAGCTCCCATCTAATCGGGACCACCCTATCATTGGACGAACCCTTCGAGGGTTATGCCCACCAACTTTCCTTTGATGACGGGATCATTTTTAGTTTTTTAATTACCTACATCACATTTATTGGAACATATACAACCAGTTTTCTTAATTAGTCCATTAAATCACATGTTCATTTGCGTTATCGCAGCGCATAGGGTTGAAGGTCACCACAGGGGTTTGGCAAGAAAACTGGACAAGATAGATAGAGATGTGTCTTCAAGAGAGAAGCAGATTACAGTGAATGTTTAAAGGTTCAAGAGGTACTTCATGGTCAATCGCAGGGGTTTGAGACAGAAGAATGTATGGGGATTCAAGAGCTTAGACTCTGAAGATGGTAGAGATAAGAGAAGGGTTGAAGGTTTCAAGTCAAGTTCTTGAAGATGTTAATAGAGCTTCCACTGCATGTTCTTAGCAAAGATCACAAGAGTATTATCTCATAAGTTCTAACTCAAATCAAGCTTGTTTTCTTGACTGCAAGAGCAATCACAAATTATAAAATCAAGTACAATATGCTGTCATGTATCATAAATAACTCTACATCCCATCATTCATACATGATGCCATAGCATAAATCAACTTTGCATGATTACATTCAATGTATATTGCTAGGGACAAAAGCTTATGAGTCAATTACAAGGCTTGTAGGGCAAAGAGGCTTGCTTCAAGAGAGCTTCAAATTGAGTTCATGATAAGGATAAGTTACCACATCCAAGAAATAAGAAAAAAAAGCTCCTCTTAATTCAACTCAAAGCATCTACAAACATTGCCCTGCCATAGGAGCACATAATACTTGCATATTTTGACAAGATGTCTTTTGTAAAGAAATGAATTAAAAGAACATTGTTGTAGCTAATTCTATGAATATGGTTGAATATATTAGCTCCAAATCAGCCCAAATATCTTTCAAAATTTAGCTCTAATGATAGCATAAACTTTCCCTAACACGGTGTCAGTGCGTTTGGTGTCGAAAGTCTGCCACGGGGGTAAGAGACAGCAAGGTGAAGGGAGATTCAATGAGAGGAGTGGACAGAAGAGAAGGGGTTCAAAGAAATAGAAGACGTAGAAGAATACTCCCAGAAAGAAATAGAAAATGTAGAAGAATACTAATAGAGACGAAGCCTGTCATTTTATTTCTGCATTATGAGAAGGTAAAACTCTTGTAGACAAATATGTGTATAAAATAATACCTTCCTCTATGCTGCTCAGATCGCCAATCTGGTGCTTCCATTGGCTTCAAGAAAGGGGGTAAAATACCAGCACATCTGGCCAGATTTCTGCTAGATCACTCCCTCTTCATCTCCCACTTCTGAGTGTTGTTCACTGCTTGAAAACAGTGATCGCGCATCACACGATTTCGCTAATCTTTCTTTTTACATAAAATCCTCTCAAAATAGCTGAAAGCTACATACTTTCTTTTCAATATTATCCTAATCTAGAAGTTGTCTATAGTTTTACGGATTTTTACAAGATACAATATCTAAAATATCAAAAATTGGCTAAAAATTCTCCAAAAATCTAATATTTTTGAGCCATGGACACTAACAATAATGCCTAAAGTGGCATTGGCTCTCTATATCTATAAGGAAGCAACATTCTAGAGTTTTTCACACAATGTGCGCGTAGTGGCACAACATCCACCCCCTCCTAACTTGCACATCCTCCGGCATGTGCCAAAGTCTTATGGATTTGCAGTATTAGAAGAAGTTTCTTCTGCCATGTCAATGTCTTCATCTTCTGCCTCTTCTTCTTCCTCTATGTCTTCATGCTCTTGAATTATATCCAAGTCTTCTAACTTATATGTTGAACTTTCTCTTTGTTTGAAGATATTGATTCTTTTTTCAGCTACGGGTATCTTCATGCTTATCCCATCCAATTTAGTCAATGAATATGTGGCATTGTCATGAATGACCTTTATCACATACGGGTCAAACCAATGCTTTACTATCTTCTTAGAAGCATTGTATTGATTATCTAGGCTACTGTCATAGACAAGCACCTTGTCATTTTCTTGGATATCTATTGGCCAAAGTTGATGTTGCCTATCAAAGCTTCTTTTGTTTTTTAGTCTTGTTGTTTTTAACTTCTTAATAGCTGCTTGAACATCTTCAGGCCTTCTTTCTAGCTGCCATATGCACAAAGTCAGCAACTCTTCTCTACTGATGCCTTTCTCCAAAGGTATAAGACTCCATGTGAAAATAGATTCTTTAGTTGGCATAATTTGTTGTTGTCCATACATAAGTTCAGCTCTGACATATAGCTAGTCACTATACTGTGAGTAGTCTGGTCTGCCCATAATGCAAAAGGTAGCATTTTAGGCCATTCTTTGATCTTTCCTCTACAAGACTTTGCTAGAGCTTTGAGAATAGGTTGATGTCCTCTCTCACTCTTTCCATTGCCTTCAGGATTGTAGGCTAATGTCAAATCCAACTTGAACCCAATTGAGCAAAGAAGTTGCGCGCCTCATCCGCATCCAATTCTACTTTATCTGTGGTTACCTTGCCAACACAGCCATATCTGCAAAATACTTCTTCAAGCAAAAAGCGACAAAAAGCTTGAGTGGTCTTGGTTGTTAAATCTTTACCTTCAACTTGATTGGTTAGATCTTCTCTTGCAAGCACTAAATACTGCATATTCCATATCCCTGTAGGCATGGTTACAAGATCAATAACCCATCTATAATGTAAAGACAAGGGATAAGTAGGTTGTAACCCATCTCGATGCTTGACCATAGAATACACTTGACACACATAACATGTTTCAACAAAATGCTCTATATCTCGATACATGTTCTACCACTAGTATTTTTCTTTGACTTTAATAAAGGTTCCCCATATACCTCTATGATCAATCCACAAGCTTTCATGAAATTCCTTCATTATCTGTAGTTGCAACCTTTTATTACCTAAAATTCGGACAGGCGCTCCTTTTTTCTTCTTTGTATGCTTGCATAGATGCCCATTTTTAAGAAAGAAGCCATAAGCTTTCCTCTTAATATGCTTGAACTCTTCATCAATCCAAGTCTCTTTCTTCTTCATTGTGCTCAATTATTGATCTTCAGCCAATCTTCTTCAAGAAAATGAACTAGAACTTGAGAAATGCAATGAGCATGCTGGCTTCTAGTTGACCACCCTTCTTCCATAGATAAATATTTGATCTTTCTTGATGTATGTTGATTTACAATAGTATATTTTCATGTTCTTACTGTACTTAATGCTATACCATTAAAAAGATCAGCTTCACCTACAAGATTCAGCTTTGGGTTTGTATATGCAGCAACAACTGAAAATGTACTTTCAGCAGAGCCATGGAATGAAATTCAGCAAGTATAGATTCTTCAGCTTCATCTTCTTCCATCAGCTCTTCTTCATTGTCATATCTTGCACGTGACAACATGTCAGCAACTGGATTCGCCTTTCTTGCAATATGCTTTAATTCTGGGTTAAGAGATTTAATATATGCAATCCATCTTAGCATAGCAATGTCAGGTGTAGAGCAGTTGGCAATCATGCCCAAGAGTAGAGGACAATCAGTTTCTACCACAACGAAAGAACCTATAAAGTATTTACGATCACACTTTAATGCTATTACAAATCCCCACAATTCCCTTTTTACTTGTGCATACCTTCTTTGGCGTTCGTTGAGAACCTTTGCTCCAAAACGAATTGCATACCTATTACCTTCAAGGTCTTCTTGGCCAACAGCCCATTCTATCCCAATGGGACTTGTATCCACAGTAAGGATGATGGATTGACCATTTGAATAATCAACCCTTTTGAGAGTGGGGGCTGAAATTAACAACTTCTTTAGTTTGCGTACAGTGAGAGTATGCTCTTTCCCCCAAGAGAATCTTTGGCCTTTTCTTAATAATTAATAGATATTTTCGGCTACATGAGCAAAATGTGGTATCCGTACGAGATAGAATACACATGCGCCAGGAAATCTTCTCACCTTTGAAATATTTGTGCATTTTTCTTGCATTCTATTGATGGCATCTATCTTGATTGGTCAAGGTTTATGTCCATAGGGGCCACATAGATGTCCGATTACTAGGACTTCTTCTACTCCAAAAATAGACTTAGCTCTAGAAAGGGTAAGATGTACCTCTTCTAGCCTTGTCAAAATCCTGTCACAACCATGAATATGGTTAACTACAAATGTATTGCAGCCATCTTCATCAACCTCCTCATTCTTTTCATTGAATTCACATCCCTTGATAGGTACATCATCAAGAAATGCAAGAGTAAGTTGTGGAATAAAGTCCCTTAAGACTTTATGCATGGCATTCATCATATGGGCTATGGAGTTTGTTGCACCTTGTGGTAGAGTGCACATGCAGACCAATCCAAGAGGTGTCTTCATTGTGGTAATGTCTCGGCTTTCTAATGAAAGCTGAAATTGGTCATATCCTAATTATAAGTCACCCATAGAATAAATTGCTCTACCTGCAAAAGCTTCAGCAAACTCATCAACAATTGGACCCGAACCAACGTTTCGAATTGTGATATGATTAACAAGCTGTAGATCTTGAATGAATCATAAGGATCCATTTTTCTTAGGCACGGTAAACCATCGATTTGAGTAAGGTGCTGAAGAAGGTTCCAAAATCTTCATTCTAATCTTCTCATTTAGAAGTTCCAATAATTTGGACAAATGCTCCCTTGGAACGGGAATGGGCTTAAGGTTCCAAGGCACATGTGGGACCGTAAAAATGACCATAGGAGCCACAATATTTGGATCCATACGTCCTATTTCACTTGGCTGAAATGCAAAATCGTTTCCATGTTTCATTAGCATTTGCATAAAAGAGTGTTTTTCATCCGGCAAAAGGAAAGAATTTTCACCTATTTTGAGCTATTTTATACTTTCAGATGTGAACTTACAACCAATGTTGGAAGGATCACGAAGACTTGGCTGATTTGCTGCCCTATCAACCAACCCTTCACTTTCAGGAGGCAATGGGACTGCCACATGCTTGATTTTCTTATCCACCATCTTGTACACTTGCGCTTTAGCCTTATTGAGTAAACTAATGTCTTCCTGCTCAACAAATTCTTGAATTTTTTGATAAAAATCCAATGTACATACTTCTATGGACTGATTTTCAGCCTAATTTTCTATATGAGTAGCTGCATATATTTCAGCCAATGTGTCAATAGTAATCATTCCAAAAAAAATACCCGAAATATCTTCATTTTTAGCGATCATGTCATAAGTTTTCAGCACCCTTTTTACATGACATAAATATTTTCTTTCAGCTTTAGTCATGGTGGCTGAAAGAGACTTATAACATCCCATACTATTGGCTATACATACATACAGATTTGCTAGAGACACAGTTTCTGTAGCATAACGAGGTTCAATCTTTTTACATGATGCACTGCCATAGCCTCCTTTTACAACAGTGCAACCCGAAAACCCTTGAATTCTCGGGCATTAGGAGGCATAGGATAATCACGCAGTCGATCTCTGTTTCGATGATGGTTAACACACACAATAAGAAATTGGACAGCTCGTTCATTATCCTTGCTTCGGATTCGAGCATAGGAAGAACCATCATCAAGAGCTTTTGTTTCCAAGCGAGCTTCAGAAATGTAAGGTTGCCCAAGAATGATAGGGTAACTACAAGAGTCTTGAACAAAAAAGTGAAATTTGTCTTTTATGTCTCCAATAGTTACCTGCACATTAGGACATGCAGCATATAACTCTCCAAAAGAGTTGTTTGCAACTCTCATTCGCCAACTTGGATCAACATCTATGGGCCATCCGCCGCTTTCATAAAGACTCCTTGCCATGACGTTTATCTCAGAACCATGGTCTAAGAGTGCAATACATGGTGTTTCTTGTTCTCCAATTTTAACAACTGTCTCCATTGTTGCTCTTGCCCAATGTGTACGGGAGTAGCAATTGCTTGGAATGAATCGGGCTTCTTCCTCATCATGCATGTGCTATAGACGACCTTTTTTTTGAGAGGTGGGATGCCCCAACCAGCCGACCATTACATTTTCAACCTTCACTTCTTTAATTTTTGCATCCATGATTTCTTTATCTTCAGCTTCAATTGCTGTAATTAACTCTTTAACTACTTCAAGCTGAATTCCTTGTGCAGTCAGCTTCTCTTCATCCTACACAAAGACTCGAAGAGCCTGCAAAAAAGCATGCATTGTTTCTTCAGCATCATCACCAACATATTGTTTTTCTTTTGATTACATTAATAATTACATCATGAAATTCATGTTTGGCAATTTCGAGAATTTCACCTAAGGTGAACTCAATTTTACTTCTCAAAATTCGTTCTTCTAGAACTCATTTGAGATCTGTTGCATATTCTATGTCAGACTGCAATTTGTAGCTTGGCTGCTTGCCTTTCTTATTTCCTTTCTTCTTTTCTTTGGTCTTCTTTGTTTGTGGCACATCTTCCATCTCTTGATCTGGGGTTATATTTTCAGCAATCTTTGGTTGTTCAGGTGTTGTTCTAGTTACCCATTTCAGATGGCCAGAAGAGGAAGGCCCTGGTTCACCTTCTCTTCTTCTCTTTTCTTCAATCAAGACTTCTTTA